>NW_022900926.1:6064928-6117058 GCF_012274545.1 Fukomys damarensis
GAGATTATTTTTGGGGTGGGCGGGTGGGGAACCATAGTTACCTTGGTGAAACATTTGCAATCTCTTTGTGGTACTGGGGGATCTGGTGTGTGTTAGAGTGTATTTCAATTCTCCTGTATTATCGTGGCAGATAAAAAAAGAAAAAACTGTGCTGTTAATGTAGTTGGCAACAAGATGCCTTTGGAAACTTAATAGTAGGTCAATGTGTTTATGGGATATTCTGAACTCCTAGGAAATTTTGCTCCATAATTTCAAGCATTATTTGGTTTTCATTAGTGAAAAACATAATTAGCTCAAGCTTATCAGTAACTCAGATGAGTTGTATTTTTTCTTGGAGACCATTAAAGTCCATTGTGTCCAGGCTAACTCCACCCCATACTTAAGTGCGGTGAAATTCAGACCGGGATAGCTACAAACTGGCGTGGAGCAACTTCTCTCTTTGGTTTCTGTGAAGTTTCAGTTGTTGGATTAACTTGCTTTGGACCTTTGCCCATTCTGATCTCCATGTAGCAGGCCCACATCATAACAGTGTTTGCATGGATGTTTATAATATAGCCGCACACATACACTTGAACATGATAAGGGAACAAAAGTTACCACTGAAACATAAACCACAAGAGAACAAAGATTCTAGCATTCGCCCTTGAATTTTCTCAGTGGCTTGTCTATGTTTGTCCATACTGACATGTATAAAATCCACAGCTGCAATAGACAGTGAAACCTCATTTGATGCTTTTATAGTGACATGCATGTTTGATATATGAAAAAATATTTACCAATGTATTTTCCTTTGATTCCTAAGATATAAATACTATCCATGCCGGAAACTATCCTAATGTGACTATTAATGTGACTCTTAACATGAGGTTTCACTGTACATAAATGTGACCAGAGACCCCACCATAGCATACAGAAATGTCTGTGGGTACAGAAATAACCCCTCATCCTCCTGCTTTCAGTTGCAGCTGACACCACCAAATCACTACTTCCATTGCCACCAAAACTTTCAAAACAGTTGTTGACTACTAACAAGTAATCAGTGGACAGACCTTTTGTAGGAGCAGTAGGCACAGTAGGGTGACTCCATCTGGAAACAGCTAAGTTGTACAGCTGTATCCTCCTCGAAATCTGGTGAAGAATGCTATTTTTCTAGGCTGAGCTTTTGTTATAAACCTAATATTCAGAAGGCAAGAGTTACAATCCTGATGTCTTTTTTTTTTTTTTTTTTGCATTTGTTAATTCTGAATGTATTTTTAACAGAGTGATTTTTTTGACTTACTAGTGTAATTTGCATTTTAAAAATAAATGGAAAAACAATTCCGTTTACGAGCCATCCGTGAAAGCCCCTTTGGCTTCCCAGCGTACCCGAGCGTATGGAGCTTTTGACGGGAAAACCCGTTAAATTCAGGAGACGCTGCTGACGTTTCTGGGCATGGCGAGGATGAGGCAGTGGCGAAAACGAGCTGCCCAGGGGCCTGGGCCCGGCCACGGAGCAGTCGCGGCGCCCACAGGCAGCACCTCCGGGAGCCGCCGGCCGGGCTCGCTGGCTCCGTCCACTTCCTTCTAGCCCTGAGAGTCAGCACCAAGCGAAGAGTCGATGAGGCGGTAGGAAAGCACACTCAAAACCTTTGGTTAAAGCCTAACGAGAGTTTTTCATTTTTTAATAAAAAAGTATTTCCTTTGCAATAAAACAACTTAAAATACTCACCGATGGCCACCTTGTCGATGTGGTCTAGTGCCGTCTTCACCGTTAGAGTAAGGATTTCACCTCGGCAGAAGACGGAATGAGGCACCCAAGGCCCAGGAAGCAAAGGGAAAAGACGAAGCCTGCGCTTCAGCTGAGGTTCAGCGAGGCACCCGGTGTGGGGGCAGCTGCCGGGGCCGCTGTGCGAGAGACATCCCAGCCCCAGAAGGGAAAGCTTGAGGTTGACTCACCCAGAAGGCACCGAGGCAGGACCCCAAGGCGCTGGCAGTGGGCTCGGCGAGGTCCTCGGAGATGCTGAAGGCGGCGTGTGCCTCGCTCCCCAGGCGGAAGGTGTGCCAGGGTGCTGCGTGCTAAAGCCGGGGGCACTGTCTGGGGACTGCCAGGCCTCCGAAGGCAAGGGCACACGGCATCCCAGTTGCATAGAAAGGGTCAACATTAATAGGCGAATCTATGGATTTATATTTCCTAAAGAAACTGCGCCTCAGGTGTATAGTTTGTGAGTCTGGTAAATAACAGGAGAATGTACTCTTCATTCAGGGAGTACTAGAGAACATCTTCTAATTCCATGAAGCAAACATCCAACATTCACCTGGGCTGCGATGAGTGGATCACTCTAATTCAGAAGCACAAGCTCATTTTCACTGGGTCACATTCAGGAGAAACCTCGGAGATGCAAATTCAGTCACAACAGAGTCAGTAAACTAAGGCCCAGAAAGGTCATGAAATCACAAAAGGTAACCGAATACACTGGAAATACACAGCAGATTCTTGTATGCTCCTTGCTCAGAATAGAATAAATCAAAGTGCAGAGTCTATTAACTGACCCTAGACTTTCTAAGTTTAGATGAACATGATAAAGAAAGACCCTAAAATAGTATAAATCATAAAATGCTTCTGGGTTATTTTCTTTTAGACTCAGCAGAATTTCCATGATAAAATATTTCCTTTAAAAAATGAATTATCTGTGCCCACAGGTAAACATGCCTATGTGAGGTGTTCTTGTGTATTATTCAGCCAATCACGTTCATTTTAAGGTTAGGTTTTTCCATCACTTATTTTGCAATTACACTTCTCATCTGAGAGATTAGGATTTCTTAAGCAGTAAATCTTGAGTTCTTCCTATATTCATCCCAAAAATCTTTCTTCAGACATTGAATGGTCTTCAATAAAATTTCAGTACTCAATACCCATACTCAGGGACTTGTGCTACCAATATTTTACATTGTAAAAAAAACCAAAATAAAGCCTCAATTATTGTCATCATATGTCATTCCTTGCTTAGGATCCGTGTCGAATGCACATTTTATTTTACCTACCTTCCTCACACTCTCAAAAAAGGAAAGAGCAAAATCTATGACCAATGTACTGTGTCCAATAGTGCACTGAAATAATCACTTTCCATAGATGTAAGGAGAAAAATCTCTAAAATAAATGTTGATGTTCTTATTCTATGCCTTTTAATTCCACAAACATTTGCACTAGGTAACGCTTGAAGGATCACATTTACAGTACTAGTGAAATTTGTATCGGTGTTATGAATAATGATTGTTAATGACAGCAGAGAGAAAACAAAGGTGAGAGGCCCTCCTAAAACAGTTAAAGACAGGTAGTTTTATATTCTCTAGAATAATAGTACAGGTCATTCTCAAAAATATTTTAGATATTCTGGTGTTTAGGAGAAATAAGCTTAAAATTTTGACAGATAATAAAAGGTGATGCCTACAAGATTAATTTGGAGAGGAAAAAATTATCTTACAAGCCACATGTTGATGCTCCTACACAGGCTATATAATTATTGTAATTAACATAAAGTTCTCTTATGACTTATCTTAATAATGTGGCACTTTAATAAGACAGGTGTATTTGTTACCTGCTCATTCCACCCTCCTATGAATCTCAACTGTAACAGCAGAGGATTCAAACAACTCCCAAAAAAGATTGCAAGCTGATGCTGTCACCCAGAGATGATGGATTGACTCAATTAAACCAGTAAGTCTCTTCTAAGAGTCCTTCTGGGAGTTACTTACCAGAGGCACAGCCTGCTGGTTCCCTCCCAGGCACCTGTCATTTTTCTTCATTGTTCTTCTAGTTCTGGTCATTATTCTCTGGGGGTGTGCTGATCTCCCCCATATGCAGAAGATGTTACACACAGCTGTCCACATGTAAATCCTCCAAGCTTCAAACTGGAGGCCACCAAAGCACCTGAGCCTCTTGCCATTGTTCTCTCAGGTCAGCCAGTAGGCCCTCGGGATGGAGGCCAGCAAATAAATGGACTTATTTGCAACCGGTAAATCCACAGGGAAGTATCAAATTGAAAAGCAGCTGTACAAAGCCATCTCTTGTGAAGCTCTTAGCCCCACACGTGGAACGAGCCTCACTGCCTCACCATGGATGACCTCTCCACCTCAAAGCACATGCATACGGAGAGACAGAGGGCTGAAAGTTGGGACCCATGCTACTTCTGGCCCATGGTGAAACCAAACGTATGAGGCACATGTGCTGCTTTGGACACTGCCAAACAAATACTCTTTAACATAAAATATGCCCATTAGGAAATGGGCCAAACCATCTGTCGGTGTAAACAATAAGGATACCATTTCACAACTACTGGCAAGGCTATTATCAAAAAGATAGCAAGTGTTGGTGAGGCTATGCAGGAAGTAGAACCCTTGAACACTGTTGGTGAGAGTGAAGGTTAGTACAGTCATGGTGGGAACAATTTTTATGAAAATTAAAAATGGAACTACCATGTGATCTAGCAACCCCAGTTCTGAGTGCCTATCAAAGAAAGTCAATATATTGAAGAGATATCAGTATTCCCACGTTCACGGCAGCATTATCCACAGGGGACTTGCTCGGGGGTCAGCCTAAGCAACCATCCACAATGGAGTGGATAAAGAAAATACTGTACACATGCACTGTGGCAAAATATTCAGCTTTAAAAATGAAAATTCTGTCATTTAAAACAACATGGATGAACCTAGTGGACATTATGTTAAATGAAATAAGCCAGGTACAGAAAGAAGAATACTGCAAAATCTCATCTACTTGTGGAGACTAAGATGTAGGATTCAATGAAATAGAGCAAGGGTAAATCAGTGGTTCACAGAGGCTGGAGTGTAGGGAGGATCAAAGAAATGATTAAAGGATGCAAGATTCCAGTTAGGAGGAATAAGTTTAGGAGATCTACTAATCAACATGGTAACTATAGACACATATAAGAACAACAGCAATGATTCTAATAGCAAACTATTGTACACTTCAAAATTTCTAAGGGAATAAACTAATGTTCTTACTGCAAAGAAAGAGTTTGAGATGACACATGTTAATTGGCTTGAATTAGCCAATCTACAATGTGTGTGTTACATAACATAAGTATATTCAACTTTTGTCATTTGAAAATTAATTAACTTTAAAAATAGTAATCAAGAAGAAGATAACTGGAGAAGAACTTCATTGCTGAATCTTATTATAAGCCCCCTGCATTTCTTGGGGTACAGCTTCCCCATCTGCTGTCATTTCCTCTGTCACTGATGCTAGTCTCACCCCCAGTTTCCCCCTGGTCGGCGCAGCAGCTTCCCACATAGCTCAGAGGACAGAATGGGCTTAAGGGACAGCCACGCATTGGTCTGAAAGCCACACACTGTCCCACAGCCCCGAGCCACTGACACTGCCACTGGACACCACTGCTGGATGACGAACATCATGGGCTATCAAACAAGGGACCCCTCTAGTCCCTGAGCTCCAGAATAGCATTTCTGAAAAGCACTGCTAAACATTAAACCAAGAACCAAGACCTCTGAGAATGGGAACCTCCTGCAACTACAGATAACCAAAATGTCACATAATTAGAGTTGTGGTCACATAACATTTTACCAGACCACAGCTTGGAAGTGGTAGGCATGAGAATCAAGTTTGGCAAATCTTTCCACCCTGACCAATTGGTTACTGCCACAGTGGAAGTAAGACATACTTCACTTATTAATGAAAAGTGTCCTAAGATGCTTTCTTCAAGAATGATGTATGGTTATGTTTCAAAACAAGAGACTGGGCACCTGGATGCCAAGGCTAATGGGTGGTTTCCTAGAGAATTGGGTTAAATCCCTGGTTATATGTGTAATTGGTCATGTTTTATTATGATTCTGTTAAAGACGCAGATTTTACTTAGATGACTGAGCTCCACTGTAGTTTATGGACACCAACATTTCATGGCACAATTCAACAAAGTAATTGTAGTTGTGCAAATTCAAGAATAAATTTTAAAATTAGAAAGAGTTATTTTTCAATAAAATTATATAAGCAGAATTGTTCAGGTTAATGATAGTATATGTCCAAGGCATTTAAAATTAGATAAGTTTACCATCAAATGCATGTAGAAGTCAAAAATATCCCTAATCATGACAAATCTTGAATCAAGGCACCACATGTCAAAATGTCACTGGGCCTTTCTGGGTTCTCCATGAGCAGAGGAGCAGAATCTCCCCAGACCACAACAGTAATGGTGAGAGACCATGTGTAAGCCAGGAGGTGGTTTTAAAGCCAAGGGGTTTACTCCACAGTAGGATACTCTAACACACAAGCCAGATGCCTCTTGAGTGTGAGCAAGTGAAGTTTTATCATCCTGGGTTTCTTTTTTTTTTTTTTTTTTTCATTTTCCTATACTTCCTGACCTTGGAGATTCCTCCCCACCCTACTCTTCCACCTTGATGATTTATCTTTCTCCTACTTTCAATTTTGAATCCGTGTGCATTTTCCCATAATTCCTCAGTAATTAGTGGCACACATGAGATGCAGTGCACATGTATGAAGTCTGAAGCACAAGGAGGAGAGGTCACCCCAAGGACACTGGGGCAATCAGGGAGGGTGCCCCGTGGGTGCGGAATCCCTAGCTGTCCTCTGTGGTTAGGTCATGGTTGGGGCTCTCATACCCTGGCCCACTTTCTGTTACCAAAAATATAAATAGATACATAAATAAATAAAAACATCACAGTACAACTGCCCTAGAAAGCCTGCAGAAAAACCGCCTTCCCCGCACCACCATGCTAGACAACCTCCCACCACGTGTGTCTGACCGTCTGTCCACAAAACAACTAATTTGAAATGGCTATATCACATGAGATCAAGATTACAGTTTCCTTCTTTCTTTCTTTCTTTTTTTTTTTTTTTTTTTTTGGTACTGGGGATCGAACTCGGGTTCTTCCACTTTCGAGGCAGGTGGCAGAACCACTGAGCTAAATCCCCAGCCCTTCATTTTCTTCCTTCATATTTTCCATGAGGGTTTACATCGGAAATGCTGATGTGCTGAAGACCCCTTTCTGCTTCTTTCTCCTTTTCAACATCCTGCACCATAATACTACTAAGTGTACATACATCACAAAATATTCTACTTCATCACAGCATGTAAGCCATAGATCCAAATATCAAACTCAATTATTCTGTCACCAAAGGCCACAATTTAAATCTTTAGGGGGGAATTAATTGGTACAAGTAAGTAGCTGTTTTTCTTCAACACCAAAGACTGTGTCTCTAATTATAATCAGTCTCATTAACTCTCTCAGACTGAGTAGTCCCCACTCCACTCAAAGGATCTCCTCCCTTTTGATCCTACCACCACCTCACCTTCCATGCATACTCAATTCAAACTAAAATGGTATTCTTAACCACAGTGGTCACTGGGCAGAGAGTGGATTTCTGGAAAAGACCAGAAATGTTCCTTCCTTGTCTTCACTGTGTCCCTACCCTGATTATAACCCTCTGATCCATATGAGAAATTCAGGAGAAATACAAGCACAGCAAAGCTTTCCAAATGAAAACACAATGCTTGTAAAATTCTGAGTTTTCGAATCCTTTTTTCCACCAGTCCTACTTTCTGCTTGACATTTAAAATGGAAACCAGTGGGCATGCTGAGCCAGACCAGAAAGGAGCCCAGCCAACACAAGCCAGGCATGCTTAAGTGTGTGCTTGGGGAGTACACAGTCTTAAATGTGAGTTTAAATATCACCACAGAGCCACACCTTCCTGGGGTCTCTTCATATTAGACTGGAGAACAATGAATTAGCTTCTTATGGTTTCCAGAAGTCGTGCCAACAGCGATGGTGCTCTCCATCCCTATCCTTCTTAGACATTCATCAGCAATTGTGCCTTCATAGGTAGAGTATGCTATTGATTAGAAGCCAGGAACCCGAACGAAAAGAAAGAAAACACTTATTAACCGAAAAAGAAAGCAAAAGTGTAAGTGATATTTTATTGTCTTACATTTTACCTAGAAAAGTCAACAGCCTTCTGTACATACTGTGGGTTGTTAGTGTTCATAACCTGTCCTCATTCTTGTGGTTGATAATTAACATCTGAGGAAATGGAAAAATTCTAGATATAAATCAGCGTATTTATTTCCCATTGATGCTGTGACAAATCACCATAACTTAGTTCTTTAAAACACCAAAAATATATTGTCTTACATTCCAGAGATCAGAAATTCCAAATCAGTTGTACTGGGCTGCAGTCCAAGTGCCACCAACATTGGGCTCCTTCTGAAGGATGAATGAAGAAAGGTGGGGTCCTTTCCTTTGCCTCTTCCTGCTCCTAGAGGCTGCCTGCTCTCCCTGACTCATGTTCTCTCCTCCTTCATAGCTCCCTGGGACTGACCTCCACCTTCCCTACCATGTTTCCTTTAACTCTGCCTCCCCTTGTTTGCTCTTATAGAGACAGAGAGACTTCTGATTACATGGGGCAGAGTAATCGTCCCATCTGCAAACTGACTGCAAAGGTAGTCTCATAGGTCTCAGGGATTGAGGTGTGGACTTCATTTGGGAGAGCTGTTCTACGTACCACCATACCCTAAATCTCTACCTCAGTACTCCCTAGTGCCCTGGGGTGAAACACTTCTGCTGAGGTCAATATTCCAGATTGCTGACACATAATATCAAATGTGCTATTAAAAAATCTTAAAAGCGTTCACAGAACTACTTAAGTTAGTACCATATCCTCCGATTCTAGCAGGAAGAGTTAGAATCCTGGAATTGTAAGATGGACAGATTCCTCAAGATGAACTAGTCACCTCTTTCCTGGGAGAGAGACACAGGTGAGCACCGAGTGTGTGGCTGAAGAGATCACAGTGGAAGAGCTGCAGAGCAGCCTCAGTCACTGGATTTCCACGGCATCAGATTGTTCACGAGTTTGCCAGATCCAACCCATTTCCAACAAACCACCTCTAACACCTGAATGTGACTTAGAAGAAGGAAAAAGTCTCTAGAACATTGCTATCTACTTACGAAACACTCACAACAGTTTTCTACTGCATTACATAAGCCATCCATCTGGATCCACATTGGTTTAGGCCAATATGGAAAATGATACTGAATATTTTTCAGAGAAGGATAACATAATTAATCTGTTTATTAACTAATAATGCACATTTTAGACTATAAATGCTACAGAAATTTATAAAATGACAAAATCCTTGTCTAATGCATTCATTCTTTCTTTTGTGTGTGCCCTTCAAGAAAAGAACAATGGTATGTAGAACAGAAGTACACAGAGGTGACACGGTAGGCATAAAGGAAAATGAGAATAAAATTGTGTGATCCTTAAAACTGAACTGAAATTAAACTTTGCTTTTACTCACTTACTAGTCTGTGCCTATCTCTCTCACTGCTTTCATTAGAAGCAGACTGTATGCCACTGCACAGAGCTCCACAATTTATTGACTCCTTCGGGAGAAAAGCAAAGTTTTTCAGTAACATCAAATTGTCAAAATCTGTTACTCTTAGTAATGGTCAGGAAAATCTCACCTACCTCCATTCTTAAACACCCACCTTTTTTCTAGAAGACACCTGTAGCTATGCATTCTGTGGGTGTATCCCTTTAGGATATCTATGCATTTATAGACACTGTTTTCCTATCTATACTACACCATTGTTCTGCATCTGCCATTTTTCACTTCCTAAAATACCTTGAAGATCTTTTCATATGAGCACTCAAGTCTTCAGTGAAATCTACTCTACGTCCTTTGATTATCATTAGCTCTGAAGAAAACTGAGATTTTTTTTTAAGGGAGCATTTTAATGGAAATTTCTGGGTTTTCTTTATTTCCACATATGTTTATTTGTCCATGATAATTCAAATCTTAAGGAAAAGAGCCAAGATTTATTAATAAGAAGATTCTATTTGAAAGCCACCTACCATAGTGTCATCCACTCAAGGGCCTCACAGTACTCAGGGCAGAGAAATACTCTGTTCACTACAAGCATACTTGGCAGCAATTTAAGCTTTATAGCATTTACTGTCTTCCACGGGGACAGAGTAGCTATATATCACCCCCAAAAGTGTAAAATCTGTGTCTTTTAGAAAAGTCTCTGCCATATAGTTTTCACTTGTTTCTTAATATCTCAGAATATCCCCAATCTGAAATAAAGGAAAAAAATTATACGTGGGTACTTTCTATGATGAAGCACACAGAAGAGGAATGAAATATTACTGACACGTTCAGGTTGTGGGCAAGAGAAGAGACAGCAGCCACTCTGTCTGCATCAGCAACAGGAAACTGATCAACAGGGTTTTTGAGGAATCCATTTATATACAGATTACAGTAAAAATTATACTCCAGTGCTATGTTTGACTCCAAACAATTTATGATATATGTTTTTTCTCAGAGTGGGAAAAATTCATAAGATTATAAATCTTACAAAGACATGCTTTAAAACATATAATTCTTTTGTAAGTTTCTCATTGCTTAAATACACACTCCTCAAAAATGAAATTTTGCTCAAATATTGTCATGTTATTCACCAGCCATTTCCTATATAGATGCCCATGAATCCATCCATATGCAGTAGAACTGATCTCAAATTTTTCAACTGAAATTGTCAGTGAACATTGTCATTCATAGCTGTGCAAATTACGTGTTACTATAAACACTGATGAAATATGAAGAAATTTTAAGACTTAGATATCTGCCTCAGTGAACAAAAAGAATTATAATACATGGTAAGTGGCCATTGAGTACTATAGATGTCATTGCTAGTTGAAACTACTTAAGGTTAAAAACAATCTAGACTTTAATAATCTATTTCTTATGCATGTTACTGAGATTCCACTAAGCAACACAAAAGAGAGTGGTCTTAGTGATTAAAAAACAAAACACATCTAATTACAGGCACTTATGAAAAAACTTACAAAATTGTTCATAAAATATAAATGTGAGTTTGATTGGCCTTGAGATCTGCCAGGGAGATTGGTGAGGACATTTCCTGTGTATCTGGGTGGTCATGGAGGTGTGACCTTGTGTCTATGTCTGATCCTTCACCCAGCCTCTCTGGCACTGTTCCCCTACTCTGCTTTCTGACAACCACAATCTAAATATTTTTGCTTCACCACACCCTACCACCAGCTTTGCCACACCCTACCACCATGATGTTTCTTCCTTGAAGTGAACTAACCATGGATTTCATCCCTTGAAACCATGAGCTAAATTGAACCTCCCCTCCTCCCTTAAGCTGGGGGTGTCACGGCAATGAGGAAGCTGACAAACACCACATATAAATAGAAATAAAATGGTGTGGCTTCTGTTGGGAGAGTTTATACAAGTTCAGAAGCAAGTAGGGCAAAGGAAAAATCAACATCAGGTGAATGTCACCAGTAATATCATCTTGGGAAAGTTAAATCTAGCGAAAATGTTTTCATCAGTTTTCAGGAATGTAGTGAGAACACTTTCTGCAGGTTAACCCTAAACTAAACTTAAACCTCACGACACAGTGAAATTTACCCAGAAGAACAAATTAGACCAAGAATTCCTTGGAGGTTGAAGTCAAATATAGATATGTATAAATTATAGAATCATAAAGTTGAAATCACCAAAAGTGCCATGTTACTTTTGTCCCTATTCTATATCTTTCATTGAATTTATCATTATAAAAGATGCTAGAGAAATTAAAAATAATCTCAGAATAAAAATAGAACTTTCTGTCATCTAGAACATATTATCTGATGGGAGATAAAAATTAAATTATAAAAAGCAACCATTAAACAGCTCAGAAAGGAATACAATTAAATGCCAAATTGTTGTTAATCTGATACTATTAATTAGAAGGAAGACCAAAGTTCTCAATTTTGAAAAATGTAAAACCCATTTGTCCCACAGTTTTCCTTCTGTCTCATCTGTCTCCATCCCCTAAATCCAACAGAAAGAGATAGAGAGAATCTTGAATTATGCAAAAGATTTCCAATGCCACTGGTGTGAGGCGTGTAGAACAAGAATTTCCATTTTGAGGTGTTTAAAAAAAACTGCAAAAGCAGCAAACTCAACCCACATTTTGTTTGTCTGTTTCTCAGTGGAGAAATAAGATACTTCCATGACAAAGATCAACAGAAGAAATTCATGACCACCAAGCCAGCTCTACAAAATGTCTGAAGGATATATTAGAAAGAGATAATAAAGATCACAATTCCAAGAACACCAATAGAAAGAAGCCATCAGACAATACAGAGGGGAAAGACAGGAAACCAACAACAGAAAAATAATATGACAAGGATAAGCTAATATATATTCATTATAACCATCAATGTAAATGGTCTAAATTCACCAATCAAAAGAAACAAACTGGCAAATAGATTAAGAAACAAGATCCAACAGTTTGCTTCCTACAGGAAACACACTTAACTCAAAAAGAAATTCATAGACTAAAAGCCAAAGGATGGAAAACAATACTTCAGTGGACAAAACTTTGAAAAAAAAGCAGGGGTAGCTATCCCATTTGCAGACAAAGTGAACTTCAAGCCATGACTGATCAAGAGAGACAAAGAAAGTCACTACATACTTGGAAAGGGGAAACTCCAAGTGGAAGAGATAAAAATCATAAACATATATGTACCAAATACTGGTGTACCCAACTTTATAAAACAAATATTAACATCCATGAAAAATTATATAAGCACTAATACAATTGTAGTGGGGATCTCAATACCCCTCAGTCACAAATAAATCAACTAGTCAAAAAATCCAAACAGAAATATCAGAACTGAACCAAACCTGTGAACAAATGGACTTAGTAGATGTCTACAGAGTGTTCTATTCCACAACATCAGAATACACATTCTTCTCAGCTGCGCATAGGACAGTCTCCAAAATAGACCACGTGCTAGCTCACATAGTATACTTAAGTAAATGTAAAATAATTGAAATTATCCCATGCATATTATCAGACCATAGTGCAATGAAATTGGCAGTCAATGCCAAAAGAAACCACAAGAACTTTATAAACACATGGAAATTAAATCACACCCTTCTGAACAACCAGTGGGTCAAAGATGAAATCACAGAAAAGACTAGACAGTTTCAACAGTTAAGTGATAATACTGATAAAACATACCAGAATTTATGAGACACAGTGGAAGCAGTCCTATGAAGGAAATTTATAACAGTGAACTCTCACAAGGAAAATAGAGTGAGCTCAAACAAACAACCTAATGTTGAACCTCAAACTTCTAGAAATAGAAGAACAAGTCAAGCCCGAAGCTTACAGGAGGGAGGAAATTATAAAAGATCAAAGCATAAATTAATGCAATTGAGATTAAGAAAACAAAACAAACAATCAATGAAGTAAAGAGTTTGCTCTTTGAAAGATTAAATAAAATTCATAAACTCTTAACCAACCTTATCAAAAAACGAAAGAAAAGACTCAAATCCATCCAATTAGAAATGAAAAGGGTGAAATTAAAATGGATTATGCAAAAATCAAGAAAATGATAAATAGCAATTTTGAGAAACTTTATTCTGACAAGATGGAAAATACAGAAGAAATGGTCAAATTCCTAGTGCATATGACTTACCAAAGGAGAATCAAGAAGATATAAAATTGATAAATAACCCGATATCAGTCAATGAAATTGAAGATGTAATTAAAAAACTACCAACAAAGAAAAATCCATGTCCTGACAGATTCACTACTAAATTCTACAAGAAACTTAAAGGAGATCTAGTGCCACTACTCCTCAACCTCTTAAATAAAATTGAAATGGAAGTAATATTCCCAAAGTCATTCCTGGAAGCAAGTATTACCCTGATACCAAAACCAGAGAAGGACACAAACCCAAAAAAAGAGAACTAACTACAGGCCAATCTCCCTAATGAACATAGACACAAAAATCCTCAATAAGATACTGGCAAACAGAATGCAGCAAATCATCAAAAATATTATACACCATGACCAAGTAGGATTCATCCCAGGGATGCAGGGGTGGTTCAATACACCCAAATCAATAATTGTAATACAACATATCAACAGAGGCAAGGACAAAAATCACATGATCATCTCAATAGATGCAGAAAAAGCATCTGACAAAGTCCAACAGCCATATATGATTTTTTAAACCTATAAAAATGGAAATAGATGGCCATTATCTCAAATCTAATAAAAACCATTGATGAGAAACAAACATCACAATAAATGTCAAAAACTGAACTCTTTACTCTAAAATCATGAATAAGACAACGATGTCCACTATCACCACTCTATCAACACTCAAAAATCAATAGCATTCCTGTACACAAATAACAAACTTACTGAGAAAGAAATTAGGGAAATCACACCTTTTACAATAGCATCAAAAAATGAAATATTTAGGAATCAGTCTAAGGAAAGCAAAAGATCTTTAAAAACCTGTAGTACTCTGAGGAAGGAGAATGAAGAGGACATCAGAAAATGGAAAGACACCCCTTGTTTGTGGGTAGGAAGAACCAACATAGTAAAAATGAACATACTCCCAAAATTGCTATACAGATTTGATGCAATACCAATCAAATTACAAATAGCATATCTCACAGAACTAGAGAAAAGATTTCTAAAATTCATTTGGAACTAGAAGAGGCCAAATAGCAAAAACAATTCTGGACAACAAAGGCAAGGCAGGGGCATCACAATTTCAGACTTGAAATTAAACTACAGAGCCACTATGATAAAAACAGCATGGTACTGGGGGGTGGAAAGACCCAGGGATTAATGGAACAGATTAGAAGATGCATAAACAACTCCAAACACACTTAGCCACTTTATCTTAGACAAAGGGGCCAACACCTTTACTGGAAGAAAGACAGCCTCTTTAATAAATGGCGCTGGACAAACTGGCTTTCCACATGGTGAAGACTAAAACAAGTCTCTCACTATGCACTAAACTAAAATCAAAATGGATCAAAGATCTAAATATTAAAACAGAAACACTAAATGTGCTGGAAGAGAGACTAGGTAAAACTCTGGGAGACATAGGCGTAGGCAAAGACTTTAAAAACAAAACCCCAATCACATGGGAAATATAAGGAATCAAAAACTGGAATTTCATCTTATTAAAAAGGTTTTGCATAGAAAAGAAATCACCAACATAATGGGAAAGAATATTGCCAGCTGTTCCTTGGACAAAAGACTGATATCTAGAATATATAATGAACTGAAAAATAACACCCCCACACACACATTTAAAGACTCAATCCAAATTGGGCATCTGAAGTGAATACACATGTCTCAGATGAAGAAGTCAAAACTGCAAATAAATAAATGAAAAAATGTTAAACAACACTGGTCATTCAAGGGATGAAAATTAAAACAATACTGACATTCCATCTGACTCCAAAAAAAGAATGGCTGTTATCAAGAAATCAGCCAATAACAAATGCTGTCTGGGCTGTAGGAAAGAAGGAGCCCTTCTCCACTGTTGGTGGGAGTTAGACTGATGAAACCATTGTGGAAATCAATATGAAGATTGCTCAAAAATACTAGGGCTAGAGGTTCTATTTGACCTAGTTGTCCCGCTTCTCAGGATCTTCCCAAAAGAATTAAAAGCATCATACCACAGTGATACAGGCACACCCATGTTCATAGCAGCATAGTTTGTAATAGGGAAATCTTAGAAAGAATCCAAATGCCCATCGATCAATGAATGGATAAAGATGTGGGTTTTTTTAATACAATGGAGTAGTACTTAGCCACAAAGAAGGATAGATAAACTTGTGACATTTACAGCTAAATAGATGCACCTAGAGACCATACTCCTAAGTGAAGTAAATCAGACATACATGTAAATATTGCATTGTTTCCCTGGTGTGAGAAACTGAAAGTGTGAAACAGGACCAAAATGTATAATATGTAATGTCAAAGTAGTTAGAAAACGTTCAAATAGGAAGGGGCACTGGGGTGGGGGGAGGAAAGGAAGAAAGGGGGAAAGGAAAAACTGAGAAAAGAAAGATAAAATAGAAACAACATTTTTGTAAATAAGGAGGGAAAGAAGGGTTGAGGGGAGGGGAATGGGAAAAAGTAAGAATTAAGATATATCATGTACAGGTACAAATTCCATATCCTGAATGTGATCATTATACCAAAATTTATCCAATACACTTCATTAAAAATCAAAAAATAAAATAAATGACAAAGTTACAGTAATTAAAGGAGCATAATAATGACATATAAACAGACACATAGGCCAATGGAACAGAACTGAGAGTCTAGAAATAAACCCATGTATCTACAGCCAATTGATCTTCAACAAAGATGTTAAGAATGTACACTGGAGAAAGAGACAGCACTCAATAAACAGTATTGGAACTCAGATAGCCACATGCAAAACAAAACACCTATCTCTCACCAACGACAAAACTCAATTCAAAATAGATTAAATGTCTAAATACAAGCCCTGAATCTGTTAAACTACTAGAAGAAAACATGGGCAAAACACTTTAGGGTACTGGAATGGGCAAGGATTTTCAGGGTAAGACCTGAAAAGCACAAGAAACAAAAGTAAAAATAGACAAAGAGGATTACAATGAGCTAAAAAGCTTTTGTGCCACAAGAAGAAATCAAGATGAAAAGACAACCTACAGAACAGGAGAAAATATTTACAAACCATCTATCTGACAAGGGATTAATAACTAAAGTATATAAAAAAGACAACAATAGCAAAAGTAATAAAAATAGTAATAGGCCAGTTAAAATGACCAATAGATCTAAATAGACTTTTTCAAAGGATTAGAGACATATATGTATCTAACATGCACATTTAAAAAGGTTCAATAATGGGCCAAGGATTCAGCTCCGTGGTGCTGCTCACAAGCACAAGGACCTGAGCTAGACTTCAAAACAAGAAAAAGAAAGAACTTCAATATCTTTTCAAGGAAATGCAAATTACAACTGCAATGAGATCTTACCTCACATTAATAAGAATGGCTATTATCAAAAATATTGAAATATAACAGGTGCTGTCAAGGATGTGAAAAAAAAGGGAATCCTTGCCTACTGTTGGTGGGGAATGTAATTTAGGATAGCAACTGTGGAAAGCAGTTTCTTCCAAAAATAGAAAAACACAGATTTACTATAACATCCATCAATGTCACTACTAATAACATTTATAATATAATATATAACATATGCATTATATATATATATTCAGAATGTTGAATAAACCTCCACACTCCCATAGTCATTGCACTATTCACATTGTAGCCAAGAAATAGAAACAACCTAGGTGTCCATCAACTGATGAATGGATAAAGAAATTGTGGTAGCGTATGCAGTGGAATACTATGCAGCTATATAAAGGATGGAATCTTGTTAACTGTAATGACATGGATGGGAAATAAGCTATCTCCAGAAAACAAGTACCACTTGTCCTCATGGGATGTGACAGGGGTGACCTCAGGGAAGCTGAGAGCTGAACAGACGTCGGCAGAGACTAGAGAGGAGCAGGGAGTGAGGCAGTCTGATAAATGTGGATGAAGGAATAGTTCGGTAAAAAAAGTGGCTCTGCTGTCCCGCTGCACAGTAGGTAGACCATAGATAACAAGAAGGTGCATATCCTGTTCACTTTCAAAAAGCTAGAAGAGCTTTGCATGTTTGTCCTAGAGAAACACGTATTGGGGGAGAGAGGTAAATTTACTGACTGGAATACATCCTATACATTATGACTTATCTAACATGTGCACCACAAGTGTTCACCATGCTAACACGTCAGTTGACATTCACGAACATTTCACACAAGACCAGAGCCGAAATCTGTAGTCGGTGCTCGTAAACTGTACCTCCTGGATGACGATCCAGGCACTGAAGTGGAGGTGCTGTAGGAGGGCGATCCTCACCCCTCCACGGCAGGAACCCTTGCAGTCTTCTCTGGGGGCTGTCATCTCAGAGCTTACCGGTCTATCCCGCCCTCTGGTCCCCTGGATCCCTGGGTGCTTCACCTTGAGGCTTTTTCCAACCCCACACCCCGCTTCCCAGCCAGGGAGACCCCGGAAGGGGGCTGCATTGGCACATAGTGCACCATCCTGATTCCTGCTCTGGGGGCGGAATAATCACTCCTCCCACTCCCCGTGGCTTTGACGGACAGATCACCGTGGCTGCAGACAGCCTGGAAACCCAAGGCCACACCGGCTCCACCGGCTGCAGAGTGAGGACCCTGTCGCCTCAGTGTCCACTGAGTGTCCCCACCTCCAAGTTCCTCGTGGAAAAAATGGAGCTTTAGTTTTGGGCCCCAAACAGCCCAATTTCTCTCTGTGTCCAATCCTGCTTCCTCCACCGACCAGAACCAGTAGATAATAATTCCCTCTTCCTTTTTTCTTCTCTCTGGTCCCGTTTCCAGACACTGTATTCCAGGAAAAGTGGCCTGAGACACCTACACAACTAAAGTATTGCACGTCTGAGCATCCTTTTGTGCGACCCCTCTCTGGCGACCGCTGTCCTCCCACAGTCCCGCCTCTCACTCAGGCCCTCCTCCTGCACTGTAACTGACCACAAAGTCACCGACTTCTGGACAGCTCCTCACTGCTTACAACTCTCTTCCGGTCTTCACTGTAGTTCTCAGCCGAGTGAAATTCCAACTTGCAGACCCTCAGTCCCTTGCAAACCCTCTACTGGATTCCACTCCATACTGTTTCCTTCCACTAGAGTTGTGGAGATTTCACCGTGCAGGTCCTTAGGTTCACCCCAGAGCCACTGAGAAGCTGCCACAAACACCTACGACGGCCCTGCGTTCCCAGTGCACCCTTCACTCCGCGGAGCCCATTCTCCCCGCTGCTCCAGGGACGTCTCAAAGCCTGCCTTGCTGCTCCTTTTGATTCTCAGCAAATGTTCTCTTCCTGTCACTTTAGCAGAAATACAGTGCGAGCTACACAAGTCCACAGTGTGCACGAAAGCTTTCAGGCCTGGGATTAAACACATTCACAGCGCATGCGCAGCCCTCCACATGAACCCCTCCATCTCTGTCAGCAGGCCTTTGTTTGGCCTGCTGTCGAACTTCACGTAAATGAAACCACACGGTGTATCCTCTTTGCTTCCACCTTATCTTGCTCGATATGATTTCTGCGGTTCTTCAGATTGTTGCCAGAGGCTGCATTAGCGTCTTTCCCTTGCTGTTTAAGACATCACTCTCTGAACGTGCCACAACGTTCTCATCCATTTGTCTACTGAAGATATTTGGATAATTTCCAGATTCAAGCTGTCACAAAAAACAGCTCCATACATATTCATGGGTCGATACTGAGCGGGGAATTGCTGAGTTATGGGAGATAGATGATAGACAGGCATATATAGATAGATACACAGCCCAGCATAGAAATGTGACCACACTTCAGGAAAAGAAAACCTTGTGCAAATATTTTAATACAAACTTTACTGAGACCTCGTGAGATGAATACAAGTTACCTTTGGCCTCTGCAATGACAAGAGTTGCTCAGAGTGGTGGCCGTGACATTTATTAGTACGGTGAGCGGCTGCGTGGGTGACCTTGGCACTGAGATCGCTGCACAGGCATTTTCAGTTTCTTCTCTAAGGGCAGCAGTGTGGTGGGTTTTCTGTGATACACGACATCCACTAGGGTCCCCCAGATGAGGGTAACACGATCTGCTGAAAAAACATCAGACTGTTTTTCTTTTCCTGAAATGTGTGTTCATTTTTTTTTTGTGGACTCTGTATATATTTATATGGGAGGGGTAGACAAATGTAAATGAGTTCTTCTGAAAGCTATTGTTATTCTCTTATTTCACTTTTTCCAAAAAAAAAGAAAAGTGTGTGGCAGCATCTAGCCATCTGTTCATCTATTTTTAGAAGGCACTGCTGAAAAGTTTTCATATTTTGTATCAATTTATCGTACAGCCAGAAAAAATGTTCTGCCTCCTCCCCAGGAATTAGGGTTGTCCACAAGTCTCTTTAACTGTAGCTCTTCTTGTGGATACATCTCACATCTCAGTGTGGCCAACACATTAATGGAGGAGTTGGCAATTTCCTGGTGAATAGTGATGTATGGACACATTTCCGTACACCTATTGGCAATTTGGACATTTTCGTGATGGTTTCTGCTGCATTCTTACTGAATTTTTATCGAATTGATTTTTATGGGTTTGTTATATTTTGGGTTATAAGTAAATTAATATATATGAATGATATTTGGAAAAATATATGTAAAAGTATCTTGTCCTGTTCTCTTTGCTTTTTATATATTGTCTTTTAATGAACAGACTTCTTGATTTAAATGAAATCCAGTTTGAAACAAGATCTGGCAAACCGCGCACTGGAAGCTGCCTTGCTTCCGGGCTGACTGTGCAACTATCCCGTGGATGCCAGGGAGGACTTAGGAGAGAAGACGGCCGGCCTGAGGCATCGGCTACAAAGCCACCTGACGGGGACACTGGGGGCAGCGGTCGCGAGAAGAGGCCCCGAGTGGCACTCTGCTTCTCTGGAAATGGCCCTTCACTGTGCAGCCCCTTGATGGCTGTACAAGACAAATCACTCTTGTGGAAGCACGATAATGCTGCTAGCTTCCAGAAACTCAGAAGAAAAAAAGAAGAGAGTTTACTACAGGAAGCTAATGAGTAGAGTGCACAGGGAGCGGCAAGAGAAGGCCCTCCAGCACTCTCCACTGCAAAGCTTACTGCTCTGCTTCCCGCAGAGAAATCCTTACAGCATCCAGATCCTTCCGGCACAGCAGGTAGCAAAGGGTGGGTTCGGCAATGAGAAGCGATCAACTGGCCAATGGCCCAGAGCCCTGGCTCCCCAACAGGTCTGCACTGGCCTTGCTGCTCCATCCCCCCAGTGTCCACCAGCTCTGCTTTTGTGTAAAGGAATCGCCTTCCAATGCGATTACCCATACTCAGTAAGACAACAGCCCACACGTGAAGCCTCTTTCAGCAAAGTGGCGTCTCACTGGATAGAGTAAGAAAGATCTCTTGAGTGAAAAGGTTAACCAGTTTATACCTAAAGCCATCATCAAAAACTAAATATATCTGTGAAAATATTAATATACGGTTTTACTTCAAAATCAGCCAGTTACTCCTTCCCTTGGTGTACCACCACCTTTCTGTTTTCTGCCAGGTCGCGTTCCTTTGCATTTATGAAAATATAGTTCCTGTTATCCAAAAAACTCATCCTTTTTTCCTTGTAACTAACACTTGATTTTTATCTTCCTCTTTAGAGAAAAAGTCTTCCAAAGAGTGATACCTACTTGTTCTCTTCACCACTGTCTCTTTAATTCATTCCACACATTTTCTCCCTCAACAACCCACCAAAAACGTTTTGATCAAAGTCTCCAGAACATCGTTTACAGAAATCCTCTGCTCATTTCTCCATCCTCATCTTACTTGCCTCATTGGCAGTTTTTGAACAAGTTCACCCCTCATTGCTATTGAAACCCTTGTTTCGTTCGGCTCTTAGAATGTTACTCAGCTGATTTTCTTCCTGCTTTTCTAGGTATCTTTCTTCAGTCTCTTTCGCTAGTCTCCACATTTTCATGTGCTATGTGACGGGGCTTCCTGGTGCTGCTCAATCTCTGGCCTGTTTTCTATTTCTGCAGTCACTGCAGACTTCCAGAAGACAGCAACTCATTGGCCACTCTGCTCTGGAAATCGCCTCCACTGAAGAAGCCGTGGGACCCAGAGCCCCACTGGACGACTGCTTTGCGGGGAAGATAAAGGTCGCGGCCTGTCACCTGGCACATTCTGCATGACCCTGTCAGCTTCCAAGCTTCCCCACGGGGGAATGTCACAGCGCTGCCCAAGCCGCCCCTTTGCTAAGTCCAGCATGGTGCCCTTTCCTTCTTCAAATGTCAATCCCAAGAGGTCCACAAAGCTCTCACAGTAGTCTCATTCCCAGACCCTGATTCAACAACAGGGTTACTACAGCAGCACTCACACGGGTCTTTTGGCTTCCACCCTTCCTTTCCCTAGTTCTCAACACAGAAACCAGAGCAATTCTCCTGAAATCTAAGTTTGACCCTATCTCTTCTTTGTACAAAACTCTCTGGTGTCCCAGTCTTGTTGTGAATACAGACGGAATCTTTGTGAGAACCTAAGTGACCCTCAGGGCCTCCTACTATTTTTCCGACCCTTGAGCCTTCACAGTTGTGTCCACTCTGTTCCACCACAGCGTCCTTCTTTTCTGCTCCTCAGTGTATCCGGCATCTTTCCTCTCTTCTCGTTGTTTTATCTGCCTGGACACTGCTCCCAGGCATCTGGCAGACTCCACAGGTCTTCACCCAGTGTCGCCTTCTCGGTGGAGTCTGCCC
Organism: Fukomys damarensis; assembly: GCF_012274545.1. Classification (NCBI taxonomy): domain Eukaryota; kingdom Metazoa; phylum Chordata; class Mammalia; order Rodentia; family Bathyergidae; genus Fukomys; species Fukomys damarensis. The sequence continues at coordinate 6,087,164 of NW_022900926.1, forward strand.
TCCATGTCTGTGTTCCCGCCCTCCCACTTTTCTCTTTAGCACATAAAGTCCACAGGTGCTGATTCTTGCTCATCACTTATCTTTCCAATAAGACTATGACTGCATGAGGGTGAATATTTTTATCTGCACTGCCATCACTGCGTCTCTGAAAGCCTAGGACAGTGTCTGGCATATCGCTGATGCTCAACTAGGTATCCCTTAAATGAATGAACGAAACTCCCATCACACTCAATTCCTGTCTTGATTAAATTATAATTAGTACTGATAAAGAGCTGCATGTCCTGGGATAGTTCTCCTTGGAAAATATGTAAGAAAATCTAATACGGATTTGTTAAAATAGATTGGTTGAGAAAGACTCAAGGAAACCAGCATAAATCCTCTCCTTGTAGTGCAGGGGGAGGCCCTCTGGATTTGGGTCAAGCTGCTGGCCCAGGGATCAGAACAAAACAGGAAATCTCTGTTTCACTGCGGCAGTGAAAGAGAAGGAATGAAAGAAGAAGGTAGAGACAGGTGTGAGACAACACTTCAAGTTGAATTACTTGGAGAACGACAGATTAGAGTTTCCTTCAAGGCAGAGGTAGCTGAGTTGAACTCTGACATTTAAAGTTTTGGAGCAGAACCTGAATTGGAGATGCATAGAAGAGACAAAGCTGAGCATCATTTACATCAGAGAACCACGAGAAATCACAAACAGAGGAGCTCTCTGGGAATAGGAACAGAGAGCCAGAAGAACGCAAAGCAGCCCTGACACTTAGGATATACTCCAACACTTAAGGAGGAAGAAGAGCAAAATCAGGTGGAGGTAAGAACCATCAGAGATGGGTAACATGAGCAAGCTACAGCATCAAGGAAGCCAAGAGAGAGTTTTCCGAAGGTGGAGCTCAACAGGGGTAAAGGCTTCAGGGACGTCATGGAAGAGGAGATCTAAGAAAGACAGTTGCGGTTTTCAATTTGATGTTTAGGAGGCCATTTTTCAAATACCAAGGTAAGATGTGAGAGGAATAAATTCCTTCAGAATATATATTTTAATTTAGAGTGCACTCCCTTTGCATTATATCTGCAAAGATAGATAAGTTTTTAATATACTAGTTCATGAATACTGTATAGGAAATTGTAAATTTTATGTACCATACTAAAAATGTGCCTATTAGTACATCACCCGTTTTAAGAGAAACGAGGCAACGGTCTCTTCACACCAGGCCTAAGTAAAATCCACTGAAATATCTCAGAGTCAATTCTCTCAAGACAAATTAATCCAAGCCATGCTGCCGCAAAGAGAAACAACAATATTGCCTCTTTCGCCTCTGTGGAATAGTTCCTGCCTTGCCCAGGATGTGCACACTGCAAGAGAACACAAGCCTCTCACACCCTCAAAGCCATGAGAGCTCCAGAATGGGGATTAGTAGTTCCTTTACTCACATTCTACAAGTTAAGCTTCTGGAGCCTCCTTCCTAGTCATTTGCCAGGATTAAAACCAGGGGAAAGAAATATTTTCACTAAAATTTGAAATAAAGAGCTTAGCCTTTGTTCATGGTACAGCCTCGGTCTCAGGTATTCTACTCTGCCGTTGTCCCTGACAGCATCCAGAGACATTATAAGATGAATGGCTGAGACTGTGTGTCGATAAAACTTTATTTACAAAAGCAACCAGCTGGACAAGTTTAGCTCGAACACCGTATCTTGTCAACTCCTTATATAGACTGAAAATATGCTGGAACAAGGAGCTGCATTCTTGTGGTATTGTCTGTTTTTAGATAGAATCACAACTTCTAAACGTAGCGGAAAACAACCTCTTTTATTTTCTCCAAGAATGACTGCTTGCTATATGTTTTATGCTCCATGTAAGAATAAACCTAAGGCCAATACATTAAGAGTTCAAACAAATGAGCAAAGAAAGCATATGCTCCAACCTTCAGATCAAACAACTTTCGGGCATTTGTTAATTTATTTTCCACGTCTTTATGGCTGCCCTGTGATGTATAACAAACCGAGTGCGGGACTGAAGGAAAAACATGGATAAGATTTAGGCTCTCCCATCAGGAAGTTAAGAGCCCTGTTGGGGAAATAGCACATTCATAAATATACTACAGGCAAGGTATACATAGAAATGTGTCATGCAAGAAAGAAAGATATGGTTTTCTAGATGAAGGAGAAATTATTTGGGGCTGGCTTGAAGAAATGTGGAGATTAAGGAGAGTCATCAGAGCCCTTTTAAAAGACAACAGAGTACTTTTCCTAAATGAATTGGTGTATGAATCAGCCCAGGTAGACCTGGACAAGTGGAAATCAGAGAAAACAATACCAGGGGCAAAGACAGACACACAAAGAAAACTATATAAACAAAAGTCCTGCTGTAAGAAAGCAAAAGCTGCTAAAATAAAATGAATAATTACTTCTTCCAGGAACACAGGATGGATGCTGCATGTGGATAAGGTCAGAGAGTTAAATAAAGGGAAAACAGAGGGGTTTGACACAGAATGGATCCAAATTTGTACAGGTGGAAACTTACATAGCCCGCCAAGTCCTACTGAAGGAAAAGGATCCAAAGCTGCATAAGAAGGTGAATAGGTATTTGGAATTAAAAAGAGAAGTGAAGAAAATTCAATCTAAAAATCAAAAGCTTTTAACAATCATACCAATACTACAAAAAAAGGAAAAGACCCAGAAACTACAGTACCATTTGGTCCACACTGCCATCAGACACACTGCCTTTAACCATTCTGCCTTCCAGTCACATTTAAACTTAATGAACAGAAGTAGGTATTTCCGCCCACAGCTGATAGACACTTGTTTCTTTTGGATGGTCTATAAAATTTTCTTTTGGCTTTACCAAACATCAATGATGGTACATTCTTTAGAATACTGTCAAATGGAGGAGAGCCTTTCAATTGTAAGTTTGCGGGACATTTCAAAATTTCCAATCATTCTGTGCAACAGTGAGCTGTAAAATATTCCTTGGGTTGATAACAGAGCTGCTGCTGATGTCCTCTCATGAAGCATGCCATTAGTGTTGTCTTCAGTGATGGAAGCATTGTGTGTCAAGAATTTAAATCTCCTAATATTGTATGATTGATGTCTCTTGATGAATCAGACTATCAAACAGTTCAAGAATCTATTCACTAGTTCTATTAGAGGCTTATTCCTTTTGTTAAGGAACTTAGAATGGTAGAATGATACGATGTCATTGATAAGCAATACCGAAGTGATGGCAATGTCTACAGGCTGCTAGCATATTATATAATATATAAAATTGTCGCGAGCCGGCGACGCAGAGCACTGTCCAGCAGTGTCTCAAACCTGAAAGAGCAGCGGGGTGGAGATGGGGCAGAGAGAAAGGAAGGACGCCAAGACAAGAGTCTGATCAAGGCGATGTTTATTGTAGGCAGGCATCAGCCTTTTAAAGGAAAAGACCGAACTATTATGGGCTAGGATTACCATAGTAACCTCAACACCCGCTCCACGGACACGAGGGTTCACACGGGAAAGAGAAAGCAGGCGCAAGAAAAACAAATTAACAACACTTGCAACTAATAATCATGATTCCCAAATAGGTCGAGGAACTTAACAAAATGGAGTTACAACACCTGACTCCTAAAGGTAACGTCAGATCTTTAACAGGAAGCACCTGACTCCTACAGATCTTTGGCTGTCCGAGTTTCTCCCGTGCAGGGTCAAAAACAAGTTTAACACGTGCAGTCCTTAAAAAGGAACAAATGTTATCTTTCAAAAAGCCAGTGGGCCATGGCTGGCTTCCCACATAAAATATTATATATTATAGAAAATATTATATATAATATACAATGAATACACTTTGAATAGCTCCTGTGAATTAAGTATTCCTACAACTCAGTAATCTTATCATCTCTTTCAATAATCAATAGCACAAGTAGGACAGGCTTAAATTATTTTATGTTTCATAAATAGAACCAAAGAAAGTACCTTTTAAAAGCTCACAAAAGTATCAATGTTCCTCTTGATGAATAACAGAATTTAACATGCTGTACTTTAGCGCCATCTAGTGGTATACAAAGTCTGAATTTTTCAGTTAAAATGTCAGGCAAATAAGCAATTTAGTATTAATTTTATTCAGCGCACATTCTTTGTTGCTACTTCTTAGTGATTCTAAGATTTTTACATTGCAATCTTAGATCTAATATAATTGTAAATGTATCATTGTAAACTATCAGTTGACAATAAGTCAACAAAGTGTGGAGACAGAGGAGGTCTCCCGCAATGAGGAGGAATTCAACACCTCCTCACCACTCTAGCAGGAGAGGCCAGGAAGCACCTCAATCTGCCAGTAAAAAGGTCTCCCCCTCCTTGAGGTAACGAATCAGACAGACTTTACTCAGAATCTCCAGTCTCAAGGCAGGCTATGTCTGGTTCAAATTAAGTCGAATCTAAATTATATGTGGTGTCTTTTCAAATAATAATTCCTCTCATGACTAGCTTTATACTTTTACAGGAGGGAGCAAAAACTTATTTAGCAAGTCAGTTGATTTATTAGCTGCCTGATCTAAAGTAAATGTTTAATTTCTTTAATTTTGTCAAAATAACATAGATTGTTTGGTTTTACCCTTTTAATCCTCTACAAAGCAGGCTCCATGAACAAAAGTTTACTTCAACTACTTTGATGTTACATGTGAATCATAAAAACTAAAAATGCAGAAATGCTTTCATGTCGTCAACATGAGAAGTAGCAAGGGATAAACGTTTTACGTTTAATAATTTATTTTTACTTCTTTAAATTTACTTTCTTTTATATTTTTCTGGGTGTATGTTCGCGGTACATGACATTTTCCTTCCTTGTGTGGCATTAGTACATGTACTTAACACATCTTCATTCCCTTTTCATCCCTTTCTCTTGGCCCCCTTCCCATTGATGAAAGATCTATCTCCCTATTTCCCAGTATATATTTTTTTATTTTGCTCTTTATTTGTAATTTGAGTTTCTGATGTAAGAGAAACTATTCAACTTAAATAAAACTTTTAAGAAATTAGAGCATGAAAAATCTAAGCATGAGCACACTAGAATGTAAGGGCAGGTTGGGGAGAAAGTCACACTTAGAAACTGAAATAGTGATTGAACCTGCTGGTCTTAGATTCTTTCATTGATAGAAGGTATCTATAAGTCTGATGCTTTGTCACAAGTCTCTTTTGTTTCATCTGTAAGGTAAGAGACAATGTGAAGAACAAGTTTTGCTAAGAAATATAAAACTCTAGCTGAGCCCTTATAGATTCACCATGGTTTTTTCCTAATGGTCCATAACGATGGTCAGCTACTGGTAGAACTGGAAACTGCCAGAAGGGGTCAACGATTGGAGCCCCTTTTATATCTAGCTTTATTACTATGGCATTATTTTTATACCTCTTTTGGTTATTCTTTTCTTCTGGGTGTTTAAGACCAAGGTGAGAGCTGTGTCAATCAATTTGAATCTCTTGCTATCAAGGTCAGTTAAGTCTCCTTGGGCACTACTTTGGAACCATGTGTAGAATCTCTCAGCTCCTCTGTCAGTGTCAGGATGGGTCATGGCCTTGCTTGACCATGTTGCTTTCAGTGAAAGCACAGGAGACTTTTTCCTCATGGTGACCTTCCTTTGACACACAGTATGTTTGTCCTCTGGTGCCCAGCAATCTCCCTGCTCAGGAGATGTAGGATCCTGTAGGAAAGGTTCCTTCATGTCCTGGATCTTGTAGACCTTGAAGGGCTAGGGCCAAGATATTGTCTGTCCTCATAGCCCAGTTACTTTTGTAGTTTTGGCCTCCAAACATCAGTTGTTGAACACCCAGAAAAGTTGATCAGTGACACAAGTATTTCAGTAGGAGCAGTGAGCTGAACTATTATAATTTCATCTGGACTTTAAACACTTTTGAAATATAAAGCACAGTTAGAGAGCTGTTATTTTACCAACCATGGTTGTTTAGTTGGATCCCTGCAGAATGTTAAGAGACAACAGTCATACATTATACAGAGAAACTTAAGATCAAAAGCCACACATAGTATTTTAGCATGACAACCATGATGACATTATCTTTGGAACACATTTAAATGTCCATCTTTTTATGGAAGTCTTTTAGTTAAACACCTCCATCTGATCACAAGACATTAAATGACAAAGAAAATTCTTATTCAGTTCTTATTTGTTATCCTTTGGTAGCATGCCATCTAAAGAGAATGTACATATTGGCCTATAAATGTACCTTAGGAGTTCATAATGTCTAGCCCTTAATTTTTAGTGACACACTGTTTTGACTGTTTGGCCTCTGAGCATCCCTAAGTGTAGTGACACATATAATAAATACATCACATAAGTTTTTAAGAAAACTATTATTTGATTGGTTATCTCATGTTAGCTTGAGATCCCCCTCTTATCACAAGTACCTGGAACAAAAAAGAAAGGCAGATACCTGAGTCAAAAAAGATCATTACCATAAACAATATCTTGGATGACCTGTACACCCAGAATGTGTGAATGATATTAGTACACCATGAAATAACAATGAGTATCAGTTACATGAAACCATTTGTCCCTTAATTTTGTTTTGCACCAAGAACATTTTAAATAAAACTTCATTGTTTTCTCATAGAAAACAGCCATTTGACCATGGGCATTATACACATTTCACAATAACATGTTTAGCAATGTATTTCCCACAAGGCTATGGAAATTACTGGGGTCCCCTTTGCGAACAAAGGCTGGAACAAATTTTTCCAGGCAGCTGCTCTTTTATTTACCAACAGAAGTCCCGTCCAGTAGTTTTCCTAAGCCCAAGAGTCTTTATTTAATTATCTTAACAAATTTTAGATGACCTATGAGAGCCAGATCATAACAACTAACACATTACTTTTGACCAACGAAAGATTCCTGAGTTACCATATATAAACAACAATATGCACTATATCTGTAAAACCAATTGACATTGTTTGGATCCTCTGGCAACGTGGTGGGAGCCTGTCTTTAGTGATATTGAGCTATAAGCCAACTTGAGTTACAGGCAAACATTTTAAAAAATCCAAAATGACAAAAGAAAAAAAAAAGCAAACAAAACGGCTGTACATGTTGTCACAAATTGGACAGACACACACACACGCACGTGTAAGACAACTTGTTTATAGACCAGCTTGCACTCAGATGTATTTAGCCACATTAAATTATAATAACTTTTATAATGTTTAGATTCATAATTATAAAAAAGACTAGTCAGAACTTTGTAGGTCAATTAACAGAGATCTCTTGTCATAAGAATAAAAATCAATCTTCTATACCTGTGAGGGCAAAAATAGTATTAAGATGGGCCCTGAACTGATGGCTGATCTGACTGGAATACCCAGCTACACTGTCTTCTCATGGTTGCTTTTATAGCCACAGTTGTTTGATAGGCACATGTAATTGTTCCCTCAAAAGGAACAGACTCTTAAAAGTAATTTTAACTATATATGGTTGTGGTGCATTCAGGCCAGGTTTGCATGTAGAAGAGACTGGGTGACACTCTTTGGAGCTAAGTATGAATTCCATGCAGTGAGGGAAGGAGACCTGCCAAGGCTCCAACCTGCTGTGCTGCAGATGTCTACCTAGGACAGTTTTTTTTTCCATTTTGAAAAGAAACAAAGGCAAAGAAGGCGTCCCTGTATATCCCTCTTGTTCTGTGCCCAATCTAAGGTGTCCCTTGGACTTTATCTCAACCAGTGCCAGTGGCAGCTGACTAGAGGTTCAAGGAAGTGGCCAGAACCAGGTTAACTATTCTTATCATAATTTTGTTTGAGGACTGTAAGAAAGATAAATTTGGATTAAAACTGCAACATTTATTTTTTGAGAGTTTCGGGATTAAACCTAGGCCAGTTTTCTACATAGCTGAGTGATATGTGAAGGTCAACTTTATTCTGGAAGGGTTCTAGGGAAGAGGGTTCTAGGAAAGAGAAACTCACATTCAGGAAGCTTTATTGAAAAAGAGAGAGGAAAATAGGTCAACAGTCAATTTAGGGCACTTGTCCTGCAGAAAAGATCACCTCCAGAGCTGTTAAGTCAGAGATTCTGCCCTGTTCCATAGGGCAGAGAGAGCTCTGAGAAATTTCTGTTGTCTATCCAGTCATTTAGGCAACTTTTAATAGCATCAAGACAAGGCTACTTCTTTAAGGTCCATTTTAAATTCACTAAGTATTTGAAACTCTTGGGTCTTCCTAGTAGCCACAATCTACATTAGTAAAGGCACCTTTATCAACTTCTGATGCATGCACATGAAGGAAAAGAAAGGCTGACCAAAACAGTCCCATATTCTAGTTAGCATGTAAAAACATAGATGCACTTTATTGATTGCTATTTTCCTTAGTGTCAGACAAAACAATTGTTGTGAGTTGCCTTAGTCTGACTTTCTGGAAGGAGGAGTGGTCTAATTACAAGGGATTCTCAAATGAACTCTCAACAAGTTGAAAAGAAGTTTAAGGGGAGTTTCTAACTCACTAGCAGAGAGAAAAGATCCAAATGAAGCTCAAGCTGGTTAAACATCAAAAAAAATCACCACATAGTACTTCATAAGCCCATAGTCAATGTTCCAAAGTCCATAACCTATCAGAAAAGGCATTTTCCTTCCCTACACACATACATGATGAAGACCATACCTGGGGCAGGAGAGAAGGTAGTTTTTCAGGTAGTTTTTAATCCATGAAGGATTTGTTTTTTCATATTTGTCTAGAGATCTGTCTTACTAGTAGCAGAGAAAGCAGTCCAAACCTGAAGCTCAACTCTTAAGAGTTTCTTAAGAGGCTTAAGAAAGGCCTCTGACAGCATCATATCAGATCACTCTGAGATAGAGGATATCTGATGACCACTGACAGAGTTCCCCTTTCACCTCACGGAGGAGTCCAAATAGGACAAGATGTGGAGATTTTCTGCTGATTACCCGGATGGGCTGTTGGGAGCTACTTTCTTCTAAGGGACTTTTGGATATCTGCCAGAGAGTAGCCCTGGCCAAGACACCTCAGTAGTCACCTCAGTTTCTTCTAGCTCCATGCAGTCAGAGATCTGTCTCTGAAAGGAACCCAATTGCCTATCTGGTCAACGTTCCACCCACCACTAGCATCAATGGGACTGGGGATCACCAGAGGGCAACTGGAGAAGCCTGTCCTCTGCTTTGAGAGTGGCAGCTGCCCTAAAGGCAACTACTAGCTGGCAGAGTAACCACTGTTTGTTTATGATCCTATCAGGGATAGATAAAAGCCTGAATCTTTATCTGAGATAATTTCATAAGACACCCATTTTACGGCATTTTGAAGCAACCAAGTCCAAATGCAACATGAATTGAATGTATAAGTCCAAATGCAACATATACAAAACAAGAATAAAACATAATTTTAACAAAACACAATGCATAAGAAAGAACAAGAAATTTGCAAACATTTAAAACACACAACTTAAAATTAAGACACTTTTAAAACAAAGGCTGAAATTTATGAAATAAAACCCAGAATCTATGAAGCACGTGAGAGCCTATGAAACAAGCTACACTCTGAAGCAAAAAGACCAGTTAGAACCTATGAAAGAAAACTCTTACCTCTGACCAGTAATCTTGGTGGAAACCCCAAAATGATATAGGGGGAAGAAATGTAACTCCCAAACCTTCTAGATACGTGAAACACAAGTTCGTGCTCTCTAAAATCGACGAATAAATTCTAGGGACAATGGAGGAAAAATTTATTGAGGGAAAGAAAGCTTCTGTCTTAGAGAAACAGAAGGGGGACCAGAAAGTGGGTTACCCCCATAAAAATTACTTTTATTTAACCCACGTATTCTATTTTTTCCACATAGGTCATAATTAAGCATCTCAGGCAATTGGAAACAAGTAATTTTAAATTTTAAATCATCTAAGTTCTCAGAGCTACTTTCATTCGATCATTTCCAATATTTCACAATTTTTTCTGTACCAAAATTCTCTCCAATAAATATTCATTCTATTATTGTGTATTTGCAGTAAATACCTAAACCCATTTTCTATGGTCTTATGTTTTAAAACTCAATATTAAAGCATCGTTCCATCATATACATGAAAAGCAAGCTTGCAAATACTTCATGAAGCTTTCCTCCAGGTGACAAATAATCCTTCCCATGTCCCCAGTCTTCACCACAACACCTCTGCGGTAAAGAGTGTTAATTTCCTTATTCACTCGCCTTTTATACTGAAATTCTTTCTTGTTTCCCAGATAGCTTTAGTGTTTTACAGATTTAAAACACGATTTTCCAGAATAAAGTATAAATTGTACCAATAAACTTCATAAAGAAAAAAAGAAATACAAAGACAAGTAAAATACACAGTACCACGAGAGGAACTGATGCCTTCTGATAAGACACAGGTAATCTATGGTGACATACCCAGCTGCACTTTGGGAAGTTCCATGTTGCCCACAGCAGTAAGCATCAATCACGGCCCCGGGGATCAGAACTTGACTCTAAGGAGTGTGTTCCACCCACCTTTGTCCTCTGGCCCTAGGGACAGAGCTCCAGACCCTCCTCTGTGACAGCTCCATCACCGACGAGCTGTTCCACCAGGGATCTTTGCCTAAAAGACCAAGAGTATGGGGGTGCAGGGGGGAGGCCTCTCTACAGAAACAGAAAGTCACTCAAGGCCCACATACCAGGACTACGCACGACAGGTCAGTGTCAGAGGGAAGCAAGTGTGTCTTTCTCACTTTAGTGACTCAGGGTATGATGCCATAGACAATGGCATCTTAGGGATGAGGGAGGGACGGCGGCTGAGCACAGTCGCCTGGGAAGGGGTGAAAATCATGGCAGGGATTTAGTTCAGTGGTTCTGCCACCTGCCTTGGAAGCAAAAGAACCTAAATTCGATCCCCAGTACAAAAACCAAAGTGGTGATAATCACTAGCAGAGAAGGAAGCAACTCCACACAATGGCCTGGACAAGACAGCTTTTTAGGCTTCATCCTCAAACTGCACCTGAGATGTCATTCTCAACCTCCATGCCTCCATCACGAACCACGAGCTCCCTCTCTGGATCAGTACCCTAACTTCTCATCAGCTTTCCTCCTCCTGTCTTGACACCTCCTAAATTCCCCACAGAGTAGCCAGGAGGAGGCACAGTATGAGGTGGACCATGTGACTTCTCCACCTAATGCTGTCTGACATTTCCCTTGTACACATGGAATCAAATGAAGCTCTCAGACCATGACTTGAAAGACCTGCTCTGCTCTGGCTAAGATCTGAAGAGCTCCCAATGACTCGTCTAGGAAGGGCTGGATCCCCAGGAGTGATGTCCTGAGAGAAGGAATAGAGAGGAGACTGGAGCATCACAGTGCTACCCTCACTCTCGGATTCATCCATTGCTGAGTTTATAGCTCAACGGGCTGGTAGAATCTGGGGCCCAGCTAAATGGAAGTAGGGGTCACCGGGGCCATGTCTTCAAAGGAACTGTCTCATCACTGGGCCCTCCTGTCTCACGCTCACGCTACTGTATGCCTGGCGGCCAGGAGGTGAGCGGACCTTCTACTCCACTCTCTTCTGCCATGATGTTTCTGCCGTTCCACAAGTCTAAAAGCAATAGAGCTCTGACCAGGGACTGAAACCAATAGCCAAAATACACATCTCCTCCTTTAAATTGTGTATGCCACCCACGTGCTCCCAGCAGTGGGAAAGTGACTAATGCATTCTAACGACCTGGGATTGCTCTCAGCTTCCTGAGGCTGCCTGCATTCTTTGGCTCACAGCAGCACTGGATGGAGTCTTTCCTGGGCTCCAGCTCTCTTCCATTTCCCTTCTACCGTATCTTCTGACTAGTATCTCTGCCTTCCACTGTTGCTTTGAAGCGCTCATTTGTCTAAAGGGGACCCACCTGGATAACCCAGGGCAAGCCCTCCATTTTAGGATGGACGGATTTGTAACCTCGATCGTATCTGTAGAGCCCCTTCAGGGTAATATCTGGGTTATTGTTTAGGAGACTACTTGGAGAACGGGAGTCTCAGGCAGGCATCTTTACAAATCTGCCTGCTCCAGCATTCGTGCCACGCTGAGAGCTTTGCATACATTATGGAAGTTCACTTTCTTAAAACTAATGCAAGCAAGCAGTAGGTAATGTTGCTACAATAGCAACAATAGCAACAGAAATCTTCATATTCCTTGTTTCCATGCTCAACGACCAGACGTATCAGCTCCTTTAATATGTCTGTAACGGGTTTTTACTTTTTGAAGTTACACACACCCACAATAACCAAGAATTTGTGTGTCTGTTCCATATGCAAGGGACAAGTATAAAAGAAGCTATTTTTGAGCCTGTTAAAGAAAAATCTCAACTTGCCTTCTCCCTGCGCGCACTTCAACACTGTGGCCAAAAATCCTATTGCTGAATCAGAGATCCTGCTGTTTCCATGGCAACACACTAGGGTGCCCCCAGCAGGAAGCGGTCTTCACTTAACTGGAGCATAAACAATTCACCTGATTATAGGCTATTAAGAGGCTAGAAACAAGAGCATGTAAATCCAAACAGAAAAGATTTGGGTGATGCGCAACAGAACAGATTTGGCACTGTCTAATAAGGCCAGGTGAAAAAAAGATGCTGAGAGGAAATGGTGGAGAAATTCTTCCCATTGATTTTTGTGACAATGGGACAGGTTCTCAGCTTGCTGGCTTCGTAGAAATGCTTCGGTGAGATTTCAGGATGGAAGTATGTACAAAGTGAAGATGTTGAAATATCTCCCTCTCTTTCTCCCTCATTATCCATAAAACATCCTTTTTTTGTCACGTAAAAAACACAAAAGTGAGAAGGTTTGACAGATAGACTTATATGTTATTTTAAGCCAACAGAGAAAAAAGAGAAATATATACGTGTGTGTGTGTGTGTGTGTGTGTGTGTGTGTGTGTGTGTGTGTGTGTTTGTATTTTAACCAGGGACAAGGCCAGGAAGAGAATGGTTTTGGAAACGTCACCAACAACACCCTCTTCCTTCCCCCTGCCAATAGCTAGGGTAAATCGCCTCCTCCAGCACAGGAGACCTTCCAGGCAGAGCTACATATTTCCAAAATATGTGTCCTTGTCTAGACGATCAACTAATGCAGACACATCTGTGTACTGTGTCACCTTTTAAAATTCAAATGCTCCTCAGAGACTAAACGTGTTAAAGTCACAATGAACTGAATCAGCTCGATCGAGTATGGCATCTTCCTTGCTAGCTATCTGGAGGAGGCAGAAGATGTCCCTGGAACGGCAGGCCCGCTGTACCTCCCGAGGCTGTAGGGGCAGCGGCTCCTCCCCCTAGGGACCGGTGCTATGCACTTTCCATCCCCCCCGTGACTCCATCCCAACCCTGCTGCTCACCCCGTGCTCACAGCGCATGTTTCCTGTGGACACCTCTCTGGGGGTGGATGGCCAGGACAAACACATGATGCCACCGTGGAAAGTGTCTCTCCTCTGACCGTGACACCGTTTTACCAGGAATTCATTAGCAAAATTATTATTCAACAAGGTCAAAACTTTGACCTGACAGAGCCCGGCAGGAAGGACAGGATATTAAACAAGGGCAATGCAGCCTTTCGGTATCGCCAGTGCCTTTTGATTTAACCTAGCACAGCATTGCTCGGCAATCAGTCTACAAAGCAGCTGAATGCAGCCATTAAAGGAGCTGTTAGAATCCACGAGGAGTTCCATCAGCAAGACCTGTGTTCACTTTGAAAATGAAATTTTATTTTATGTGGAAAGTTTAATCAGAGATATGGTTTAGCCTGTAATGTCTGGAAGATGAACCGTAAATCATATCTCTTAATGGGCAGAAGTGAGTCAAAAATGTCCTGAAGAAATTCTGAGGGTTTCAGGCTAGCTTCACCTTGGCACACAGGGAAGAATGGCAGTGTTGGTGTCAGGCAGTGCTTCCTCCCTCCTGGTTCCGGAACCAACTAGTCACTGTGGGCAAGTTGCTCCACTCCTCTGGGCTTCTACAAGTATAAAACTGGAAGTTCGCTCGGTATGCTCTCCAGACTGGGATACTCTGCACAGTGACACAAGGTTACTATTCATAACCGCATCAGGACAGCAAGAGTGAACAAACTCCAAGGGGAAGAGAGAACATGTGACCATCACATGGGGATAATTAAAAATCAAGGCCTAGATGCACAGCCCTAAGGATGGGAAACAAAAGAAGGCCCCTTCACGGCTGAAGAGAACACAGGATGGTATGCCATTCTGGAAGACAGCTTGGACATTTCTTAGAGAACTAAATCCCATCTAGTGATTGCACTCCTTCCAGCCTTATCTACAACTGCCAAAGCTTGAAAACGCATAAAATATCCTTCATCGGGTGAATGGATAAATAAACTGTGTTACATCCAGACAATGGAATATTATTCCTTCATAAAAAGAAATGCATTTAAAGTCACAAAAGTATATGGAGGCAACTCAAATGTGTATCGTTAAGTGAAAGAACCCGTTCTGAAGTGGCTAGACATTGTATGATTCCAAGTGTACAACATTCTGGAAGATGCAAAGGTACGAAGACAGTAAAAAGATGAGTCATCGCCAGGTATCAGGGACAAGGGGGTGAGAAGAAGTGCAGCACGTCCATTTCTTCGGCCAGTGAAACTGCCCCGTAGCATCCAATAATGGTGGGTATGCGCCACAGAATTTATCCAAACTCTGCCCAGAACCAAGAGCGAATGCTGCTGTAAACCATGAACTCCTGATGATGGCGGGTATCCGTGTAAGTTCACTGACAGTAACCGGCTTACTGTGTGGGCGGAGGTTGCTGATGGAGGAGATGTTGTACCTGTGAGGCAGCTGCACATAGAAACTACCTTTACCTCGTCTCAGATTTTGCTGTAAACCTAAAACTTCTTTTAACTACAAAGTCTACCGATTTTTCACAAAGGAAAAAGCAACCAAGACATAACAAAGGCAGTTGTTACATTTAATCTTAAAAGTGCATACAACACTGCATATAGTCAGCACTTTATAAAAATTAGTGTCCATTTCTGTCCAGTCTTTATAAAAAGGACTGAAACACAATTTCTAGTGCACATAGCTATGTAAGGAAGAGCTCACTTAATCCTGACAGTAGTTATAGCTCTGACTGCCCATTAAAATATTACAAATATCCACTATTTCAACAATATGTACTCTAGAGTGCATAAATCTAACCATGTTTATTAAACAGTAATTGAATAAGTGAGTCCCGACTCTTTCCTGCCATCCTTCTTCTGCTGCTTGTCTCTCTGATATTCTTCACATAGGCAGGGATAGGAGTTGGTATCAAGTAGAGCTCCACGCCTGGCTCTGTCACGTACGTGCTCTCGAGAGAGAATCACGCGCACTCTTGGCAACTGAACGTCTTCATTTGTCAAGCTAGCGATCCTTGAGCACTTTGAGATGCTAGCTGGAGAATACCTAGACTTCACCTCACACGCGATTCCTGCCTAGCAATGCTGTTTTCTTCTCTCTTCAGTCCTTACTCTCCTCCCATTGATTCCTAAGGTTAGAAGAGGTGTCGAGTCCAGAGGTAAGCATTTTAGAGGCTTTCAGTACACGTAAGTGGCTTTGGTTCATCATATACTGTACTTGGCTAACCTGGTTAGGCGCTGTTAAAACTAGTTACTTAGTCACATTTCATAAACTTGATTATAAAACTACGGAAGTAGTTACACAGGGTTCATTGATCAGGATGTCTTACCCACAGTACACGGAAGAGGGCGCGCTAAGATTGGAATTCAATTCCGGCCCTCAAACTAAAACATTTTCACATTTCCTCTATTTGCAAATGCTAAGCTAAAAACATCTAACACCTAAAAAATCCAGAAAGACAGCATTCAGTCATCTAAGTATGAGATTCATCTTTTGTTCCCAATGCAATATCAACTCCTTGAAGCTATTGACATAAAATGTTTTCTTTCAATACCCACTTATTTTTCAAAATGTATATATCTAAATACAAATTCTTCATAAGGTTTCCTAGCATATGATAGCTGGTTATTTTCGATGTATAAAATTCTTGATGATTTGTAGAGGACGAAGGCGTTTCTTCTTCTGTTACATCCTTCGTGTAACCTCGCTTTTCTTTATTGCTAAAAGTTGATCCTAAGGGTATGCAAGTGGCCACACTCTCCAGCTCTCAGCAGAATGAGTCTGCTGTCCTCCCTGCTCAGGCTCAGAATACTCGTTATATTTTCTAATAATTATATCTGCCTCTACCCCATCTATCATCTAACTATGATTTCATCACTTCGGGCCTCCTAAGCTATATATCAGCAACTTGTCACAGACAAACAATGATTACCCCATGACTTATCCAGCAGAGTTACCCATACAGCAGAAGCAAAAGACGTCAGAGCCTGGATCGCTTCCGTCAGTTAAACCAACCGAAGCAGAAGAAAATATTAACCTCCATTCAGGCAGTAACAACATGGTTTAATCACATTTTCTAAAAACAGAGGAATGGGGGCTTCTGTCTCTATCTGTGGGGTTCTTGAAACACAGTTTTGCTTATGTCCACTCTGAAATAAGGACAGCTAGCATTTTGGGGGCCGTGCTGAATTCTGGAGATAACAAAATGAGTTCCTCACACAGTGCCTGTAATATAGCTGCTAAGTATGCGTGGCTTTCTTCCTTTCTGGTTTTATATAACCTTTATTATTCAAGTTTGGGTTTTAATGCCAAGAAAACTATTAGTCAGAGGATTTCCATATCAAAGCTTCCTTGTGACAGAATTGAGAGTTGATTACATAATAAGAGGATGGATACAGTGTCAAATTGTAATGCAGCCTAACACTTTTTGAGTACTAAATAACCGTCCACTAGGTATTCGGTGTATGTACAGGTTTGAGATCATTCACTCTTCATAATCCTTCGAAGCAGGTCCCTTCATGTAATCTTCATGTTCATGAAGTCATGGAGAGTCTACCTAATTGTCGCAAAACCCAACAGATTGGAGGCACGTCACCCCAAAAGTCCAACTCCGTAACCATTGCCCTTTACTACTCAGGTATTTCTTGAAATAGGTTTACTTAAACAATGAGTTAAACACTCAATTATTTTAAACAAATTAGGAAACAAATGGATTGGGCCTATGTTGCAATTCTGCTACTCGGGCCAATGTAAACCACTGGTCTCCAAACCGCTTCCTCGAGTCACAGGCTGCTATGCCATTACAATAACTGTGTCCTAGGAAACAGCAAATCCAGCAAATAGAGGGTACATGAAGAATAGGTTATAGATGTATTTATTTATAAACAGTTCGTTAGTATATGAGTTAGTGTATCCCCTTCAGTCACTGCATGTTAAAAATCAATACAAGGTATTTGCAAAAATACTTGTGTGACATGAACTATAAGGAGAAGAAATTGTGTTGAGTAGTTAACACCTCCCTCAAATCAACCTTCAGCTCTATCAGTGTGCGCTTTGTTCTATAGAACATCAGGGACTACTGTAAGGCAGGTAACTTATTTCATTGCTTTCGTGAAAATAGTTTCTCCTCAACGAGCTACTTCTCAGAGCAAAATGCTCACTTACTGCTCCCTATCAAGAGCTATTATGTACCTAAAGCATAGAGTGCAT
Source organism: Fukomys damarensis (assembly GCF_012274545.1). NCBI lineage: Eukaryota > Metazoa > Chordata > Mammalia > Rodentia > Bathyergidae > Fukomys > Fukomys damarensis. The sequence continues at coordinate 6,104,702 of NW_022900926.1, forward strand.
TTTATCATACGGTTCTCTAAGAGTCTGGACAAAAACAAATGCTTTTAACTCGCAACCTTAGTGTTCATCTACAGCACACTCAGCTCTAGTTGGTGGCCTGTCAACTAATCTTCCTGAACCCTGGGTGTCAATTTCTGCTCCTCTACGTTAGGCAAGTTTCCACCACATCCCTGGGTTTTAGTTTGATTTTCTGGAAAGCAAGTTCATGTTCCTTGTAGCTTGCTCCTGAGAGCATGGGTTCCACAAAAGAGAGTAGTAAAGCATCGCATTTAAATATTCAGCAAATGTCTCAAGATCGAGTTTTCTTCTAAGATACTGACTTGAGGTTCATCATCAATCTTTCTTTCTCAAAATTCCCACGTTCCTTCCATAATCAAATCTTGTGGGTTCTGTCAGTCTCTGGTGCCTGTTCTCTTCTGTTTCCTAATTTCAGCCTTTATCATCACTTTACTGTTCATTTTTGGGGCCTACCAGGTCAACCTCTTGTCTCTTCTAATCACAAAATTTCTCTTGAGTTATGTCTAATCTGTTGTTTTAATTGTCCAAACATTCATTTTACTGAATGTATTTTTATATCTATGCTTTCAGTTGCTTCTTTTGTCAATCTTTGTAATATTTTCCCAGAATATTGTTCTTTTTTCTTTTCCTTCCTGCATTTCTTAGAAAATTGTGAACAGGTGAAATTTAAAGTTTTCTTCTATTTGTTCTACTCAAATTGTTGGATACGAATCTTCTGTTTACTGCATCTGCTGACATTTTCCTATTGTACTTTCTCATGTGGTTTGAACTTTCATTTTGAGCTGGGTTTGTTAAGAAAGGTGAGATTTCAGTAGAAATTCACCCTTTTGCTTACGATTATTCAACCACACCAACACACCATTGACACCATCCCTCGAAATCTATCCTCCCAAAGAATTGTTTTTGGAAGTTTTTCACAAGCCAGTTGAGCATATTCTTGACTAAATTTTGGGTTTTTCTATTCTGTTCTATTTTTCAAGTCTTATTGTTAGGTTGAGTGATTTCTCCCCCACTTAATCTATGTAAAGATTGCTTTGGTAAAGATTGCTAAGTGTTGGGTAGAATTCACCAGTGAAACCATTTGGGCCTGCTTTTCCATGGATGTTTTTTAAATTGTATTCTTTTGTAAGGTGAGTATTCTTATACATCACTTAGATCTACTGTTTTATTGCATAGTTCAGGTCTTACGTATTCTTGATAAGTATAATTTTGTATTTATCTACTTCCCTTTTCAACACTATAAATGTTTGCTTCATGTCTTTATTTTCCATCATACACACTGTTTGGTATCCATAAAACCCTAAAGGGTTACTCCTATCATTATGTAGTATTTTTTTTTTCTCCCAGTAATTTTAACTGCTCTGAAGGCTATTTTATCCAATATTAACAGGTTAACATTCATTGTTAAATGACGTTGGCACAGTATGTTGGACATGACTGTATACACCTGCACAGTAATCCCAGCACTCTGGGAGGCTGAGGCAGGAGGATCCCAAGTTTGAGCCCTGCCTGGGCAATTCAGTGACTTAGCAATGTCTTGCCTCAAAATTTAAAAATACAAAAGGGTGGATGTATTTCAGTGTAAATACCATAGGTTCAATTACTAATATTTCCAACACACACACACACACACACACACGTGTGTGTGCATGCACATGATATTTTTATCTATTTCTTTTCAACTCTATTTATAACATTAAATTTAAAATGTGTTTCTTATACATAGCATGTATTTGGATTGTTCAGAAAGTTTGAATACTTTTTCATGTATGGAACAGTATGGAATAAAAATATTCTTGTCCTATCACCCATGTCAGTACACAAAGATTTTCTAGTTTCATTTCTACAGCTTGAGTAGCACTTCCTTTCTAGCGCTGTATAGATGGCTTTATTTCTGCTTTCTATGAACACGTGTCGTGAGGTTTGGTTTCTCCATCTCTTTTGTCCTAATCACCAGCGATAGCATCTCTACCTGATTTCAACACTTGTGTATATCTTTGTATGTTTGTTTCCACTCACTGGTTATTTCAAGCACCTGTTTTAAGAAATATTGCCATTTTAGTGAGATTCTTCTATATTTGTGACCAAAGAAATATCCTTTAGAACAACTGCAGTCCACTAAGATGGCTAGAAGCCACAGCCCTGAACCTCACCTTGTCCAGGGCAGGCCTTCCATCGGAGCTTTGCCCTATGCTTTCCCCATTTTACTCCATATTATTTAACTAAGATAATACATGCCAGATGCTGTTCTAACCATAGTTTAAAGTTCTCAATAACTTTGTAGGATATGTTTTTACTCTCCTCACTTTAACAGGTAGGAAACTGAGGCCCAGACATCATTAACTTGTAAGAGGCAGAGGCTGGACTCTAACCCAAGCAGTCTGGTCGTAAGCTCCATTGTTTTAACCACTATGGCATCATTCATACCACTCTGGAGCTAAATCCCTAAAGCACCCGTCTAATTGGCTGACCAATTAGATAAGGACAAATGATGAAGATGTCTGTCTTCAACAAACTTTCCCTACTTGGTGGACCACTGCTTCCTTAACACCACTTGGTCAGAACTCATCCAAGGTTCTGGCCATGCTGACCTTTTTTCATTAATATTTTATACAATGAATCTTTGCAAATCTGTTCTCACTGCCCAAAATGATCCTCTCCATTTTCTCTGTGACAAATTTGTACTCATTCTTTGAAGCCTACGTAAAAATTCTCATTCCTCGTGAAGTTTTCTTGGACTATCCTTGACAAAGTTAACCACTATGCTCCTAAGCACTTGGTTGATGTCTTTATTATGCACTGTTACGCTATTACACACAGTCATAACCGACTCGCTGAAGTGCTGGACCTGTCACTGTCCATTATTACTCTACATCACCTATCTTGTGTATCCATATAACCAGGGAAGTAGCTCAGTGGCACCGCTCCTACCTGGCAAGTGCAAGGTCCTGAGTTTGATCCCTGGTACCAGAAAAAAAAAAAAGAACAACAACGAACCACATAATACTAATAATTGTCCACTTTCAGCAGAATACTTACAATGTGCAGGAATTTCTGTGTTTTTATGTGCTCTCTTGAACAGCCTGTGATGGTTACGCTTCACTGCCAACCTGACTGGGTGCAGATTCTCCAGGTGATGGGTGACAGGACCATGGGCGCAGTGCTCGTGAGTGGATTGTCCCCCCAGGCTGGAGCAGCAAGTGCTGTGCAGAGGTGTGGCCCAGCTGGAGGCGGAGCTCACTGGCGCATGCCTCTGTGGCGCACACATGGACAGAGAGCTGGTGGGAACCCCAAAATGGAAAACAATGACGGACTCCTGGTGCACAATCTCTGACGTGAAGAGCAGCACACCAGCACTCTTCTTTGAGGGAAAAGCTGTTCTTCCGGCAGGAGACGCCTGAACCGGAAGTTAGCCATCTAAATGGATGCCTGTGACAGAAATGGCTGAGAACGGAGCTATGTCTGATCTTTCTAGGACACACAGCATAAGTGTGTGTTGTTCAAATGAAGATAGAAGAAATGATTAAGAGAAATAATTGCTCAGAATTCTTTTCTTCAAAAGCTCCTCCTGTAAGTATCCCATCTATTGCTTTTCTTATTTATTCACACTGCCCCTCAATAAGCATGGGGCACTTCCTGCCACATGTGTGCTCGGAGACATGGGGAGGACAGGGCAAACAGCAGCCTTGCTCACGTGTCACGCCTGTCACCTCTTCTTTAAAGGTAAAAGCTCTGTAGTGAGAGTGCAGAACAGTAGGGCTGTAGTTTTTCCTGCTTTTGCTCTTGCATCATGAAAACACTTCTTAGCTCATCGAAGAATTCAACTAAGTTTCAGAAGTTTTAAACACCAGTTATATTGAGGATCAGAGATCCTCAGTCAAAAGAACATGGAAGAATCGTGCTCCAGAACACCTTGCTCGCTCAGATACATTCTTAAATCTTTGTGCTCACACTTTCAAAGTGACAAAAACACCTGAGTGGGGGAATCAGAGAGATCAGTTCAGGAGGATATAGGGCCTGCCTTCTCCGCAAAGAAAGGGAACTTGGGAAGGAGTCACATCTGAAAACAAAATAACAACCGCAGACAAACTCTATGCAAACTGTCACTGTCTGTCCCTGAACTGCAGTGATAGTGACAAATTTGATTTAAGCTCATTTAAACTGCTAATTCTTCAAATCCAGGTGTCAATAAATAGGCCGCATTCTGCAAGAGAATAGAACACTTTATAGGGAGAAAACAAGTGGCTGGCAGTTACTGGAGGGTAGATGCGCTGGCAGATTACCATTTATAGAGCTGACTCACCGTGTTCCCTGAGACACACCGGGTAGTTTCCCTATTTATAACATAGGAATGTGCAAAGTCTCAAGTAAAGTTTAGTCCTTAGTGCCTAGCACTCACAGAGTTCTCACATGGCCCAGACTGGAATTGGCTTCACGACACATTTCCCATTCTGCAACACCGTCCCTGGGGAAAGAGATCCAGAGCCTGCTTCATCCCTGCCTGACTCTGATGGCAAGAGGAGCGCAGCGGGTACAGGCAGTGAGCTCAGAAATGCACACAGCAGGCCTGGCCTTCTCTGCGAGGAATACAGCAGATCCCACTGGTCCCCAGGTGCAGGCCTGAGAGAAACCCACTGCCTAGTGGCCACTTTTGTCAGTTTGCACCAAGAGACAAACATGGAGGCAGAAAAGATACTGGAACGTTGGTGCTGAAATCCGTGGGGGTGGAGGGCAGACCTTCCTGTCTCACATCACTCTTGAGGTGAGGCAAAAGTTTAAGAAAACATAAGCAGGCTACATTCTTCCCCCTCCTTCTTCAACCCTTTTTCCTACACAGGCTCTCCTGGTCCCATGCTGAGGAGCTGTGTAAATACCCCCACCCCTTGGACTCAGCCACAAGACTCATTTCCTGTCAGCCTCTTTCAAGGAAAAGGAAATACAAAATACAAATCTTCGGAAGGAATTTGGTCAGGAATCCCCGCCCCCCCTTTTTTTTTCAAGAGAGACAAGCACTCTTCTGTACTCTGTAATTGACTTGGCTGCTTCTGTTCTGTTGGTTAGGTGTATGAGCTAGATGGTGAAACGCCCTATTGTTTCTGTCTTGTAATTGTTGCTCCAAAAGCATTGCATTCTTGAGAGGTAGACTGGGACCAGCACGGGGCTGGGGAAAGAACCACGCTACTCTTTAAAAAGCCTGATCTGTGCTTTCTCCTGGGACAGCCAGGGACTTCAAAAGCCATTTCTGCTGTGAGCAGTGGATTTACCTGGGCTCACAGATGCCACTAGCTTAACTCAAAGCAGAGCAGAGCCTGACTTTCACTTCCTATCCTTTGTCACCACAAGCTTTGTACAGACGCAGCATGTTAATCATGTGGGGAGTTTCGGTCTAACGAGGGCAAAACAAGGTTTCCAGGTTCTGAATCTGAGTGACCTTGCTCCACGCGAGATTGAGGAAATGGGGGAGAGGGTATCCAGGGCCAGTCAGCTATCAAAACCCTGGGCCTGGACCCAAGGTCACTGGAAAATGAGACCACCCTCGGCCACCAGGAGCCCAGACCTGGGACACAGGATGGAGAGCAGCCGGCGTGCTGAGCTCCCAAAGACCCTTTCCAGCGGGCCTCACCCCTCTGGGGGCCAGGCTGAGTCCTGAAGCACCCGGCCTGTCCTGGCTGCCCTCTGTCTTTCCAGGCAAAGCTTTTTCCGATACCTTTGTGCCTTGGCTTTAATTTGCATTTCTGCTGAAGCAAGGACACCAGCCAGCCCGACCTCTGGACCCGTTTCAGGCTCACAGTGGTTCAGTCTGAAAAACCCTCTCTGCTCCTCTCTGTTCTCATCGCCCCCTCGTTTTGTTTATTGTGAGTCAAGAGGCTTCAGTTGACACCGATGTGGGCTTCTGGTTTAAGAAACGAAAATGTTATCAATTTTTCTTCCACACTAGAACAGGGAAACAAGGAACTAGATTGCTCATTTGCCTCTCATTTACACAATTCTCTGTCCCCTTGCCAGACTTGAGCATTCTAAAAAGCTGTCTCTTAAACTAACAGTTATTTGAATTTACACTGCAGGGACATTTGTTTGTCTGTTTCCCCCTGATTTTGTTTTTAAATTTTATTTTATTTTATTTTGATACAGGTTTTCACTATGTAGCCCAGGCTGGCCTTGAATTTATGATCCTCCTGCCTCAGCCTCCTGAGTGCTGGGATTACAGGTGTGTGCCCCTGTGCCTGACTTTTTTCCTGATTTAAAAGGAAAACGTAAAACAGTGTCCCACAGCTGTCGTTTCATGATGCTGAGACACTTGTTAAGTAGATATTCTTTGAGCCACGTTCATTCTCAGCTGGCAAAGGACAGTGAGAGGCTGGAGGCTGAGCTGACATGTTACACGGAGAGGAAATGTTCCAGCGCTGTCACACACACTGTATCTGTGAGGCACTGAGTTCCTACAAAGCTTTTTATGTAGCACTGCACTTCTGGAAGGTTCATTAAGTGTAGGCCTTCTGGCTACCACTGTGGTAGCATATGGAGCTGAGGCCTTTAGGTCAGGAGGGTGGGGCTCACACCAATGGGATTAGTGTCTACAGAAACCACCTCACAGATCCCTCTCTCCACCCAGGAGCTCCAACAAGAAGCCAGTCAGCAGAGCCCAAGCAGAGAGCCCTTGGGTCTCAGACTTGCAGCCTCCAGATCTGCGAAAAGCACATCAGATTGTTTGTAAACCACCCAGTCTGTGACACTTGGCCACAGCAGCTGGTGTGGGCTGGAAGCCGCCCTCAGGGAGTTGTGGAACTTTCACAGGTAAGGTGAAATTTGAAGTGGTTCTTGAATGAGTAAGAGTTCACAAAACAGGAAATAGAATACTCCAGGGGGTGGGGAATGTATCATACACTGAGTCATACAACGTAATTCTGTATGTGGCACTGTGTGTGAAACTAAAGGTACATATTAAAATTTTTGGTGTACTGAGGAGGCTGAGACATTACCAGGGCAGCCTGAAAAACTTGCTGTCTCAAAGGAAAAAAGAAAAAGAACTGACAAGATGATTCACTTTTCTTCTTCTCTAAACTTTTGCTTGGAGGCAATTAGACATTCACCCTTTGTTTGTGTTGATAGACACTTACATCCAAGTTATTGCCTCTGATTCTCTGTATACACAGCAAAATCAGAAACAAAGCCAAGTAGCCAATCTGTAGCTCCTCAAAAGAAAAATCAGTCTTGATTAAAGCTCTCAAGTAAGACTTGTTGCTTTGTTTTGCTCTAAAATCCATACAGTTCTCTCAACATGTTTCGTTTCGTTTTATTTTGTTTTTGGCTTCTTAGTCCAAACTGTGGCTCAGCCCAGGCCAGAATCCTGATCCACTGTGACAAAGCAGCCCGGTTAACATCAGAAGGACACAACGTCAACATTAGGCTTGAGTCACTTCCAAAAAATCGGAGCCAAAATGCAAATCAAGTTTGTGGCATGAGAACATAAGCGGGCTGACACCACTGAGAGCTCATTTTTTCCTACTCTTCTCTGGACAGACTGAATCTTTAGACCTTATATAGCCCTAGGCCAAATAGTAAGCAAAATTAGACTGTGGGCTCAAGAATCCAGATGGGCAGAACCTGGTTCTGGTTGAAGAGAAAGCTCTCTGTACAGCCCAAGGAGACGCGGGGCAGAAGCGGAAGTTGAACTGCTATCCCCAGCTTGCCTTAGTCAATGCTGTGTGGAGTGCGAGTGGAGCAATGTCTTCTACACAGGATGCAATCGAGAGCTTAAATACAAAGATTAGCTGCGGAAAACCACTGGAAAGAACAAAGGGCCTCCTAAGCTTCTTACAGATGAACGTGGCCTGTGGCCCACTCCTCCAAAACACTGGCCTAGAACCACCTCCTCTCTGCTGCCATCCCACCAGCAGTGTCTTTGCTGTGCATGTTGCCCCTGATTGCAGAATTTTCTACGTGGTTCATGGTCACCTGAGCCCAAGGCTCTTCTAGCTCCATGATTAAACACTGAGAAAGGCTTACGGAGATGACCTATTTACTTCCTGTCTTATCTTCCAGCTTTTTCTGCCTGTGACTGATTCACTTTGTCATTTTACCCCTTAAGATACGACAGTTACTGTCTGGGTCTGTCCCTGTTCCCATCTTTGGCTTTCAAGGAAAGCCCTAACCTTTTCTTTCTCCCACTGAGCAGTGCCTCCTGCAAACAAGGATTCTGGTTGTTTTCTTCTTCCTGAAAAAAGAAATCGCATCCGTTTCGGGCCTCAGCCTTCCTTGTGTGTGGGAATCATTTGCAGCCTGACCCCTCACCCTGTCAAACACCACGTTTCTTCCTGTTTTTCACAGCAGCACCTCTGACCACCCTCACAGTGGAAAAGGATAAACACTGACCGATCTGCCTCCACCCACGGCTTCTCCAGCCCCGGCCACACTGCTCCTGGCCTCAACCCCCTTTCCTTTCGGCCCCTGGGGAGCTCCTTCTTCCTCATCCGGGCGGGCGGTCACTGCCAGACCTGCTGCTGCTTCCTCCTCACTGTGTTGGAGCTCTGCGCTTTCCTCCAGGCAGCAGGTAGATCCCTGCGGCCGATTTCCTCATCTCTCACTAATTGTCCCTCGTGTCTACACTTGCAGACTGTCCTCCTTTCCAGTTTCTGATTAACAAGCCAGCAAATATCAGCTTTTCCGCCCGCCGCTTTGTTCATATTTCCAGAAAACTTTCTCGTCATCCTGCATTCAGAACGTTCCGACTTGGTTTAGAAATCTTCCAGAGGAACCTGCGCAGATGAACTGCCCCCCCCCGCTCTTTCCTTTATAATCCACGGAGGAAATGCCTCGCACACCTTGCGTCTGCCTGGATCTGCAGCCCACGCACAGCAGCCACACTCCCTGAGCCCTGGGCCAAGTGTGCACGGCCTTCCTGGGACGGCACCAAGGGTTTGTCCTGGGCCCTTGCTGTGAGCCACGGCGCCCCCGTGGCTGCTGTGCTGGGAGGTGGTGAGTGAAAGGCAATAGTGACGCTCAATAACTAGGCCACGCACACACACGCGCACACACACGCGCACACACACACACACACACACACACACACACACACGAGAGGTCCCAGGAGACTTTATTCAGGGAGTGGGAGTAGATAGAGAGCAAAGACAGAGAGGAAGAGAACAAAGAAAGGAAGGTTATTTTATCAATTTTGGGCTGGGCTATTGCTTATTAATGAGGAGTGAGCTACTTTTAACCTATCACAGGCCAGATTGCTTTTATGGGTCCAGCCCTGCAGACACAGGTTTCAACTTCTCTGGACCGCTGTGGCTTTGTGGGGAGGGAAACCAGAGACAAGAGCATGAGGTCATTTTAGGAGCCAAGAAGCACCAGGAGAAGGCAGCCTGTGAGGCGGCGTCACAGCATGCGTTAACATGACCAATTCTCTAACAGTGAGGGCAGGGGTGGGAACTTTTCAGAGCTTCCGGTGGTACAGACAGACTGCTGAGGTATCTCCGCCACCGAGGAGAGGAGCTGCTAAATGCATGAACTCTTCATTTAAATTCAACCAGCCACGGCTGCCTAGTAGCTACTATTCTGGACAGTCCCAAGTTGGAGCCCTAAGCCACCCGCTGATCCTGTGAGTTGGTGTGATACTGTGTGTGACTTGTGCCCATGAAACTGAAGGCAAACTTCTCAGGCCACTGGAGAAATACATGAAACGGAGAGGAAAAATTATCATCACAAAACACTCCTCACGATCAAAATTCAACAGTCTTCCGGTTTAGCCCAGCATACTTTGTCAACTTAAAGACGATTCCGAGGAAATGGGCCCGTAGATCTTTTGCAAACGTGAAGAGAATGAAGGGATGGGGGGAGCGAGGAGGGAAAAGAGGAGAAGGCCTGAAACGGACATAGGGTGTGTTCCACACTGCACCATTCTTGCGTGCTTCAGACGTGGACCGATAAGAATGAAAAATCCTACAAGGATTCGGTTTTTAAAAGCCTCAAATGACATTTTATTTCCAAATAACTTATTGGTTCTTTTTTCTCCTCCACAAGATTTCCAGGTATACACGAGAAGTGCCAAGAAATCACAGCCCATTGCTAAGTCTTGCGGACAAATTCTAGACAGAGTAAAAGTATGAAGACTCGTCACAGTCATTACAGCACAGCTCGGGATTCTGTGTGGTTCATTTCTGATACTTCACACGCTGTGAGGTGAGACCTTTACCAGAACCGCCTTCTCTGTACTCAGGGTAACCAGCGTAGTGGCGCACGCCTGTAATCCCAGCACTCAGGGGGCTGAGGCAGGAGGATCGCCCTGAGTTGGAAGCTGGACACGACTACATAGTGAGTCCAAAACCAGCCTGAACTACATAGTGAGTCCTTGTCTCAAAAAACTACATATACACATTTTGTATTTATATTATTATGCAAATAAAATCAATTGACCTACTGTTCTGGGGGATTGAAATTATGCCCAGTCTCCCACGCCTGTGCTCCAGCCCACACTTACGACTGCACAAGGAGACAGAGCACGCAGGAGCCTCCTGCCTCGGCCTACCTTCCGGCCTCACGGCCGCCCACTACGCTGCTTCCTCCAGCAGCCTGGGCCGCGTATCTGGGTCTCTAACTCGTTTAGAACACTGATCGAGCCCTCAGACTGGAGCCCCTGAGATGCGGATCATGTGGATCCCCGGATCTTCCGGCGGTGCAGCCTCTGCATGGGCATGCGCTGCTGTCTTTCTAGGAGTTCGCGAGTCCTGGAGCCTCGGAGCTTTACTCTTCTCCGCTACTCCTTCCTGATGAGCGGAGCACAGGCTGAACTCAGGGATTTGAGCGCCAGCGCAGCGTCTGGTTTGTAGCGCAGGCCAAACAAGCTCTCCTTTGACTTTTGTAGAAATCGATGCGCTGGTGCAAAGAGAGACGGCAACACACTGATGGCGAAGTACCTCTTGCTTTGTTATTAGCATGATCATTTTTATCACTTTTTTTTTTTTATTTTGGGAAGCAAAGGTCATTGTCCTTGCGTGGTCTCTCTCCAAGTACGAAATGTGCTTATTTCATTTTTTATTTCACATATTTTTATTAGAGCACCCCAGTTCCACAGATGAATGGGTTTCACTCTGGCAGACGTGTGCACGCCTGTGACGCACTGACCACTGACCACCCCGCGTTACGCCCGGTTTCCCTTCTCTGCGGGGTTATCGTTATGGAAATGCATTCTGATCATATCTACCCCTGTTGTAAGCCCTGACAACCCTCGTCCTCGCCTTTATGCCCCTTCTCTTGTCTACTAAGTCTCCCTCCCGCTTTGGGGTCGTCTTTTTAGATTCCGCACATATTGGGGAAAACTTGATATTTGTGTTTCTGGGTCTGGCTAATTTAGCGCTACATGATGACCACCAGACCCATCCGTTTTCCTGTAAATGACAAAATCTGAGTTTTCCTCGTGGCTGAGTACTACTTCCCTGTGTACCTCCTTTTTAACCCCCTCGTCTGTTGCTGGACAGCCAGGCTGTTCCAAATCTTGCCTCTTGTGGATTTTGCCGCAGTAGCGACAGGCACGAGAGTCCCTGCAGTGTGCTCGCCTCGGTTCCTTCCTGGACATGCCAAGGAGGGTGTACGAGGTGTGAGCGAAGGGTTGCGGGACAGCTGCCGCCGCCGAGCGCCATCGCACAGAAAAGCAAGGCTTTTCCTGTGGAGGAGCGGTGCCTCGGACTTTGCTGCGTTCGTTTATCACATCTGAAGATTTTTTTGCTGGAGTGTTGGGGTCTCCTGAGGAGAGGATTATATTGTCTGCAAGGAAAAATAATTTTGTTTCTTCATTTTCTATGTGTGTCCCTATTATTTCTTTCTCTTGCCTAAGTTTCTTTCTCTTGCTCTAGTTAAATTCAATGAACTACATTGAACAGGAGTAGTAGGAATACATTCTCGAGCTGTTCCTTATTTTAGAAGAAATGCTTTAAAATTTTTTTCCACTCAAAATGATGTCGGTTGTAGAGTTGTTGTGTACGTCCTTCATTATAATAAGAACGATCCTTAGAGCTGGGGATGTAGCTCAGTGCCTGGAAAGTGCAAGGACCTGAGTTCAATTCCCAGTACCAAAAAGAAAGACAGAGAGAGAGAGAGAGAGAGAGAGAGAGAGAGAGAGAGAGAAGGGGGGGGGGACGGAAAGGGAGAGGGACAGAGAGAGGGGTGGAGAGAGAGAAAGGTATTGCTAAGACCTATTTTTTTTAGAGTAGAAAAATTTATTGGGAAATAGGAATGGGGAATAGGAATAGCTCCTAGGGAAAGACAGACGGGGGCAGCTAGAGAAACTGCTGGTGGGAGGGGGACACTGTGAGCAGCACCTGCAGGCTCAGAAGAGGCTGG
>NW_022900926.1:6117076-6130826 GCF_012274545.1 Fukomys damarensis
ATCCCCAGTACCAAAAAGAAAGAGAGAGAGAGAGAGAGAGAGAGAGAGAGAGAGAGAGAGAAGGGGAGGGGAGGGGAGAGGAGAGGGAGGGAGGGAGGGAGAGAGAGGAAGGAAAGAGAACGAAAGATCCCTTACACCCCACTTCTTCAGTTCCTTCATTGGGAGGGGTGTTGGCTTTGGCTGGAGGCTTTTTCTGCATCGGGTGAGGTGATTATGTGATTCTTTTAAATCCATGATTCCATGAATGTGGTGTATTATGCTAATTGAACTCTCCCCTAATCCTGGGAGCAAAACCAGCTTAGTCATAATGTATGATTTTACTTAATGTGCTTTTGATTGAACTGAGTTTTGTATTTCATTGAGGATTTTTGCATCTGTGTTCATCAAGGATATTGGTCTATAGTTTTCTTTTTTGTTGCTGTTGTACCTTTGCCTGGTTTCTGTACTGACCAATGTGGGCCTTGTGGAATGAGTTGTGAAACATTCCTTTCCTTTCTGTTTGGTGAAAGGATCTGAGTACTGATATTGGTTTTTCTTTAAAGGTCCGTTAAATTCAGCAATTGACTCATCTGCCTCTGCACTTTCATTTGTGGAGAGATGTTTGTGTTGTGCTTCCGTCTCACTGCTTGTTAATGGGTTTATATTTTTATATCATTCTTGTTCTTGTAATATGTGTTTCTAGAAATGTATCCATTCATTCTCAATTCTCAATTTAAATTAATTAGAATATACATTTTCAATTAGAATGTACATTTTCAAAGCAGTCCCTAATAATCATCTAAATTTCAGCAGTATTAAAACATCGCTTTTCATCTCTAATTACAGTGATTTGGGTCCTCTCTCTCCCTCCCCCTCTCTCTGTTAGTTTGGTTGTTTATTAATTGTTTATGTTTTGAAAGACAAGAGCCAATTATTTCTTTCATTGATCCTGTGCATTATTCTTTTAGTACGTATTTCACTAATTTTAGCTCTAATCTTTATTCTTTGTGTCCTTCTCTTGGGTTTGGTTTGATTTGTTCTTGTTTTTCTAAGCCCTTAAGAAGCTTCATTGGATTATTTCTCTGAGATCTTTCTGATTTGGGGATGTAGGCAATCACAGCTATGAATTTCCCTCTTAGAAGTGCTGTTAATGTATCCCTGAGATTCTAGTATGTTGTATTTTCATATAAATTTGACTCTAGAAATTTTTAATTTCTTCCTTGATTTCTTCAAACATCTGTTGATCATTCAAAAGTGAATTGTTTAATCTGTTTATATCATTTCTATGGTTTCTCTTGTTCATTTCTAGTTTCATTCCCCTATGAGCTAGTAAAATAAGAAGGTATTTCAAGGTTTTTTTTAGTTTGTTTATTAAGGATTGCCTTTTTGACTAATATGATCTATTTTGAAGAATGTCTCATGAGCTTCTGAGAAGAATGTTTGTTTTGCAGTTGGTGGATGAAATGTTCTGTCCGTATCTATTAAGTCCATTTGATCTAAGATGAAGATTAACTCTGATATTTTTCTGTTAATTTTTTTGTCTGGATGACCCATTGGTGAGAATGGAGTATCAAAGTGTTTGACCATTACTGTATTGGGACATAAGTGTCCCTTTTGTGGAGTAGTGCTTATTTTATGAAATTGGGTGCACTGATGTTCAGTGCTTAGCTACTGTATTTGCAATTGTTATGTTCTTCTTTGAGAATTATTCCCTTTACCAATATATAGTAACCATCTTTTTCACACCTAACTAATTTTATCTGGAAGTCTGCTTGTCATATATGAGTATAGATACTCCTGCTTGCTTTCATGTTTACATGAAATATTGTTTCTATCCTTTCACTTCCAATCTGTGTTGAGGTGTTTTTGTTTTTTGTTTTTGTAGGCAACAGAGTTTTGTCTTGCTTTTAATCCAGTCTACCACTTTGTGTCTTTTAATTGGAGAATTAAGAGCATTTATATTCAGAGTTATTACAGAATGATATGTACTGCTTCCTGTCATTTTTTTCTAATGTTTAAGCCTTGCCTAATTCCTTCTAGTCTATCTGTTTTTGTTTTCTGTATTCAAGATTTCTTTAAGTTACTTTAGAGTACCTGTCTTCTGCATGGCCGTGTCTATAGTTGAGAATCTCAACTGAATTTTTTATTTGATTTATTGTGCATTTTATTTCCATAATTTCTGGGGTTTTTTCAGAATATCTTTTTTGTTTTGTTTTAAGTATGTATGCTAGTTTAGTGGCCATGATTTTCTTTAGTTTATACTTATTTTAGAAGATCTTTATTTCACCTTCATTTTTGAAGATAGCTTTGCCTGGATAATGTCTTAGTTACCTCTGTTGTTTCTGAGACAAATACCTGACACTCAAAGTTACAGAGGAAGAGGTGTATCTAGCTCATAGTTTGTGGAGGTTTTAGTCCATAATGGGCTGGCTCCAAGGAGGGTGGTGTGGCAGAGGGACATTGTAGAGAAGTTCATGGAAAGCAGAAGGTAGCAAAAGCAAGCAAGCAAGGGACCTTAACAGTATCTTTCTTCCCCTTTTATTTTATCCATACTACTTAGGTAGGGCAGCACTCACACCCTTAATCCTAGTACCCTTGAGCCTAACACTGCACCATGAAACAATTCCACACTCCCTAGATCCAACCACCTCTGCAAAAGCCCCACCTATTACTGCATAAGGCTTTGGGGGACATCTTGACATAGCCATAACAGATAGTAATCTAGATGGGCAGTTATTTATTTTCCTTCAGGCTTGAAATACAACATTTTCTGCCTTCCTGACCATTAGGATTCTGCAGAGAAGACGAGTTATCCTAGTATTTCTTCCTTGCAGTGTTCAATTTCCTTTCATTGTTCTGTACTCTTGCTGCTGTAACTCTAACATGGGGAAGTTCTTTTCTGGTCCTGCCTGTTCAGGATTCTAAGTGCCTCTTGTATGTGGATGTTTATATCTTCCTGAAGATTTGGCAAGTTTTCTGTTATAATTTCACTAAATAGATATTGTTTGCCATTAGTCTCATCCTCAGTGTCCTCTTCTACACCAAAAATAATGAAGTCTGATCTTTTACTATATTATAGAATACTTGAAAATTTTATTCATAATTTCTTGAGCTTTTCTTTATTAGTATCTGTGTGTAATAATTCCTCAACCTTATCTTCAAGCTCTGAAATTCTAACTTTTGCCTGGCACTGTCTATTGGTGTGATGGTGTGATCTTCCACTGAGTTTTGTGATTTGACTTATTTTGTTTTGTTTTGTTTTGGTACCAGGGATTGAACTTGGGTCTTTGCACTTGCAAGGCAGGCCACCAAACCACTGAGCTAAATCCCTGGCCCACTGACTTATTATGTTTTTCATTTCCAGAATTTTTGTGTTTTTTCTTCAGGATCTCTTTCTCTTTGTTGAATTGTTCCTTTATATTTTACACTATCTTCCTTAATTCATTCAATTGTTTCTTTTTATCCACTTTGAAGTTGTTAAACATTGTATCATCAGTGTCTTTAATTATTTGTCTGACATTCCATCCATCTTTTTACCTTTGTATTCATTTAGTTACTGTCATAGTCACTTTCCTCATCTCTGGGACACAATACCTAAAAACCACAATTTAAAGAAGAGGTTTATTTTAGCTCACCTTTTCAGTCCATGGTCAGAGGGCTCCAAGGTAAAAATAGGATGACAGAAGGGCAGCCAGGAGGCAGAGTGGAAAGGGAGGAGACAGAAGGAGAAACACCTTCCAGGTTATGCCCCGCTTGACCCACCTGTAACCAAGCTCTGCCTCCTAATAGCCAGGCAGGAGTGAATCCACCCATAAACTAATCTGCTGATGGATACGGGGCACCCCCTGATGAGACCAACTTCCAAGAATACGCAGCTTTTGGGGAATATTCTAGACATAAACTATGACAATGATTGATGAGTTATGGACATTTGGGGTACTGTTGCCTTTTTTTTCATACTTCTTGTATTTTTTATATTGAGCTTTGTATACCTGTTGACACAGGTTTTTCTCCATTTCTCTTTGAGGGTCTTCATAGTGTTCAGCTGTCTTTCGATGGCCTGATCCCTAATACCAATCAGAGAGAAGAAAATGAACAACATTAATGTCAATTACACAAACCAAATACTGACATAGAATAAAAATTAAATAGAAGCAATAGCTATGTTATTAGCTACAGAAAAGAAATCAGCAATAATAATATAAATTAAAAGGCTAAAATTAATGAAAGTTAATAATAATAAAATGGAGTGGGGATAGGCAAAATGAATGTAGAAGTAAAATTTTAAAAAATAAAGAAGATGAAAAAGCAAAGACAGTAAAGTGAGATAAAAATCTAATTAAAGATCAAAAGTAAATAAAATTAGTAAGAAAAAGAACAACAAGTGGAAGAAGAAAAAACCCAGTTAACAAAACAAACACCATCCTAATGGCAAAGTAAAAGAAAACGGAGCCCCAACCACCTCCGTGGCAGTGTTTTGGTAGGTGGTTTCTTTATAGGACCCACAGTAAGAGAATCCACCAGGCATAGGAAAGGTCAGTGCGGCAAGTTGAGGCCTGCTATGTTTCCAGCCTACTTAACGGGCTCTGGGAGCCTGTGACCTGCCCTGACTCACCTTTTCCATGGCTGAGAACAGTCAATGGTGTGTTGTCTGTCTTGGGGTTGGATTCAGTCCAGGCTTTTGTGTTTGTATCTTTCTCTGTGTCCTGAATCACTGCTCTTTCTGACTAACTTTTCAGCCTGGGGCTCATGAGGTGCCCTGACTGTTCCAGAGGTCCCTCTGTTCATACACCCAGAGAAATGGCAATTGCCCAAGCAGAAATGTCCCTAATCATGTTGTTGAATGGGGAACACAGAAAGACCACTGAGTTGTGTTCTGGAAATAGGCAGTGAGGGAAGCCTAGCATCCACTCAACTTGATCCTAGCACTTTAAGACCCAGGATACCCAGAACACATGTAACTACCTACCTGGCTTTTCACCATAGTGGGTGGTGCTGCTGATCACTGTGTCCTCCACAGCCTGAGGTTTTCAAGGCTCAAATTTCTCAAGGAGATCTGTGACTAGCACTCCCCTCTCCGTGGCTGTTCCTTGTGGCTGTCCTCTACCCAATCACTGTGGGTCTGTGATCCTGTAGACCCCGAAGTGTGGTTGTTCTGTAAAAGCTGATTCCTGGAGTAGCTCAGTGTTAAACAATAAACACTTTCTCCAGATGGCTTCTGGGCACCACTCCTGGACATGGCTAATGCTGCAGTGAATTTCTTCTCCAAAGTTGGCCTGTCGTATGGAAGGAGTCACTTTCAGAATAAAACACACACTGTATGTGTAGTTTACAATCACTGTGGCCTTTCCCAGGACCGGTGTTCCTGGTCTGTTGTTTATCACTGGGGCTTCTGGTCCTCATTGCACTTACCTTGTACTTGCAGAATCAGGTTCCCCTCCCTATCCCAGGAGCCAGGGTTAGCTCTCCAGTCTTCCATGCTCTTCCTCTGTGTTATCTTCTTTTTCTCCATGAGTTTTAGCTTTCCTGGCTCCTCCTAGCTTTCCAGAGCTCTTCTCCTTCCCCTCACCAAGTAGTTGTTTTCTACATATGTTAGTTGATATTAGTTGATGGGGATACAACTAAAACCTAGTCGATGACGGCACTTTCATTTTCTCTAAATTTCTTTTTTTCTTCTTCTTGTGCTTTTAGTACGCTCCCTATATGAGACTGAGGTATGTCACCTGTTCATTGTCAAAGCAGCTTAGCGCTGCAGGCCTCAAAATGTAAACTATAAAGACCTTCGTAAGGGGTACACCAGGCCTTTCCAGGGGATTCATGAGGTCAAAACTAATCTCATCATAATGCTGATGCTATTTGCCCTTCCACCGTGTTGGTATTTTCACTAATGATGCAGATGAAGTGATGGGTAAAACCGCAGGCCCTTGGCAGAAGTGAAGGCACTAAACCGCCAGCAGCCATTCTTCGCTGCCACCCTTCACAGCTTTGAAGAAATGCCGGCTTCATTTCAGAACACTTGATGAGACGGTGAAAGGGTTGACGGTGTCAAATCTCAGTCTTAAGATGCATTTCTTTAGTACTCCTTGTGATAAAATGAGATGCTGAAGTGAAATTGGAGATAATTAATTATTGCACGTGAGTTGCAAGCAGAACTATGTACTTTTTAAATTAAATATAATTTTTACTTGATAAAGCAATTAAACTTAAAAAATTATTGGCAAGGCATTTGACTATCATTTTCTGGAACATGAAAAATTACATCATTGTGGCCTATAATAAAGTTCAAGGCATTAAACAGAAGTTAGAAGTTTAAAAACTTGTCTCCAATACTGTAAACTTTTTTTTTTTTCGGTACCAGGGATTAAACTCGGGTCCTTGCACTTGCAAGGCAGGCCACTAAACCACTGAGCTAAGTCCCTGGCCCTCCACTACTGTAAACTTGACAGCTTCCTACTAAAGGATTTTTCTGGTGAGATGGATGAAGACACTAACAAAGGTGATATATATATACAAATATAATGTTGTTTTAGTTTTCGATTGGTTTGGTTTGGTACTGGGAATCAAACTCAGGACCTTGTGCTTGTGAGACAGGCGGCAGAACTACTGGGCTAAATACCCATCCCGATTTTTTATATTACTAAGTAAAATGTGCAAATACTTAGAAAATCTTTATAATTCAATGAAACAATTTCCAAATGATCAGTGCTTGGTGATCCAAAATCATTCATGGGTAAGAATTGTTCAAACTCCAGGGTCGAGTGGCCAGTGTGCACGCTTGCAGTCCCAGCTACTCGGGAGAGGTGGGAGTTCAACACCAGCATAGGCAACCTAGCAACCCTATTTCAAAAGCCAGGTCCAAGTTATGCCCCTGAATGTTAGTGAAAATGTAGCCAAAGTTTACTGACATGGTGTCACATTTCATGCTATAAAGAACTTTTAAGAAACCAATCACTGAATTTCGATGTTGTAAAAAAATAAATCCACAATGATCTTCAGATATATTCCTCCTTTTTCTAACTAGAGAGTTGCAACAGCTCGACTAATAGTTTTTCAACTTTAACATGGCCTAAACAGGGTCTTACTCCTATGTGGAATCTGAAGAAGTTGGGAGTAGAATAGTGGTTACCAGGGTTTGGGATGTTTAGGAGGAAAGGAGGGCTGGCAAAAACTGATCAGCAGGTGCTAAGTTACAAATAGGCAGGAGCAAGAAGGTCAGGAGTGTTGCTGCACAACACGGTGACCACGTGTGACAGTCATGTGCTGCATTTCTAAGGTGCTGAGAGAGAAAACATTGAATGTTTTCACCACAAAGAAACAAATGTTTAAGGAGGTACATATGTGCACCCCATTTTGAGCATTACACAACATACACATATATGAAAGCACTACCTGGCACCCCATATAAGTATGAAATTTGCATGTGTCAATTAAAAATGTTTCTAAATTTAAAAATGAAAATGTAACAAAAAATTATGCAAAAGCCATATGCATCCAGTTGAAGCAGTGCTTTGAGTACTGTTTTAATCTTTTATGGTGTTCATAACCTAACTATATTAAATTCACTTTGAAACAACAACATTTCTATTTATAATGGGTTCATTGCAATGCAACTCCATCATGATGCAAGTATCATCAGTATTTATCTGCACAAGGCTAGCTTTTCTTCATTTAACTCCAAATGACACAACCAGGCACATTGGCACACATCTGCAGCGCTTGCTACTTGGGAGGCTGAGGTAGAATCCACCAGTTCCAAGTTAGCATGGACAACGTAATAAGACCCTGGCTCAAAAAGTAAAAAGGGCTGAAGGTACAGCTTAACAGTACAGTGTGCTTGGGTTCAACCTCCAGTAACATGAAGTAACAATAATGATGACAATATATCTCAAGGTACTGGGAACTCAGTACGTGTGAGAAGTTAGTGGTCTTGAGTGTGAGAATCTACATTAGAGGAATTTGAAAAAGTCTCTTTTTTACTAACCTGTTTGAAGGTTCTGATCAAACTATTATCATTAAAAATGAGTATGTCAGGGCCAGGGATTTAGCTCAGTGGTGCCACACCTGCCACACAAGCACAAGGTCCTGAGTTGGAAGCCCGGAACCGGGGGGGGGAAAAAAAGGTAAATAGGTAATAGTTTATTGTCATTTTAGATAAATTATTTTTAATTATCCATTTTAATTTGTCGTATAGTAAGCATTGTGGGTGTAACCCATAAAAACAAAAACTTTTTAGAGTCCTTAATAGCTTTTAAGAGAGTAGAGTTCCTGCAACAGAAATGTCTAAGAAACATTAATTTAATAGATGGGAATAAGCAATGCAAAAAAGGAACAAAATATAAAAGAACAGCGCACTTCAATATTACTGGAGGTGCATTTTACATCAATGCACATCTCACATTACATGCATAAACACAGTCTCTGGAAACCTTTGTATCAAGTACATAGATGCAGATATGCATACGCAGGAGCTGGGTCACAAGATAAAATGTACCTTTTTTATTCTTGCAGGCAAAATTTTTTTTGGTTTAATGTCCTAGATCGTCTGCTCCTTGGGAGCAGGAACTGAGCATTTTTATCTTTTGAGGTCAAGAGTCCCGTGTCTGGACGTTTCCCAGCTCCATGAACAGGCCCAGCCCTGTCTCCTCCTCGCCACGCCCCCTGCAGCAGCAGCATTCGGGACAGCGCTGCCTCCGAACCCAGCCCAGACTCTGCCCACTCCCTCCCACATCCAGCCCGCTCTCGTTTCTTCCCTGGACCGTTGCAGTGGCTTCCTGGCTGCTTGATTCAACTTTCCGGATGCTGAGTGATTCCGCGTGCGCTGTGACCCTGAATCCTGACCTGCCAGCTGCATCGGGTTCAGAGCCTCCTAGCAGATGAAGAACACACGGTCCAGTGTGTTCTGTGTGTGGACCTCTGTGGCCGCGCTCGCATTCCCCTCGGGTGCTTCTGCTCTGCGTCCTGACCACCGCGAGCTGAGCATCTTCGCTCCACCTCACCCCTCTCCACGAAGTCCCTACCTTGGAACCAGCCAAGAGCGGGCTGAAACCATCAGCCCAGTGGAACCTCTCCTCCTTGAGTTGCGGGTGTTGGGTTTCGTGTCCAGAAGTGGAAAGCTGATGAATACACCTCTTTATTTTCAGAAGTTTACCCAGCTGCTATCTCAGCTCCTGTCCTTCTTGCTCAGTCCTCCACCAGTGACCCTGACCTCTCACTTGTTCCTAGAACAGCCTGTCACCGGGGCTCAGATTTCACCGCGAATTCCCCAAGCTCTCCCACTATTCCCTTCAGCCCACCATTGCCTCTCCGACTTGTCCTCCCAGAAATGGGCTGCACGGTGCAGCCCGGCTTTGCCAGTGACTCACTCTGCCAAAATGCTAATGAAAGCCCAGGCAGAAACTCGTTCAGAAATTGGCAGCCCTTGCATCTGAATATTGTTCATAATTCATGTCCCAACATGTAGGGAAAAGAAGCCTAGTTAAGGTAACATGAAACAATCCAAAAAGCAGTTTTCTGAAATGAAAAAGTGACGCAGATGCACCGGATCTAAAATAGTAGGAATGTTAGAAAACAGAGATGGAAAACAATATTTTAAAGAAATCATTTCGGTAAACTAATCTGTCTAAACGAAGAGAGAGTTGTGAGTCTGTTAAAACTGTCTTAGGAAAAATAAAAACAAAAGCAAAAACATGCCTAATGAGGTAAAGATGCTCACTTTGTATCCTTGCTAGCACATTAACAGAGTTCTTAAAGTCCTGATTATTTTATAATGATCTGTC
This sequence comes from Fukomys damarensis, assembly GCF_012274545.1. Classification (NCBI taxonomy): domain Eukaryota; kingdom Metazoa; phylum Chordata; class Mammalia; order Rodentia; family Bathyergidae; genus Fukomys; species Fukomys damarensis. Next base: position 6,126,832 of record NW_022900926.1, read on the forward strand.
AAATAGAGATAATAATAATTTTCCTGGAGTTCATATGTAACAATAAAATATAAATTCTTTGATATTTGAAATCTAGGGGATAAATAACTAAACGGTGCTATTCCTAGAATACTGCCAAACCCTTACAATCTTTTTATTGTAAAACTAATGACAGAATCACAGAGAACAATGGATTGACAAGGTGTTTTCCTGACACCAGCAAACACAACTACTGGTTGTATCCTGGACTCTAAATGATTAGAAGTCACATTACATTTTTGCAACATTTTTCTCACATAATAATTGTACTTTGTGAATGCTTTATAGACTTCAAAGGGCAGAAAAAAATGCTAGAAAAAAATGCTACACTATTTACGCTAAAGATTATGGAAGCGACCAAAAAGAGAAAGTGAGGAACAAAAATGGAAAAAATGGACAAACAGAAATAAATGTGAAAATATATTAAGATGATTGAAGATAAAAAGGAAGCAAGATTGCCATAGAAGGAAAAACAGTTAGCAGCTTTTTCTTGGTCTGTTTCCTTAGGAAGTTAATTGTTTCATTTCTCTTTCACATGTCCCCAAACTGCTCTTTTTATGTAAAGTCTTTATTCTCTGGAGTGGCCTGGAATGTTCCTAATCAACAAATGATACTGCATTATAGCTCAAATTACTTTCTTCCCAAAGTGGCAGAGATATGGCCTCATACGGTGGGACATTTTGGCACTAATTTCACCTATGGACGCTGTTCAAGGCCTACAAATCAAGTCAAGCTAATTCTACACCCTAAATTATCTCTTCTCCGTGATTGCAAGGAGGAGACATCTAATTTGGGGAAGATGGAGCAGATGCACTTTTCTCCATCCCTCTCATTCAGTACAACAATTATTTGAGAAAGATATTAAAGTAGCCATTATTAAAATGTTCTACTGACAGTAATAAACACATCCAAGGCAAATAAAAAGACAGTCTCAGCAAGACCATATAAATAAGCAAATGTAATTTGTTTAGGGGAACCAAAGCAAATACAGGAACTAATAAAATTCATTATAAACTCAATGAGAGATTGGAGGGGATGAAGGAGAGACTCAATTAAGCTGATGATAGAACAATAGAAATAATACAACCTGAGCAGTAAAGAAAATGGGTGACACAAAAAGGGAGCAGGGACCTATGGGATGAAAACGAAGACCTATCATAGCTGTCAAATAGAGTTTCAGAAAGAAGAGGATAAAGACAAGATGGATGATGGATACGCTAAGAAATAATCACTGAAAACATTCCCAATTTGGCAAAAAAAAAATTGAGATTTAAGAAGGTGAGTAAACCCCAAAGGGAATATTACCAAAGAAACTCGCATTGAATGATCAAACTTTTGGAAACTCAAGATAAAGGAAATATTTTCAAAGTACAAAAAAAATTTAAATAACAAATTTCTCCTAAGAAACTATGAAGATCAGAAGGAAGTAAAAATAATTTTCAGGTACTGAAAGAAATTATCATAAAAGCAAAGTCATATTCAGTAAAAGTATCACTCATGCATGGAGAAATCAAGACATTCTCAGTTGAAGGGAGCCTAAGAATTTATCACAAACAAAAAAATCCTTATCCTTTAAAAATGTCAAATAGAAGATTTCTAAACAGAAAGGAAACGATAAAAGAAGAAATCTTGGAAATCACCAAGAAAGGGAGAACATAGTAAGCAAAAATATTGGTATACAATAGACTTTTCTTCTCTTAAGTTTTTACAAGAATTTCAGCTATCAAAACAAAAATTAATAGTACATGATTAGGACCTAAGTGTAATTTTGGAAATACTTAAAAAGAGATCAAGAGGGAGATGAGATGTCTACATTTTACTCAAAGTGGAAATACTAGGTTATGATAAATTATAAACAGATAGCCACTCAATACCCTATAAAAACAGTGACACAAAGGTAGAAACTTTAAGGTGATATGGATATATTAAACAGAACTCTAAAATATGTTCAAGTAACCCACAGTGGGGCAGGAAAAGCAAATCAGAAAAAAAAAACAAACAAAGAACAAAGTACAATAAAATTTAATTTACAGTAAACATACAAGGCTTACATATACCCAACAAAAAATACATGTTGGCAGAGGGGTTAAAAATATACCTAAAATATCTACTTTCTGAAGGAAACTCACTTCAGACATAACAATATAGGAGACCTAAAGTAAAATGATACAAAATTATATACCATACAAATATTAATCAAATGGAAGTGGGAGTGTACATGAGCATTAGGTAAAGCAGACTCCTGGGGAGATAAAACAAACAACAGAAATGCCTGAAAAGGCCTGCCTGAATCTGATTGTTTCCCCCTGGATCCATTTACAAAACTCAACCAGATCCAGTCAAGCCAATCATTTCCTTCCCTAAGACACTCCCAATCCCTTAGGATGAATGCTGAATCAACCTCTCATTCAGCCCCAGAAGGGCTTTGTGATTTGGTTCCTTACATCTCCTGTCTGATTTTTCACTTCTTTTTTAGCACCAGATGTATACTTCTATTTTGCTGGGAGATTAAAAAAAAAATCAGATGCAATGTTGTCTCAATACCATGGCTTTGCAAATGACTTCCCACTGCCTGGGCTAGTCACTGCAGCCTCTGTACCAGAGCTGTGCACATGGGTACCTATTTCAAGTTTTGTCCAAACACCATTCTGCCACACTGAGGTAGGACCCTAGCTACATGCTCCCCCACACTGCATAGCTGCAAGAGATGCGGAAATACCAAATTACAATTGTGTGCTCTGTGGCTTGTTTTCCTAAGATGCAGGACAAGGAAGTGCTGTCAGATTTTACCCCCACTCTTTGCTTTGTTTTGATTCCCTGCATGTAGTCTACTTCCTGAATCCACTGCACCACCTCAGACTCTGAAATGAGGCATTTCCTGTTAAGTGCTGTGCTCTGATGCACTTTTTAAATTGTAGCAGCCACATCAGATGAATGCATTTTTTCCTCACCTTCTGATACATAATAAGTGCTGAGCAAACAACCACACATGAATAAGTATATGGATGAGTGAACAAATGAGTAGAACTAATTCCGGAAAACAAAGTAGACCATCAAAGATGGACAAGGTTGTCATTAATATATGGACATTTTCCCTTACATTTTATTGTAAGAAAATTCAAAACTATAAAAGAATTAAAACTATAGCACAACAAATGCTTATAAATCCTTACTTAGATTTACTGATAGCCAGGAATACTTTTTCTCTGAATATATGCATTTTCTTCTAAAGCATTTGAAGGCATGTTGCCAATTTCTTTTTTATTTTTATTAAATTTATTGGTACATTTTAAGTATACCATAGTTACATTCATCATTGGGATATTGTACCTATACATGACTTATCTTGGTTCTTACTTTTCCCCATTTCCCCAGCCCTCCCTTCAGCCCCTCCATCCTTCTCTGTTTACAAAGATGTTGTTTCCATGTTTTTCCTTTTCACGTATTTTTTCTTCTCCATTTTTACCTTTCCCCTACCCCCCCCACTTCTTCTACTCTTTTAGACTTTCCTTCCTATTGCACAATATCAATTATACATTTTTATTCTTATCTACACTTTTACTTTTTCACACCAGAAAAACTATTTGGTATTCATACATGTGTGACTTACTAATTTCACTTAAGAGTATGGCTTCAATGTACATCCACTTAGCTATAAATCTCTCTAGTCTCTCATTCTTTATGGCTGAGTAGTACCCATTTTATTAAAAAAAAAATCTTCTTTATCCAGTCCCCAGTTGATGGGCAATTAGGCTATTTCCAAGTTTTTGCTGTTATAAACTGTGCCACTATAAACATGGGTAAGCATATATCACTGTGGTTTGATTCTTTTAATTTTTTGAGGAAGATATCCATCAGAGAAATAGCTGTGTCAAATGGGACTTCTAATCCTAGTTGTCTGAGGTATCTCCATATTGATTTCCACAGTGGTTGCACCAGTCTGGACTCCCACCAACAATGAAGAAGTTCCTATCTCC
>NW_022900926.1:6131006-6170777 GCF_012274545.1 Fukomys damarensis
ATGGGACATGGGACTTCTAATCCTAGTTGTCTGAGGTATCTCCATATTGATTTCCACAGTGGTTGCACCAGTCTGGACTCCCACCAACAATGAAGAAGTGTTCCTATCTCCCCACAACCATACCAGCATTTGTTATTGGTTGATTTATTGTTAGCAGCCATTCTTACTGGGGTGAGATGGAATCTCAGTGTTGTTTTCATCTGCAAATGACCAGTGATGTTGAACATTTTTTTCATGTTTATTTGCTGCTTTTGCTTCTTTTTCTGAGAAATGTCTGTTCATTTCAGATGCCCATTTTTTAATTGGGTCTTTATATTTGGGGGGGGTCTTTTTTTTTGAGTTCTTTATATATTAGAGCTAGTAGACCTTTGTCTGAGGGACAGCTGGTAAAAATTTTTTCCCACATTGTGGATTGTCTATTAGCTATGTTAGTGATTTCTCTGGCAGTGCAGAAACTTTTTAAAAAGATGAGATCCCATTCTTTGTGCTAGTTCCTCTGCTACAGAGGGTTTGTTCATAAAGTCTTTTCTTATGCTGATATCTTCAAGAATTCTACCTAACTTGTCTTCCAGCAAGTTTAGTGTTTCTGTTTTAGTATTTATATCTTTAATCCATTTGGATTTTAGTTTAGTGAATGGTGAAAGATAGAGGCCTAGTTTTAATCTTTGACAAGTTGAAATCCAGTTTTTCCAACACCATTTATTAAAGAGGGTGTTTGGTTCCTTTGTCAAAGATGAGGTAGCTGAGTGTTTCTGGAGTTGTTTCTGCATCTTCTAATCTGTTCCACTGATCCTCAAGACTGGTTCTTTGCCAGTACCATGCTGTTTTTATCACAGTGGCTTTGTAGTATACTTGTAGTATAGTATACCCACCATCGTGTCTCTGTTGCCTAGAATTGCTTTTGTTATTTCAAGACACTATAAATACTTTGGCATACATCTGAGAAAAGAATATTGTTCTTCATTAACACAACATAATTGCTGCATCCACAGGATTTAATACCAGTTCAATAATGTCATCAAATATATAGTCGGCATTGAACAGTCCTCATTTTTCTTAGCCTCATTTTTAACTGATACATAAAAACATGACAATTATACATAGTAATTTGGTACCATGTGTTGTTTTAATACATGCAAATATGGTTGGCACACAAACACAGTTTTCCCAGCACTGTTTGTTGAAGACTACAATTCACTCTCCTTTTTTTTAACACTGTGATTCAGTGAATTATTTTCCAGGATTAAATCAAAATCGATGCACTGTACTTGGTTTTCATGTATTTTTAGCCATGAATTCAGTTTTTAAAATAAATGGTAAGGTGATTAATGTTTAAAATTTCTGGGCTGGACTTGCTGGGGTGGCTATGCCTTAAGATATAATCATTGGATAGAGGTCCATATATTCCAAAAATTTGGTTCATATGTTTGTAAATTCAGTTCAAATGGTCATGCTTGGAACTGGGCTGTAGCTCTGTGGTAGAGTACTTGTCCGGATAAGACTCTATGTTTGCCCTCCAGCATCACAAAGAAATAATAATAATTATAAAGCTCTGGAAGTTCACGCATTTTCAGATAATACCATTCCTTTATTTGCATATATCGGATTTTATTTACCCATTCCTCAGTTTGTAGACATTTAGGCTGTTTCGAATTTTGGGCTATTACGAATGATGCCACTTGAAATTCATCTGCAAAGTTTTAACTGGAAAAAAGTTTTTATTTGGGGGGATATATTCCTAAGAGTACTACTATTGAGCATGGTTATTGTGTATTTGACATTTGAAGAAACACTAAGTTATTTTCCTAGGCGACTGCCCTCTTAATATTCTAATTTGTCTGTATCCTTGCCAAAATTGATTTTTCTCTGTTTTTCTATTATAACCATCTTAGTGAATAAACACTGGCATCTCATTAGGGTTGGACTTTCACTTTCCTAATAGCTAGTGATTTAGAACATCTTCCATGGGCTTTTGGTCAGTTATACATCTTTATTGAAAAATATCTATTCATAGTCTTTGCCTACTTTTAATTAGTTGGTTTTAATTAGTTGCACAGCTTCAAGAGTTCTAACTATAAGTCCCTCATCAGATTACAATTTGCAATCATTTTTCAAATTCAGTGTCTTCCACCTTAATCAAGCCTTACAGCCCAGGGACCTGATAGATCTTTCTAGTATTTTAGGTCTTCTTGAATTTGTTTGACACTGTAAATTTCAGTCCATGAGGCTTGTGTTTCTTTTGCAAACTTGTTCTGAAGCATTTTATACTTTGAGATGTTACTATAAAATTTGCTTTTCTTAATTTCATTTTCTCATTGTTTATCTCTAACCCACAGAACTACTACTGATGTTTGTACCTAACGAAATTTATTAGCACTAATTGCACTAATATATAGTTGTGTTTTAAAAGAGCAGTTTTTATTCTTAGTGTTATTCTATGAAAATCACTGTTTATTTTGGACCTAAAATATATGATTGATCTCATTCATTAAGGAAAATTGTTAGCAAATCGAACAACATGTGAGAATATAAAAAAAATCTGCTTCCAAATATCTCAAAAGCCACTGAAGACATGGAGTGCAGATTGGACCTCAGTGTGTCCTTCTCTGAGCTTTAAAATAACATTTTTGTACAATAAAATAATTTTAGGTAAAGGATTAAATGAATCCTCAACTAATTTTTAAATAAAAGAACTTAATCGAAACAATAGAACATGAAGGACTGATGGAAAAAATATACTTTTAAAGATGATTAACGAATAATTTTTAGGAACAATGAATACGCAGTCCATTTTCTTTCTATGCGTTCTTTTATTTATTTGATAATTCAATGCTAATCTATTGTGTGCCTACAACTACAGACATGCAAGGAGAAATGGGACAAAGTTCTTTTCCTGAATGATGTCTCAGTAGTTAGTGTCTGGTCATACCTACAAACTTCAAGATACTATCGCAGTACATTTCTAACAAGCATGACAATTATGGACGTTTGCCATTACTCTCCTCTCTCAAGCGCCATACAGGACACCTACGCATGACCTCTTGGCCCAATGTTCAGACATCTGCAGCAGCAATTTGGTAAGCAAAGTCCTTAAATTAAAAATAAAAAGTTGATAGCACCATTATATAGTACTGGAGTTGTGATATCACAGCACTCTCTAAATTGGGGAGTGCTCCATTTTTTTATTAAAAGAATACAAAAATAACTAGAGGAATGTTTCAAGAGCCATTTAATGGTATAAAAGGGCTCCGAAGAAGGGAAATCTAATCCCAGTTGTAATTCAGCATAGCCCGTGGAGTGACTACTGAAAGGTCCTTTTGAGATCTCCTGAACCTTTCCTCTTTCTCACGCATTCATTTTTGTTTGTTTTCCTACGGTGAGCAGCAGTGAGACCCTGGACGGGAAGGACTGCTGAGGAGGGGACTGGAGCAAAGATACAGCTGTGCAGGGCGGGCCCAGGGAGAAAGGAGCTCAGGAGGGGGTGCATGTGACTGAAGTGGAGGAAAGGAGCTGCCGATGCAACAAGATCCTTTCAACAGGGTCCTCGGGCTGCATGCACCGTGGTTTCTGAGCTCCCGCCTGTGTTCTGTTGTACCTGTCTCCATCTCCCAGGGGGAAGCATTGTGACTTTTCAAGAATACATTTACATTAACCTTTTCCTGATGTTCTCATGAGGAAAAACAGCAAAAAGAAGCTCATTCATTCCTTCTGGAGAGCACACCATAGGTCAGCTCTGGTAGTGGACAGAGCTCCTACAGGTGCTGGGAGATGCAGGCCAGCAGTTCCGAACGCCCTCTGCGGAAGGCAGAGGTGAAGAGTTTAGGTCCGTCCTTCGGTCCTGCAACTGCTGAGGGATGTGGCCAGGGAGCAAAGTCTGCAGAGTTTTCAAATGCAGGGGCCTTGGGTTTTCCAGCTTTTCTCTGCCCCTGTTTTTCTAAAGGCTGCTTTGTTTACTGAATTCGTCAGTACTGAACTTTGTTTTCCGGGCTAATGTGATTTGCACCCAAGTGCAGCAGAGCCTGCAGGCCTCCTGGCTTCTGCTCCCTCAGTCAGGGACTGGACTGCCACACCAGAGGGCAACTTGTTATTTACTCAAGTCACGAAATCTCCCCACATCTCGGGAAGACTCGGGAGTTAGATTCAATTATTTTTTGAGCTCAAGGACTCTGTTGTTGATTTTCCATTCTGGGTTAAGTTATCAACATTACAGATGCTTTCAGAGTATAACTGATTAAATCTCAGTAGGTCATCTTTGTTCATCAGTGAGACCCGGAAAGATGCTAATGAATATGAAAATAGATTGAGTTTCAGGCAGCTACGAAAATAAGCAACAGAAGATGAAGAGCAAAAATCATTTTTTGCAATAAACATTTAAAACACGGAACGAGCATGCTGGCCATCGAAGGACATGGTTCTGTGGAATTACGTGTGCGCCCACTGCCGTGTCACCAGCACCGCCATCCTTTGTCATCCTCATCAACCCACTGAAGCGCTACACATTAAACAGCAACGCCCTGTTCTCCCTCCCCTCGGCAACCGTGTGCTACTTGTGTCTGTGAATTTGACTACTTGGGAATCTCATAAAAGCAAGCAAACAATATTTGTCCTTTGATGGCTGGTTCATTTTACACAGCACAGTGTTCTCAAGTCCCAAGGTTATATATCAAAATGTTTCTTCCTTTTTAAAGACCGAGTATTTTATGTTATACACATAGATACCACGTTCTGCTCACTTCTTCACCTATGGTGGACTACAGCGTTTTGCTACCATGTGGCTACTGCGAATAGAGCTGCTGTGAACACCAGTGTACAAGCATCTGCTCACGTCCCTGGCTTTCCCTTCCTCGGGGTACAGTAACTAGAAGTATAACCACTTCCTCATAAGATAATTCTGTGCTTCATTTGCTGAGGAACTGCCAACCCGTTCTCCACAGTGCTGCACCATTTTACCACCCTACGAACAGTGCACAAGGGCCTTTGTTTCCCTGTATCCTTGTCAAGACTGGATAGTTTCTGACTTTTGTTTTGTTTTCTATCTGCTCTCTGTCACAATTCAGCCGGACTGTTAGCTTGGTTAACTTAAGAGCCACCTGGGGGATAAGGAAGGCAACTTCTGGATGTGTCTGGGTGGATCACACAGCTGTGGCCTTGCAGTCCATATCTGGCCCCTTGCCCCCTGCTTATCTAACACTTTCCCTCCTCTGCTTCCCAGCTGCCAGAAATGAATCATCTTTGGTTCACCGTGATGTTTCCGCCTTGAGACCAGGCAGTAATGAACTGAAACCACGAGCCAAGTTAAACCCCTCTTCCTTTCAGTGCAATTGTTACCTCTTAGTGGGTGTGAATAGCTTCTCTCTGTGGCTTTGATGGGCATTTTCACAATGCATGGGGACGTGGAACAACCTTGCATGGGTTTCTTGACTCTTTGTGTGTCTGTTTGGCAAAATGTATTTTCCAGTTCTTGGCACCTTCTAAGCTTGTGCCCATTTTTGGTCACATTTTTATTGTTGAGTAGTAAGAGTTTATATGGTCTGGATATTATTCCCTTATGGGCATATGATTTACAAACATTTTACCCATTCCGTGGATTGCATTTTCACTGTGTTGATAGGACCTTTGATATACAAAAGTTTTACATTTTGATGAGGTCCAATTTACCAACTTTCTCCTTTGTATTTTCAGTGTCATATCCAAGACACTGTTGCCCAATCCTATGTCGTGAAGGTTTACTTGTTTTCTTCTAAGACTTTTATAATTTTTAGCTGTTACAATTTATCGATTTTGAGTTAGTTTTTATACCTAGAATAAGGATCCAGCTTCTTGTTTTTTTTAAGATTGTCCTTTTCCAGTGGTTGACCTTGACATGGTTATGAAAACTCTGCTGCTGTACACAGGGCTTTGCTCCTGCAACCTATATCATTGGTCTAGATGTCGTCTTTATGCCAGGACCACACTGTACATTGCACCGCACTGATTAGTGGAGCTTTGCAGTATACTTTGAAGTTGGGCAATATGAGATATCCAACTCTGTGTTTTTTAACATTGCTTTGAATATCCAGAAAAGACTAATATTTTAATGTAGAAGTAAATGAACTTAAAAGTATCACAAGATAAGCATTTTATCATAGGCCCACACAGAATATTCTGGAATCAATAGCAGGTAAACATCAAGGAGCTATTTCTCTCTTCGTGTGCTCTAAATGGGCACAAAGTAAAAGTACAATAACAGAAAGTCCAATAAGCAAATTTCAGGGAGGAGAGAGAGAAGCTCCGTCTGGTACAGCTTAACAAAGGTGTCCTCAGGGAGGAGGTAAAATTTGAAATAGGGCTAAAAGCAAACAAATTAAACAAAGAAACAACAAAAATAGGAGCCCAAGCTGGGGAAGGGTTTTTTTTATTATTATTATTAATTGGCTCTTCTACCTTGTACTTCTTCCTTGGTCCTATACACAGTCTTGGTTATTTCTAGCTTGCTTTTACATTATTTCAAAAGCTGTGAGGAAAAAGTGAAAATTCAAATAACTACTTAGGTAATATACTATAATTGGTCTCATTATGTACTTTCCCAATTTTGAGGAAGAACTGCATGAACCTTTCAACATGCTTTTAGAATCCAAATGTCTTATTAAGAAGGGCCTGGCTTGAATTTCAGGGATGATGGAACAGTTCTAGAAATAGCGAATAAAATAGTCATTGACATGTGGTGTGTTTATTCACATAGTGACCACTGGCTGGGCCCCTTCCACGAGCTCCATGCCTGGGAAGGAGTTCTTGGCCCCCAGTAAACAAATGAGTGAGACTCACCTGTGCAACAGTGCACACCAGGAAGTGAGCTGACCAGAGAACGGGGGACAGGGCTCTGTGTAACATTCAGCATTTACTGGAATTTTTCCATATTCCATTTACCAGAGTGGGCATTTCTCTCTTACTTCATCCAGCGCAAATCAAACTTCTTCAAAACAAGAATTGCTGCTCTCATTTTTCAGCTTAGAAAATTAAAGGCTTTAAGTGTTTCCCCTATGCTTTCTTCCAGCAGTTTCAACATTTCTATATTTAAATCTAGGTATTTACTCCATTTTTATTAGATTTTGGTACAAAGTGAGAAATAGGGATCTAGTTTCAATCTTTTGCTAATAGAGAGCCAGTTCTCCCCACACCATTTGTTAAAAGGTTGTTTGTCCTCCATTATATGTTTTTGGTCCCTTTGTCAAGAATCAGGTGTGTGTGTGTGTGTGTGTGTGTGTGTGTGTGTGTGTAGTTGTTTCCGTGTCTTCTGTTCAATTCTACTAGTCTACATATCCATTTCTGCACCAGTGCATTTTTTATTATACCTTAGTAGTATAACTTGAAATTTGATATTTGTTACCAATTTTGCTCTTTTTGCTCAGGGTTGCTTTGACTATTCTAGACCTTTTCTAATTCCACATGAATTTTAAGTGTTTGTTTTTTTGTTTTTGTTTTTTTTTCGAGATCTGTGAAGAATGTTATTGGTCTTTTAATAGGGATTGCATGAAATCCTTTCAGTAACATGACCATTTAAGCAATATGAATTCTGCCTATATAAGATTAAGGGATATCTTTCCATTTTCTAATGTCCTCCATTTCTTCTGTCAGAGTTCTGTAATTTTTCTTATAGAGATCTTCATCCCCTTGATTAGGTTGATAACTAGATATTTATTTTTTAAGCATTATGAATAGAATTATTTTCCTAATATTTTTCTCAGTAGATTCATTATCAGTATATAGTTATGCTATTAATTTTTTTTGTTCTTGTTTTGTATCCTGTGCAATCCTGATTTGTTTTTAAAAATCCACATAACAAAAATAGTATGTAAGGAAAAAGACCACTATGGACATAGTGTAAATATGCCTTCCCCTGGATAGAAAACTGAAATAGAAAAATATAATTTTTAACCTTTGTTAGATGTGATTTGAATATTTTTATTACCAATTATCATGCATTACTTTGCTTTGAAAACCTCTCTCCAGGTCATACAACAGTACTGTAACCTTCAGTTATCTTACTGAAAATGTTACACTCTTGAGCAAAAAGAACAGGATGCTTTGCAACCCAACTATAGCATAAAATACATAGAAGAGAAATCTTCACCCCCTTACATCCACTTTCTCGCTTCTTACTCTTTTTTTTAATTAGTTTTATTGGTACATTTTAAGTATACATTGTGACATTAGTCATTGGAAATTTGTTCCTTTATATAATCTATCTTGGCTCTTATTTTGTCCTTAAAAAGAATGTTAAAATGTGCTGTGCTGGGAGAGCAGCACCTGAAGAACAGGAGATCTGTCCAGAACATCCTGGGCTCTGGTCGAGCCCCCTAGGTTTCAGTGTATACCCACAGTTTAATCCATCTTGTCATGTTCTCCCTTAGGACATAAAACCTAGGGGCCACTGCTTCCTGGGTCTCTCAGGTTAGGTGTGAGCAGACAAGATTCACTTGCTCCTGGGCAGCTTTCCTGAGCAATGGGGCCCAACTCACAAGAAACCTGAACTTCCATTGTCTTTTCCTGCCTGTCTGTAAGTAAAAAACCCACTGCATGTAACTTGTAACCTGTGGGTGCTCTGTCTCAGCAGACTTAGGACAAGTGGGTAGCCAATGTTCAGTGAGTCTGCTTCACACTTCTTTAGGAATAACTCACCAGAAGACCTTCCTAAGCCCCTCTGACCATAATGAAACCATGTTTACTGAAGGAAAAGTGAAACATTCGTTACCATGTCCAAACATGTGCAGGTGCTCCTGCTGAGCCTGGGCTGCATGATGTAATACCACCACCACCCTGCCCTGAGCTGGGGAGCCCAGCTGCCTCCTGAGAGACTGAAGACACTGCTGAGAGAGAGAGAGAGAGAGAGAGAGAGAGAGAGAGAGAAGATCTGCATCCCTCTTGTTCTTAGTTCAATTTTGACATATTTTTCTCACAACCAGAAGCAAATAATCTACATAATTCCGTAGGAAATTTTATAACTACTTCAGTAGTTACAAAAAGCACCTGGAAAAGAAGGAAGCAAACATAGTAGGATCCTTTACATTTTCATAATTACATTCTCTGTACAAAAGCATAAGGCTATTTCTTTTTGTCTCCTCCACTGAAACTGGGTGAAAATGATCTTCCCTTCTAAATTAAAATAATAATCAGGAAAATAAAACAATTGCTATATAATTGAAGAGAAAAGAAATACATAGAATATTTAAGAAATCCATTCATTGGATCTAATGGTAAAGTCATTTTCTTTCTACATTTGGTAGACAGAAGAGGGATTTTTACTGCACCCCATGATAGAAAAGGTCGGGATTCAAGGTTTTGGATGTGAGTCAAAGGTAGCAGCAATAATAGCTTTTTCCGTGCTAACCTTTTATTGTATTAGTAATCTTAGAACTATGATAGTGTACTCTAACTTCTCCTGAGTGTCCTTTCTGCGCTTAAGTAAAAGCAAGCATGACTGGACCCCCTTCCCTGGGGCTGCCTTCCTTAATTAAGGGAGAGATTGACGGCATTTAGATTTCATCCCATTTGCCCTTAGGTAATTATGGCTCATTGTAGCAATTACGAGTTACATTTATAATGAATAGTAAAGGGGGAAACCTTTCAAGTGCAGTTGTTAGGCTTTGAAAACCTTTTTCAGAATGGACAACAAAGATATTTACAGGACAATTAAATTCTTCAGTGATGATGTTCAATTGTGTCTAAGAAATGCACATCTCTAGCCTGCCCTACATGGTCACTGCTAGCCTATTTCCTCCCAGTCATCCCCTAACTAGCCCTGGAATAGCACAGCAATTCTAATGCTCCCTCTACATTCCAGGCAGACAGTCCACAACATTAATTTGCATAATCCATAAATATTTTAAATCCTTTTAAATATTTCACAGGTTTTGCTCCCTGTGCTTTTAGTCTGAACATTTATATGTAAGTTCTGTGAGGTCAGAAATGACCATCTCTATTTCTTTTGTTTCTTTTTATGTATAGATACCGTGATGTCTCCCTGTGCCTTTCTCTCTCCTCCCTTCTCTGTTAAATTTCTTTTCCTGGATGGGGTCCATGGTCATCTCAAAATCCAACTGGAACCTTGTTCCTTGAGAAGCTCTTTCTGACGATCCTACCACTAGCTCCTTCACTCCACTGTCCTCCTATGTTTCTCACACCCGCCACTCCCCTGGTCCCTGTATTAGTTTATCATATTAGTTTGGATTGCCAGTTGCTTAAAAAGAAGCAAAAGACCTTATCTGCCAGTCCTGTGTTCTCCAACCTTTCCTGTTCATTCAGTGAGCATTTGCTAAGGTTTTGTTTCACTGTTGGACTCTCACTTTTTCACTCCAGACTTCCTCTCACAGATTTATGGAATTCAAATATTTATCTGCTATCTATAAGGCCACCCACTTCCAACAACCTAAGCTTAGAAAGCTCAAAATATCAAGATCAATTATCGATCTATCTATATCCAATTTCCTTTCAATATCCCCACTTGAATATTCCGTAGGCTCTTCAAATTGAACAACCCAAAGCTGAAGTCATCATCCCCCCTGCTTTAAATGTCCACCCAGTTGTTCAAGGTAGAGACCAAAGAATCCATCTTTCCCTTACCTGTCCTCTACCTGACCAATCACATCGCAATCCAACTGACATGCCTCAACCACACCTTTTGTTCTTTTCACCTGCCACTGTTTTCACCCAGAGTGTCAGTGTTCTTCAGTCAGACAACTGTTGTAGGTCCCTGAATGCTCTGCCATGAGGGTCTTGAATAAGGAGCAGCACCTGTAAGACGCCCTATGAAACCTCAGGTGATAGTGCCCAACCCTGCCTTCCTGATGCATTTCCTGTCCTGCTCCCTGTTGCTAACTGTGGTCTCAGCACCACACTCTTCCCTTCCTCTAGTTGCTGGTGTAGCCATTTTATGCCTTCTCAGTGCCGTTTACAGGCTTGGGATGCTCTTCTCCTCTCTATCCCACCATCCACCCAGCTGGCCCTGTCACTTCTCAGCTTAACATTCTCACACTGGGTCCTTACCGCCTTGGACCCTTTCGAGCCTGTCACAGTACCTATCACATTCCATGTTATGTTTCTCTCTCCATCCCTTAGGGACAAAAACATTTCTATATTCTCACAGTTGTATTTCCCAGGCCTCAAAGTGTCTGGTGAGTAAGATGGACTCAAAAAATATTCGTTGAATGAGTGATTTAACTCAGTGATTACCTGATGATTTAACCAACTATTTCATCATTTTGTACTATGTCTGCTACGGTTTGAATGTGTCTCCAAAATCAGGATGTTGAAACCTAATTGATAATGAATAGTATTAAGAGGTGGGGTGGTGTAAGTCATGATGACAACCCCATGAGGGAATCACTCATCTGACAAGAGGTCTCAGAGTAGCTACTCCCCTCCCCTCCCTTCTGCCTTTCCTTCCTGCCTGCCTTGCAAGATGCTGAGTCTGAGGAATGGGCCGTCAGCAGACACAAGGCTTTCTGGTGCTTTGATTTTGTACTCAGCCTCCAGAGCTACAGAGAATAAATTTCTATCTTTTAGAAATTACCAAATCTCAGGTATTGGTTACAGCTGCATACTCTAAGAAAATGTCTTTCATTCATTTCTTTTATCAATACCTGAATTTCTTCAACAATGAAATACAGCAGCAAGACACTCAGAGGGTGGCCAAGAGAATTAAATAAGCTAATTTAAATAATCTTTGCAAGACAACCTAATGCACAGTGAGCTTTGAATGTTAGTCCATATTATACTCCTGTTATCTAAAAAGAACAATCGTTGTCATATTTGTCTAAACTTTACACTTTTTTGACTGCTAATTTGTGCACATCTTGGAATACTATAGATGGAAGATTGAATGAATATGCTGATTCTTTATAAAATTATCTCTTGGCCCAGATATTTAATATATTTTTTGTGGTATGAACTCTTAACATGAGACTAATCTTTTTAATAACTCTTTGATGTACTGTAGGGTACTGTTGGCTATAGGAACAATGTTGTACAGAAGAATTCCAAAATTAATCATCTTGCATAACTGAAATTTTATACTTGGGTTACAGGATAAGCTTTGGCATATTAGTGTAAAGTGTAAAGTGTTTATTTGGGCAGAAAGGATGCATGAACTGTGTAGCTATAAACTCAGAGGAGTTCAGGAGTTCTGCCAAAGAGGCCTGAGAGGAAGGGTTTCACAGGATATTGCAATAGCAAGGTTAAGAAAATATTTGATTGGATAAAGTAGAGCTGTGTCTTTGTTCAGATCGTTACCATGAGAATGGTAAGAGATGGGCTGGCACTTTCAGTCTAGTGAGGACCATTTGTGCTGTGTTGGGTTTCCGTTTGCTTACTACAAGCCCAGGGAACTAGGACTACCTGATGGATGATTTCTCCAGTAAGTATTTTACCACCATTTAACAGTAAATCCCCACATCTTCCTACACACACCCGGGAGAGTAACATCTTACTCTGTGTTTCAGTGCATTTGATCATTTTACTTATATACATGGAATCAAGCAATGTTTATCTGTGTCTGGCTCCTTTCTTAAGAAAAGTCCTACAGATCCATCTGCGTTGTCATCTAGAGAAGCATTGCCTTCATTTCTAAGCCTGAATAAAGTTCCATGGTTTGTATATACCACATTTCCTTTATCTAAAGTTTTAAGGAAATTCTTGAGTCTAACTGCAGCATGCACTGATGATATGAATGCTCTAAGTGTTTCTCATATTATTTTGCAATACTTCAGAATTGATATGGTAAACTTTCAAAGTTGTTCTACCAAATTTATTCTTAAATATATTACAGTATTGTTTTACTATCAAGAGAAAGTATAATTGAATATATTCTACCTCTGTTATGTGTTCTCTTGCCAAAATATTGTGTTTGTTATTTTTAACGTTGTATAAACCTTAAGAAAGACTGTATTTGACTCCATCTGTTAAGGCGGGTGTTGGCTATGGTTTGGAAATTTATAGCTAGGATAATTATTCTCTTTTCTTACCCTTGCAAGCAAAGAACTCACCAAAATCATATCGTTTGGTATGAAGCCTCTCACTGCTCTTCAGAGATGTAAAAGTAATGCATATGGTCATGTGGCCGGTGTCCAGAGGCAGGGCCACAAGAATGCTCCACTCTGGCATGGTATTGTTTTAAGCTGCAGGCAAATGAGAACCAACAAATTCAAAAAGAGTCAGCAGCACTTCCTTATGGACTAACAGTTGCAAATACTGGGAAATGACTTTCCATACATTCTCCTTCAAGGTGGGGCTAAGCAAAGACGAGAGATGTAAATAAACTTCATGCCAGGGTTATGCCTCTGAAGGAGAGGGAAAAGATAATTACATCTGTAAAACAAACAGTCCTCACATTTCTTATATTTGTTCCTCTAAAAACCTATTTGTCTTTTCTAGAAAAACATTTCTGTTCTTCCTGCAGGTGTCTCCCCCGCCCACTTCCCTTTCATGTACGAAGCTAGCTGTGTATCCCTAACCATAGCTGTTCCACAGCCCACCTATATGCTATAGGATGTCTCATCCATACCAGCAAGCCTTACCCTCCTGTTAGTCTGTCTTCTGTCGGTTTAATTCAGTTCCCCAGCAACTAAACATAGTAAGATAAAAGAAGTTTTCTCCCCTCCTGTGAGAGCTATAGTGTTGTAAGTTCAAATCATAAAATGAGCCAGTAGACTTGTAATTGTGCCGACCTTTAAATCCTTGCCATTTGACTGCCTTTCAGGAGAAACCACATGAAACCCAGTCCATACCTGCAGGGCTTTGTTGGATGAGGCCCAGTGCTGACATGAATGGGAACAGAGTCCGTCATCCATGCAGGTAGCATAAACGTGCAGGGCTGGCGACTCCTAGAAACGTGGTGCTGAGGTGGGACAAGCTCTGCTGAGGTAGCAGTGTGAAGGACTTTTCCTCTGGAGACGTAAGAATATTTTTTTTCCAGCTGAAGGGAGCATGTCCCTCGTTTTCTCCCCTACCTCCTCCTGGGGATTGAATGCAAGGCCTTTCCTCGGAGCTGCATCCCTGACCGGTCTCTTACTCTCCATTTTAACACAACCTCCTCAAATTGTAAAGTTGCTGACACTGGGCTGGAACTTGTGACCCTCCTGCCTCAGTCTCTCAGTGTGCTGAGATCACAGGGGTGCACCACCAGACCCAGCTCCACTTCTGTCTTTTGTCCTGTCTGAAAGCAAAAATGTATAGCAATAAACAATATTAGCTTACTCTTTTTACTTAGCTCTTTTTAAACTTTGTGAAATTAGTGCTTCATACACTAAAGCGTTTGGTTTTTAAAAAGAATGTGTTATATAATATTAAAGGGCAGAAGCAAAACTAAATACTAGGTTACAAAACAAAACACTTGAAAACAACATGAATATATCTCATCCTATTAAACAACAACACAGTATTTTGTGTAGTGGTTTAGGACTTTTACAGAGTTAATTCCATTAGACTCACCTGATCAGCAAATTATGTCAAATATGTGACTTCAATACATGAAGGAAATGTAAGCCCTTTAATTGCTTTTGAAATTTAGGTCTTGATGCAGTAAAATTACAGCAAAAACACATGGCAATTTTGCTTACTTTTCTCCTGTGAAGAAATCCAAATAGTTTTGTCATACCTACCTCATGGGACTCAGCTTTCTGCTGCTTCCTCCCCATCAGGAGGTGGAGATGACAGGAAGATAGTTCTACAGTCACAGTTTATCATGACAGAGCTGGGAGGATAGAGGATCATTTCTCAGGGGCTTGAATCCCAGTTCTTGCAGTTCCTGCCCTGGCTTGACTGTGAGATCCTCAGGACTGTGTTGAAACCTAGCTCTGATGCAATGGCTCTAAGAGGTGTGGCTTTTGCAGAGGATTGGGCCATGCGAGCTCTGTCCTCAAGAATGGGATCAGACTGGAGGGACCTGGCTAGGTGCTTTTGCCCTCTGCCATGGGAGCACAGAGCAGGAAGGCCCTCACTGGACACCAGATACTGATGCCATGAAGCCGGACATCCTGGTGCACACTTGCAATCCCAGCTGCTCAAGAGGCTGAGGCAGGAGGATTGCAAGTTTGAAGCCAGCTTGTGCAATTTAATGAGACTGCCTCAAAATAGTAATAACAAGGGTAAGGGATGTAGTTCCCTGGGTTCTGTTCCCAGTAGTGGAAAAAAGAAAAAAAATAAAAAGTGTTGCTGTTTTGATGTTGGTCTTCTCAGGCTCCAGAACTATGGAGCAAAAATTCTGTAAACTACCCAATCTCGGTGTGTTTTATAATAACAGCCCAGACAGAGACAGGGCCTAACTAAACCTGGAGTCTGGCTCTGTCCTGAACCACCTCTCCTCTGTCCTCAGAAATCCAGGCTCCCACAGCAGTTTCTGATTACCCCTAGGGATTCCACACATGCTGCTCTACACTGGGGCACACCTCCCTGCAAGACCCCATCTTGTCTAGCCCAGATCATGTGGATACAGAGCCCTGGCATTTGCAGTGAAATGCATGAGTTTTATAACTCTGTTTAGAACCACAGAGCTGGGATGAAGTGAAGTTGCTGCGGTAAATGCTGTAGACACCAGATAAATGGGTCACACACTCATTCGCTGCATCCCACAGGTCGAACACTGGAGAAAGCCTGCTGGGCTCAGCTCCGGTGTAGCCAAGCTCGCCCGGGCCTCTTTTGAAATTGCAGGCTGCTTCTTGCTCTGCACTCCGAACATCCATCCAAAGGTCAGGATGGGACTCGGCTGAAGCTCCCTTCCTGTAGCTCTCCCACCCTCCACCCCCATGCAGTGACTTTCAGCCCAGGGAGTGTGTTTCCACCAGAAAGGGGCATCTATGGCTCTGCCAAACCCCAGAGTCACCTCGGCATTCCTTTCTACCTACCGAACGCTTTCCCAAAAAAGAGTCCATTTAATCCCATTTTATGTGACCCAATACGTTTTCCCAAACGGGGGCTTTTCTCAAACGTGGCATTCATAACCGTCTGCCGGAGTTGAGGAGGCCACAACTGGCCTGACTGGCTGCTAATGCACCGTGAGCAACCATAGAAAACAGACGAGCCGGCCAGCGGAACCACATGTTGGTTTGTACAGACAGCCCTGGTCACCTGGGAAACACTGCTTTTAATTACATTCCATGCTTCTGGGATTTCATAAGGGATTTTAGAGACAAGAATTGCTAGGCAACCTTCCCAAAGAAGTATTTGTGGTTAGTGTGCTTCTGCATGGACTAGATCCATTGCTAGCAGTCTTAATTACTATATCACTTTTACAAAACTTTCACAAAACATGTTTGGGCCAAAACTAGACACACTTGGTTAATCCCATAGGAAGCTTCATTCATTCAACTTAATTTGAGTCAGTCTATACTATGGCTTTTCCATGTAAATGTCAAGAGGCAAACAAGCCACTTGTATTTTGTGTAGAACTGGCTCATAATCTGTTCATGTGAGTCAAAGCCTGGCAGAGAACTTAGCTTTAACCAAACTCAGGCTACCACAATGTGTTTGACTTCCATATGAGGCCTACAATTTGGTGATTTTGTATTTGATCCTGCAGTCTTGCCTGTGTTTGACTCTCTGAACGCATAGTCAAGTCTACTTAAGTGATAACCGAGAAAATGTGAGCACTCCAGGAACCAGCTAGTAATTTCCCAGCTTCTTAAGGAATAAGAGAAATTCTCTCTGACCTTTTGGCCAGATAAACTTTATGGTTCATGGCAAGAGAGGAACTGACTACTGAAAATCAAAGAGTCGTTTCACTGCCAGTAAAACTGTGTAGAAAAAGACAATCTTACAAGTTATAATGAGGAAACAGATCTTTGTACTTCACAAAAACACTGAAGAAAAGGAGAAAACTTCATAGAAAACAAACTACAGGCAAAATGAAAGAAGGAAGAATTTGTTTGACCAAAGGGAAGGCAACACAGCTTCACTGCTGGAGTATTTGGTATTACAAGAGAGTTCTTTGTCTTGAACATGTCAGGTATTTGCCCAAGGAAACAGGAAGCCAGGTCCTGAAGAGCTCTTAAAGCACTGTCCACTAAGAACCCGTAAGTTTATATTCAGACATGATGCTTAACTGACTGGATAACAGTATGAACAATTATTGCATCAATTAAGCAAATATTTTTAAAGAAATTACTGCACGTTCAGTTCTTCTGATCTTAGACAACCTGACACATTTTTTTCTGCTCTGTGAAAATTCTCCCTGTGATCTGTTCCCCGAGAGTTAGGACCCCAACATTCTGCTTTCACTCTTCCACTTTGTACCTGGGAGCAATCCTGTTGCTTCCCTGCCTTGAAATCCCATTTCTTTTACATTGTTTTTAGTTCAAGGTCCAAAGCCAAAAGATACTAAAGCTGGAAACCTGTCCCAGATATTTAATATCTGTGTAAATATTTTCCCTCTGGTAAATGGTGATAATATCACTATTCTAGGCAGGCGATTATGAAGATGAAATGAAGCTCGTAGAGCAGGTACGATACAGGATCGTGGTGAGTAGGAGATCTGTTTCAGGTTTCTTTCGTAAGGGGAAGCACTTATGTTTTCATCAAGTTTACTTTCTGCCCTCAGGAAGGTTGCATTCTCATGGCACAGGCAATAGAGAGGCCCTGTAATTCCAGGTAGAGAGAAGTGCTGGGAAGGAGAATAAGCAGGATAAACGTACTCTAGTGACACAGAGCTGTGTAGACAGAAGGCTGCCTGCAGGGAAATATGCACAAGTAGGAGGGGCAGAAAGAGACGCCAGTAGGCACGGAGGAGGAAGAAGTGGTCTTGGGGAGAATATGAGGGGTCCCTGGTGGAGCAGGAAGACAGAAGGGTGGCCGTAGAGGAGCCAGGCAGAGCCTGGAGGATGCAATAAGAGCGTCTTGTTTCACTCAGCCTCCCCAGGGCTGGAGACCGTCTGCCCATGTCCTTAACCGTCTCCACCACCAAAGACACTCTCCCTCCCTCCTCCCTCCCTCTCTCTCATGCGCTCTCTCTCTCTCTCTCTCTCTCTCTGGTTTATGACTTTGATTTCCCTTCTACAAAAGGAGACAACTAGATAGAAAGCAGTGTCTCTTGTCCCTAAGAATATTATCTAGATAGATTTATCTTAGTGTGCATACAGTGTAGTGTGTTGTTTAATCATTTACTTACTATCTTAGATCATTTTGTGCCACTGCAACAGAATATGCCAGGTCAAGTAATTTATAAACAACAGAGATTTACAGACCCTGGAGGTTAAGTATCACATGGTTTCTCTCATATGAGACACCAAAGTGTGAGTGATTTAAAGGACAGAAGAGAGGACACAGGGGAGGAGACTTAGAGATGGGAGGGCGTCTGGGGACATCTGGGGACGGAAGAGAGGGAGGGAGGAGTGGGGAAGAAGTAAAGCATACCATGAAGGAAGAGCAGAGAGCAATAAAGCCAATGAAGCAAAGAGTTGGTTCTTCAGAAGAATAAAAAAAATTGACAAACCCTTAGCCATTCTCATCAAAAAGGAAATAAAAGGCCCAAATCCATGCAGTTAGGAGTGAAATAGTGAAATTACAACAGACTCAGCAGAAATCCAGGGGAACATCAATACCTACTTGGAGAAGCTGTACATCAATAAGAAGGAAAACACAGAAGAAATGGACAGATTTCTAGATACACATGAATTACCTAAATTGAACAAAGAAGACCTAAAAATTCTAAACACCCCAATATGAATCAATGAAATTAAAAACAATAAAAACGGTCCTGATGGCTTTGCTGCTGAATTCTACAGACATTTAGAGAAGAACTTCTGCCACTTGTGTTTAAACTCATCAATGAAATTGAAAGGGAAACAATACTCCCAATTCATTCCTGGAAGCAAGCATCACCTTGATCCCAAAAGCAGAGAAAGACCCACCTGAAAAAGAGTATTATAGGCAATCTCCCTAATGAACATAGCACAAAAATCCTCAATAAGATACTGGCAAACAGAATACAGAGGGTCAAAAAGATCATACACCCTGACTAAGTAGGATTCATCCCAGGGATGCAAGGAAGGTTCAACATAAACAAATCAATAACTAATACACTATATTAACAAAACCAAGGACAAAAATTATATGATCACCTCAATAGATGCAGAAAAAGCATTTGACAAAATCCAACATGCATTCATGATAAAAACCCTACAGAAAATTGGAATAGATGATCTTTATTTCAACCTGATAAAAGTCATCTATGAAAAACCAACAGCCAACGTTATACTAAATGGTCAGAAACTGAAATCCTTCATGCTAAAATCAGGAACAAGACAAGGATGTCCACTATCACCACTCCTGTTCAACCTAGTTCTGAGAACCTTAGCCACAGCAATTAGACAAGAGAAAGAAATAAAAGGAATAAAGATAGAAAGCAAAGAAATTAAATGGTCATTATTTGCAATGACATGATACTCTATGTGGAAGACCCCCAAGAACTCCACCAAAAGTCTTCTAGACTTAATAACAAAACTATAAGGACTTTTCAAAAAATAATTCTAAAGGAGAATTTTGCCTGAAGGAGAAGAGAAATATAATTAAATGCCAAATTTGAGCTATAACATGTATCCACACAGATTGATCATCTTTAATTGCTTACTGTGATTATATTCTGCTTTTAAATTATTACTATTGTAAAACTCACCCTGACTGATGAAATAGTACTTATAATATTGCTACTCTAAATGAATTTTTTACAATATTCAGTGCTTAATAAAGTTTCAATAAGAAAAAAAGGAATATATGAGGAGAATGATCAAAGAATGGCTGTTCTGCTGAGAATTATACATGATCTAATTTTGATAATATAGTGATTTAGTCTTAGTTTGTTCCAAAATTCACTTGTGCATTAGAATGAACAGCTGGTTAATTTAATAATTTCTGCTATAATTCTTTTGCTTCTGGGTTACAATTTTTCATCTCCCTGTTTGTCATTTAATATTCTGATAATATTTAATTCTTACTTGAAATGTAACATAAAAATTTTGCCCAAATATGTTCTTCTTTTAGAAAAGCAATGTTTCCAGTATATGGACATTCCTCATGCAATTGCAATTACTAGTGAATTAGTTATCATTTTAGATTTCTCTAAGAGCTTTTCCAAAGGACGTAAAACTGGACATCACTTCATTTTGATTGCACAACTGTCTTTCTAAAGCAGTGCTCTTCTTTTACCTGGTCATTTTCTTGGTGACAGAACATGGAGACCGCGCCTGTGAAAATCCCTTGCATTTATTTCTTAGTGCAATGAAGGTCTCCTTGGGAATCACAGTCCTTGTCTCTCCTTCCCTCTCTTCAGGTCCCTGCTGAAACTCCGACGTGCTCAACTCTGATCTCCTGAAGGAGGAAGTCCCGTCCCGCAGACAGAGTAAGTGCAGTACTCTAAGCTCAGTTATTCAGGCAGGGACTCTGAGGGGCAGCATCACTGCAGGGCAGCAAAGGTGCTTGCTGACATCTGATCAGTCCAGGGTCGTAGTGGGCGGCTTGACTACTGTAGCTCATTGATAAGAGTGTGAGACCTTTCAGGGCGTCTCCTGTGGCTGCCCTAATAGAGCAGTGGTCTCTGCTGCACCAATAAAGCCACAGGTGTCTACCGAAGAAAACGTGTTCAGTACATAGTGATTGGCTAGCGGCACATCGCTCACCTAGAAGGTAAATTAATATCTCTATAGTAGAAAATGGGTTAATATCTTTAATGTGCATGTATCTGTAAACAGAAAAATGGCCAAAGAGTATCATCAACAGTTTAAAAGGGAATAAAAGTAGTGAATAAACATCTGGTAAAATATTAAATGCCACTAGTTATCAGAGAATGCCCAGCTGCTTGAAAGGAGTTGGTGTGTTGGTAAATTGAAAAGGATGGTATTCTCTCTCGATTTCAGAAAAAATAAATGTCTGTCTATACTGTATCATATCACATTTCCAGGACTTCAGTGAAATTCTTTCTTTCTCCTTTCTTACAGGTATCAAAATCACTACTTCAACTCGCCATTCTGCTTTCTGAAGTTTGGGTCTTTAACAATAAACATAAATGAGGAATAAACTGAGGTGGGGAATTTTCATTTACTGTTTACATCTACCTTTCACTGCTGAAGGTGCTACTGATGTGTCGTGTGTTTTATATAATAGTAAGAAGACAAATATAAATTTTGTGACAAGATAATGAAGAAATTAGGAAATGGTTGGAGGATTTGGAACAGTAGACACCTTTAAAAAGAAAGATTGTCCAGGGGACTATATATCTCAACTGGGAAGAGAACACATTGATTTTCCCATTTCTCTATTTGTTTTTAATGTTTAAACTTTCCTCCCCCAGACATCACAGAATGTTAGACACAATGAGATCTTAGAGTCTGCCGAGTTCTAACACTCGTCAAACAAAAATGAAAACTGAGATCATGAAACCTTTAGAAATTATTCAGCCAACTCCTTTTTTAAATTTTTTCCCTACAATGTGTTCTTTCTACCCAGTGGCATCTGGATGGCATTGGTCAACTGATTCCTTTGGAGAGAGATATGATCCTGTTTGATTTTCTACGCTAATTCCAAAGGGCGATTATGCCAGGAAAACTTGCTCTTCTCCCAGTTACTTCAAAAGGTCACTCCAAGATACCTGGGGCAGCTTTGGTAGACAAACATTTCTCCCCTTCTTAGGAGAGGGTGAGACTGTTATTTGCTCCTTTATACCCCCTTTCCTGAATGGACCTCTTCTCTAAAACCTTGGGCAACATTTCCAAATGGCTCTGTACTGCTGTGAACACAGGACTCTAGCAGGTCCAGAGAGTGGAAAGGAAATGGAGAAAGCACAGATAGAGGGAGAGTATCCTGATACAATCACTTTGGAAACCAACACCACTAAGGCAATAAATACACTTGTGTGGGTGTTCCTTCTGGAAAATCAGGCCAGACAATTTAGTCCATTAAATCACTATTTTGCCTGCTATGGAAGCAAAGAAGAAATTTTGAATGCCAAACACCCTCTTCTAGGATAATTTGTAATCATGTCATGACCTGTGGTTTCAGGGAAACTGTTTCTTCTACCCAGAGCTGCAGCTCTCGCCTTTTGAAAACCTCTGTCTCACTTTCTGTTTTCCTTTTTCCTCCCTCCTAGCTTCAGGGCCCCTTGCCAGGATCCTCTGCTCATTTCTCTCCGCACTCAGCCTTCAGCGAGGGTCCTGGGCCCCGGGCTTCACCCCAGGGTTCATCAGCGTTAGCCCGAATGTCCTGAGACGGGCTGCAGAGTGGTTCTGGGTTTCTGCGTGCCCAGGAGGCCTGTCCCTGGCACGGGTAGAGAGAAGCAATGCATACGCATTCACTGCCAAGGAGACAGCGGCGCAGAATGATGGAAAAGGATCAATAAGAGCCCTAAACTCAGAGAGCTCACGTTTAGCTGGCGGTTGCAATGAATGGTCTAACAGAGGACCTGAAATTAATAGACTGGATTAGTGAATGCTAACCGGAAATGTCAGTGAGGTCACAGGCAGAAAATGTTCCCAGGACTCTAAAAATCAACGCAAATATCACCAGGTGGTGGGAGAAGGGAGCTGCCTTCTACCTTTTATCTTCCATTAAACAAATATTTTGAGCCTGTTGTACTCAGGTGATCTTTTAAACTCTCTGCTGGTTTTATTGGAGTGAAGAAAATACACACAAGAACCTACTTTTGATGAAGCTTGCATTCAAGTGCAAAAGTCAAGAAGTGGATAAATTAAGAAGACATTGCTGTGCAGCAAGTACTGTGAGCAGAATATCTCTGAGGAGGTCATATTTGGGCTGAGACCAGAATACAAAGAAAACAGTTATTCGGACATGGGGGTTGTATTTCTAAGCAAAGAAACAGCAGGCACAAAGGCCCTGAGGTAGGAATGGCCTTGGCTTACCAGAGCACAGTGTGGAAGAACTGAACACGATGACGTGCAGTTGAGAAAGTAAGCAAGAGACAGATCGTGTGGACTTACGCTCACATAAGAGGTTTGCATACTGATTGTGTTCTGTGATCGCACTGCGCTGTAACACCGCCGAATGTGTCAGAGGAAGGGGAGAAGCGGAAGATAAACACTCAGAGAAATGCGCCATTGCTGACTGTTGGAGCAGTGCGGCTCCAGCTTGGACACGGAGATGCTGACCAGGGAACTGGGCCGCGGCGCCCGGGGACCTCGGCGTGTGCCAGGTTAAAGGGCGAAGCCTGTTTTCCAGGCACCTTGCTATTGAGAAGGTAGGCGCCTATCTGGAAAGAGACAGCAGCAACCCGACGCCGTAGATAAGGAATCCGCTAACTGCGTCGGTGTTTATGCTGTACATATTTCCTAGGCTCTAGGATGGTCCGTGCTACACTCCCACCGTGAGTCACCTGAGCGGCTGCCCAGCCCTCAGAGCCATTCGTGCTTTCGGAGGACCCTGCAGTGCTGGGGAGCAGGGGCGGAGTGAGGAGGGGGCAGACCCACAACAGCTTCAAGTCAGCTCACAAGGCAGGGTGCGCCGGTGCGTAGGAGGGTATTCAAGCCCTGGAGAAGCACACAGCTCCTCTCCTAAAGCTGATGAGCCGTGATAAACAAGGCAGAGCAAGTCAAATGTTTCTGAAGAAATACAGCACGAATCTGGAGAGGCAAATATACCTGAAATCACAGTGACCGTTACAGTAAGAAAAATACGTGGCTGAAAATAGATACGAGGAAGAGAAAGCCCCAGGTCCTGCGACTGCCGACACACAGGGTCCAGGACCCAGCTCTGGGCTCTCCCCTCTTCTAAGGAGGTCGTGTATTGTCTACTGGATCAAAGCTCTTTGGAAGTGGCTTGGCTATCGCTGGAAATTTCCCTTTGAAGTTGTGATAAGGAGCTGCACAGGTGTGATAATTTATATACTCCGCACTTTCACGCTTGAAGATTTACAGACACAGGTTAGGAAAGAAGTTAGTCAGAACAAGAAGGTACTTGTTACCGGATAGTTTCTATGAGACACTGGTTGGCCACATTTCTCAGAGTCCCTCTTTTCATGTTTTCACATTGAGCATCATGCTGCACACCTGTGATCTCTGTACTTGGCAGGCTGAGGCAGGAGGATCTCCATGAGTTTGAGACCAGCCTGGCCTACATAGTAAGCTCAAGACCAGCCTGAACTACATAGCAAGACCCTGTGTCAAACAAACAAAGAAGCAAACAAACATAACACCAAAAAACAACATTGGGTGAAGTCTGAATTTCTACATAAAATAATTAGGAAGGATTTGTAGTTTTGTCTTCTTTCCATAAAGGACGTAGACTGTGTTTATCTGTGAATTCCTGCAGGGGTCAGCTTTCCCACTGCTGTAAATACCTGACACCTGCAATTTAAAGCAGAAATGGTGCCTGGGGTCTG
Organism: Fukomys damarensis; assembly: GCF_012274545.1. Classification (NCBI taxonomy): domain Eukaryota; kingdom Metazoa; phylum Chordata; class Mammalia; order Rodentia; family Bathyergidae; genus Fukomys; species Fukomys damarensis. The sequence goes on from NW_022900926.1 coordinate 6,155,356, forward strand.
TGGTTCCGGTCCACCACCAGCTCTCCAAGGCTGAGCTGTGCGGGCAGCAAAGCCACCCACCTACCACACAGGGGCATGGCTGGGTCTCACACAGCACTCAGGGCTATGCCCCGCCTGCCACACCCAGAGTGCAGCTCCTTATTAGAAAGAGGCTTTCTAAGTAAACTCAAGAATTTTAAATAGGCAAATTCTGGTCTTCACTGCAACATAACTCCTTGTTTTTATTTTTCCCCATATTCTATTATAAAAATTTCCAAACAAAATTTGAAAAATTACAGTAAACACACATGAGCCTAGTGGCTCGATGCTACCTTGAGCATTTGATTCTCTGCTTATTTTACCAAGATCTACTCATCTCTCATTTTTCCATCCATTAATCAGCTTATGGCTTTTTATTACAATTCAAAATGAATTTCTAGCAACATCTGTGTATTCCCCTCAGTTGCTCCACCATTTGCAGCTGGAGTTTATGTCTTGTTTGTGTTCTGAGATTTTGCAAATGTGCTTATTACTATAACCCAGCCTGTACCAAGATATTATTGTCTTTTCCTGAAGGTCCCAAAGCTCCTTCCGAAGGAATCTTTTTCCCCACCCCAAGGGCAAATAGAGTTCCAATTTTTTTCTACTGCAGGGCAGAGCTTCACATAAAATAGAAAACACGGTAGGTACTCTTGTGTTAGGTGTCTCCTGTTTAGCAAAATATTTTTAAAATTCATCTTTGTTAATGTATATATCAGTAACTCATTCTTTTTTATGGCTGAGTGATATTCCACTGTATTCATCTACCACAAGTTTTCGCCTACAGGTCAGGTCTATGGGTCTATGGAATTAAAATTCTTTTAATCCTTCTTGTACTCATCTTTTTGTTGACTTATTTTTTAGGAGTTTCCCCCACACATTAGCATAGAATGTATTATTGCCCCTCTATTTCTATTTTCTTATCGCCCAAGGGGGGAGCTAATAGTACCTTCCTCACAGTGTTAGTCCAGTGATTAATTAGACAGCACTCATAATCAGCCAAGTGCCTAACAGTAAATGCTCCTGTAAGGGCAGGATCCTGACAGTATCAGGAGGTGGCTAAAGGAGTGTACAGGAGCAGGGAGAGGGGGTGGGTGGAAAGAACACATTTTAAACACACAGATTTGCCAGATAACTGTTTTCTTTCCCATTTTGCTTGTCTCCAAGGAGACCGGTCCATTTTCCTCACTTGGATGTCTGTGTGCATGGAAACTTCTAGGGCAAGTCATTCTGTTTTCCCAGTATTTTCTAGACCTCTGGCCCCCATGCGATCATGTCGGGAACACAGGATTGAAGGACCTAAGACGTACACCGCAGGTCTCTATCTCTGGCTGGCAAATTAAAGGCAGGGTGAATTCTTGTTTGTAAAATAAAAGGTGGGACCGGACAGACCTCTCTCCCACACGGTAGTGTCCCAGACTGGGGACTCAGGGGAGCCCCTCGAGCTCGCAGCCCTCCCCCCGCCTGCTGTGGCTTTCTTGGGCTCCAACCCCAGCACAGCCCCTCCCACAGTGCGCCCAGCCGGTACACGCGGTGCTCTGTCACTGTCTTCAGTGGCGGATCGCTCCCCGGGCCTCCACACTGTCTGCGACAGCTGTTGGAGGTGGAGGCCGCCAATTCTTTGTGCCTGAAGAATTAACCCCACGGGGCTGGGACAGAGTGTGTCGCCTGCACCTTCCACAGCAGGGGATTGAGTCACACGGGCTTCCTGGTGTCCGAGAGGAGTGCGACACTGACTTTCATAGCAAAAGACAGTGGGAGGGGACACCCCAGGGCCATCGGCACAGCAGGCTCGCTTGTCCCTTCCTGGGTCCAGACCTCTCCCTCCCTTGCTAAGGAAATGAAATTTGTAGACTCGTGTTTTTACGGCACTTGGAGAAATGCCTTAGATTGGATTATGGGACCGCATGGTAGGACCACAGCCCTGACCTGTTTAGCGCCATACAGTGCAGTGCTAGTCGTAGAGAGCGTACACGGCTTTATACTTGACCCATTTAGTAAGGTTTGGGATTATTAGTATTCTTAATTTTGTGCAAATCGATGAAGGTGTCGATGGCCCTTGAGGTTTCAGTCTGCATTTCCACAATGAACAATGACGTGCACACTTTTTCTCCTGTGTCAAGCACATACAGCACAAGATACACAGTACAGATGACACTGAAGCACGTGGCTATCCCCCGCAGACGTATTCTATTTCATTGCTCTCGTGGATAACCCTTACACAAATACCATGCTCTATTAACTAATGAGGATGTACACTGAGACATGAAGCCAGGTAGTGAGTGTCCTCCGGCTCTGTTCTTTTCCGAGGTTGTTTTGGACCTGTGCTTCCATATAAACTTGGATTCAATTGCTCAGTTCTAATCAACGCTAATCAATTATATGGGACTATGGCTGGAGTTGAGTTAAATCTATAAATTTAGGGGGTGAAGGGAGGGCAGGGACAAGGGGAAAAAATGAGATCCAAGACCTGTCAAGTAAAGGTACAAGATCCCAATGATGAATGTAACTGTACTGTATACCTAGAATGGACCAATAAACTCAATTAAAAAAATCTATTAATCTAATCGACAGAACTGACATCCGAATACTGAGCCTTCTGATCCAAGGAGCTGGCCCAGCTCTCCACTAAATCAGCCCCTCCCTAACTTCCCTCAGCAGAGTTTTCGAATCTCCGATATAGCAGTCTTTGACATTTTCTGTTAAACACATTGCTTCAGGCCCCATCATAAAATGACTCTTGATTTCATTTTCTTATCATCGCTAATATGCAAAATTTATAAATATCCTCGTTACATTAAAACATCTCTGTAGGCTCTATAGTTGCTTTAAAATAATTCAGTCATCTATGGGGAAAAGGCACATCACCCTCTCTCTTTCCCTAACATCCCCATTTTCCTTATAGCGGTTAAGATTTCCCATACAATGTTGGGTACAGGTGGTGAAGGTGGATTACTGTTGTGTTGTCAGAGCACTGGAAAACTCAACTAAGAAAAAACTTGGTATAAAGAACATTTTGGGGGAAAGTGTCATTAATTTTGTCTTAAACAGTTGTGTAGCATTTAAAGAAATTAAAAGGAAGAAGGATGCTACACTCAGAATGCGCAATACTTAATGTATCTGGTCGTCTGTGTTTCTTCATCAGGGTAAGGATTTTCTCCCATGTCATTTCTCAGCCTGAAAGCCATGTCTTCACCACTGTTCACAGCACAGGTGGTTTTCTTTGGTGATAATTTCTCTTTCTTTTCTTTTACCTTTATTCCACCTTTATTCTTAACTATATAATCTAAGTTCAGTGACTACTAATTCTAATTTTCATTGACTAGATAATTCTAAGTTGACGATTTTGTTGTAGTGTTGTCTCAACCGTTTGAAGATACTCTCCCAACTTTGGCCTCTAGGATCTCAAATAAGGCACAGTTCAGTAATTTGAAGCAGTGGGTCCTGCCATACAATATGTCATCTTCCTCTCTGCTTTAAAAAAAAATGTATTTTATATTTAGTTTTGATGATTTTCTGTGATGTGTGGAGATTGACCTCTCATTATATTTATCTCACTTGTGGTTTGGTGAACTCGTTGATTACTAGATTAAAGAAATTTGGTATTATTTCCTTGAATGTTTTGCACCTCACTGTCTCTCACCTTTCTCCTAAAACTCTAGTATCTTACTCAAGATACTAGATATTTTATGATTATCCAGATATTTTATGGTTATCCAGGTATTTTATGATTATCCTCAGCTACCTGAGGATTTAAAATATTTTCATTCATTTTTCTGAGTCATGAGCACTTATGGACCTTCAGGTTTTACTGAAGTTCTGATTATCGCCATTCTACTACTAGGCCTTCACAATAAATTTAAAATTTTACACTTTGTATTTTTCCACTATAGTTTTCATTCCGTTCTATTTTACAATATCCGTACATTTGCTGAAATTTTAAAAGTTCTTTATGAAAGGAGAGTTCATTGATCGCAAGCATAATTCTTGCTTAAAATCCCCTTCTGCTAATTCCTGTAGATGCTCCCTGGTGACTGTTTTGTCTTCTGAAAATGATTCCCATTGTCGTGTTGTTTGTGTCACGTGACTTTGGATTAAACCCTAGATGTCAGAAAATAACACACTGTAGAAGCTCTCAATTCTTCATAGTTCTCCAAGTTGTTGATTTTAGTTTTTATTCATTTATCTGTTATCCTTTAACAAGTAGTTACCGGGGCTGGGTTCAAACTAAAAAGGTCTTTGTAGCAGCTTACACCTCTGTTATGTTTTATCCTCCGAGGGGCTGCTTACAGTTTAAGAATGTGAGGTTACCCGTCCAGCTCGCTGTTCCTGAGATTCCCTCTCCCTTGTCACCGAGGCTGCTGGGAATTCTGTGCTCTGGGCATTCCCATCTCTGGGTTTTCCATTAGGATTTCTTCCACCTTGAGCACCATCGACCATGCCTGCTGTATACACAGGACACTAATTATGAGGCAGTTCCTTCCACAAGTGTCATAGAATCTGCTGGCTGGTATCACCACCCAGAACTTCAAGATTGCTGGAGAGAGCAAGTTTAGTTTTGTTGCTTTATTCTTGTTTTCGTTTCAGCGTTTATAGTTGCTACATGAGGTAGGGAGGTGACTTCACCATTGAGGTAGAACTTGGGTGTCGTGTTTAAAGTTTAAATCTCTAGGGGAGAAAAGTTCAGTGCCACATCTTGAATTTCAAGAAAGCAAACATGTATTTAGAAAAGTTGCAGTTTCTTTCATGAGTTTTTGGAGGGGTATACAAATTTCTCACAATAATTTGTTGTGATGTTTAGACTTTTAAAGCTGAAACTGTATAGTTATGTATGGCTTGGCTAATGCTGGCATATACAGACGTTTATACTTACAGATGGATGAGGTTAAGTGATCCAGGGAGACTCTGATTTACAGATGAGAAAGTGAAGCTCAGTGACTATGTGCTTTGAACACCGGCACACATCAGTGCATGTCCACCTAGCCGATGGAAACGTGTCCTTGTACCTTTATTCTGTAATATATCATGACATGTTACTAGCTCTTCATTTCTACTGGGTATAGCTAGGGCCTTATAATTTCATGAGCTCCTAAGAATCACAGGGAGTTCTTGAATAATATATATAGGACAAACCGGTGTGTGTTGTGAACCACAAAATTCTTAGTACCTGTAAGTGAACGTATACCCTGCAATGTTTAGTACAAAGTAAATACCTAGAAAATATTCATTCTTCTTCTGCCCATCCTTCTTCGTATTAATCGCTTGTACTCCAGAATTCGGGAAGACCATGGAAAACTAGTGCTCTTACTCTTTTTGGGAATCTTTTATTTCTGTACTTTTCAAGTAGGTTTCTATCTCTTCGTCCATAGCTGTCTCTCCTTCTTATCTTTCAGTGAGAATTATAATTCTAATCCATCGGAAGGGAAATTTTATCTCTCAAGGGACAAATAGTGAATATTTCAGATCTATGGGGAATATCTTGGTGTTTACTCTTCTCTTGTTTTTTAAACAAACCTTAGAAGAAAAAAAGGCACTTTCCTGAAGGGAAACCCTGGGCTACTGTTTACCATCCTCTGTGTATTGGAAATTCCTACTGTATAATGTAGTTGAAAAAGTAGATGAGAGAACATACATGAAACACACTGTAAACCATGTTGTGGATACCTGTGATGTTACTGACAGAAATAATTACCCATTGCCATGTGGAAAGAAGTACAAAGGCCTAAGGACTTGAATGTAGCTAAGGTAGATTTTGATGAGAAGTTCTGGGACTTGTAGATCACTGTGGCAAGAGATGCTATTTTCCAAAGAGTACGACAAGAGCCCCCACCCTTATCATGAGCAAGCTGAGGTAGAAGAAATACCAACACACATTATTTCACCATATTTTTGTAAAGTTAACCTTAAGAAAGAGAACGTGATTACTTTGGGATTAGAGAAAAATGCTACAATTAATTATCTTAGTTATCTCTAGCCAAGGATGTACCATAATTTGACATTTGCATAATTTAATGTTAATGTCTATTATTCAGCAATTGAAATTCTCTTTAAGTTCCTTTTTTAAACTTTTATTATAGAGTCTTTCAAATGAGTATTGTAAATTTAAAAGTGAATGATTATTTGTTGTCTTCTCGGCTGCCTTTTAATGGACATAAAAATGAGAATGATGTCGAACTTTTAAAATACTTTATTCATCATGATATTTTCCAGGAGAAACAAAGAAACTAGTTTACTTAACAGTCAGGGCTTATTTAATTCAAGTTCACTGAATTACTTATGGATGATAACATTAAAATTATTCTGATTTTAATTTTCCTGTGAATTTAGGAGGGTTATTCTTTTTTAATATTTATTTTTATCAGTCCATGTTTGCAGCATATAATGACTGCAGTCTTCGTGGGGAACTGGTGCATGCACATAATACTTCATAATTCATGTTTCATCGCTTTCCCCTCCCTACTCCCCTCCATCTCTTGGTACCTTCCCTTTCCCAAAAGATCTGTTTCCTTGTTTATTATTATCGTATCTTTTTACGCTCTTTAATTTATTTATATTTTGAGTTTCTCATATAAGAGAACTCATGTGGTACTGAAGCTTGAGTGTCTGGTTTATTTCATTTAACATTATGGTCTCAAGGTACATCCATTTTCCTACAGATGCCTCAGATTTACAGAAGGACTGTTCTGTGGGATATTCTCTAGAGCAAGGGACTGAGAAGTCTGGCACCTCTATGACTCACAAGAGCAGGGAAAGCCCCACAGGTCCTGCCTCCATGTGCCAGACCAAGATGGTTCTCAGGCGCCATTTTGAGAAGTCCCAGCACCACGCACGCTGCTGAGCCCAGGAAAGCCTGGGCTACAACACAATGAAGTCACAATTTCACAATTTCACAATTTCACTGAAAGAGCTGTTAGCTCTTTCAGTCATGCCCAACATTGGAAGCAAATAATTAAATAACAAATCTCATGCATCACAGAATCATGTTAAGAACATTGACCGATTCTCCAGCTTAACAGTTTGATGGAAAGTGGGAAGCACTGCGTCAACAGATGAGGGCTAAGCACAGGAAGACATGAAGGTAAAGAAAGGGGAGGAAGAGCAGGATGCCCCACCCACAGCTTACAGTTAGAATAGTATCAGGAGGATCTGCCAACAGAATGACACACAAATCAGGAGCTCAATCTTACCTGCGTTTATGAGTCACATAACCTCCTAGCATTTCTCACAGGAGTTGCTGACTTATGCAATTAACACTGGGACTTCTCAAATGACATGAGCAACAAAAGAAACTACTTTTCAAATGTAAAATTCAAAAATAACTCCACTGGATTAGCAAACTTGCTTGCTTTGTAAGAAAGGCATAAAATTATCTGTGCAAAATTGGGATACACTAAGGGGGATAAAAAGGAAAAGACCAAGACAGACTTTGGAGTATGGAGATATACTGAGTTTCTTCTGTCCCTTGTGACTACATTGCCTGTATCACCATGTCCTGTGAAGCCCATCTCTAGTAGGGTCAGTGAGTACACACGTTTGCTGGGCACCCATGATGCGCCAGGCACATTTCTAGCAATGGAGGAGAGAAAAGAAACAGAAGAAGCCAGGATGGGGATTTAGCTCAGTGGTTCCACCGCTTGCCTCGCAAGCACAAGGACCTGAGTTCGATCCCCAGTAACAGCAACAACAACAACAAAGGAAGGTAGATGACTAACAAAGAGACACACACATGCTAAGTCAGCTGGGAGAGTACACGAGAGGGAGTGGCGACCATAAGGTGTGGGTGGCAGCAGCACTCTCCTCAGGTGTTAAGGGAAGCTGCTCTAAGGAGGGGTATTTTGCAGAAGAAAGCGGGTGGGGGGGTCAGGATACAGTTACAGGGTTGAGAGTGAGGCAGGAAGGGCCACCTAGATCAAGCCCTGAGATGAGAGCACAACTGGGCAAAACTGGGACAGTTGAGGAAGGAACAAGGGGCCCGGGCAGGTCTGCGCAATGGTTGAACGGGAGGGACAGAGGAGGGTGCGGGAAAGCGAGGCCCACACAAAAGGCCTGAAGGGAAACCCTGGATTCCTCGCCATCCGTGGCTCTTCCACTCCCCACCCCCATCCTGTCTCCAGGTAACAACGAATCATCAATAGGCTGTCAGCTCACATTGGCTTCCAGGGCCTCCTTTCTCATATGATTTTTTACTTTGCCACAATATGTAGCTTTCTTCAACCCAGTGGATCCTGATTCTCCTGTTTAAAATATCCACCTATCTAAAGCAAAACAAAGCAGAAACGACAAGACACTTGGCCAAATCACGTTCAGGGCAGTCAAACCTGGGTCAGAATTTCTGAAGAAGACAGATGGCGTAAACAAACCGTGTTTAGGAGCGCTTTGTAACAGGGCCAACTACAAAAGCTGGACAGAGTTTAGGTCTTGAATAGGGTTGCGATACCCTGGGATTAGAAAATGAGAGAAGTTATCTCCCGACAAGGGTTGAATTGTGTCAGCTCCAAAGATATCAACACCCTATCCTCAAGTACTTCGGCGTGTGGACTCCTTGGGAGCTGGGATTGTTGCATCTGGAATTAGTGCCAGCGAGGGCGCAACATAGTGGATTTTTAACTCGACCTGATGGTGCCCTTATGCGAGAAGGACCAGACACACAGAGAGAGATTCCCAGGGAAGATACCGTCTGACCACAGAGATCAGGGTGCTGTGTCCAGAAGCCATTCCAGGCCTGGTTTGTATCCTGGAAGCTCAAAGAGGCAAGGAAATATTTTCCCTCCAGGTTTCCTCGTGAGCATGGCCCAGCAAATATCTAGATTTCAGGCTGCAGCCTTCCAAAACTGTGAGACAACAAATTCCTACCGTTTGAAGGATTCCAGCTTGGTATAGTACTTTTTGATTACTATTCCACAGCCCTGGGAAATGAACATGCCTCCCTTTGGCCCAAAGGGAGAGACTCAGAATTCAGAGAAGGCAGAGCATCTGGCCGTCCTCAGAGGCCAGGATAGCACACAGGGACCGGGCAGTCTAAGAGTGGGACACAGCTCTCCGATTGCCGGGCAGTGCCTTCCACTGGCTGAGGAGAATTGGGAGGCAGAGGACACCTGGAGCCCTTGCTTGTGTCCCTAGTGTCACCGGCCAGGAGCTCAGAATAGACAAGAGAGAAAACAGGATCTAGAAGGGCAAAAGAAACATCCTGCCCCAAGTCCTAAGCAGTTTTGTGTCGATGTGTCTTTCCTGCTTCACAAGACGCATCTGATCAGACACCCGGACTGCCGGCTGTCGTCATGTGCTTGCTTCTGCGGTCCCCTTCTGGACACCGTCCTTCTAGCCTCATCTTCCTGGCCTTCCTCGGAGCTCTCTGTGATGCACGAGCCAAAAGCACCCTCCAGTGCTAAGGGTTCCAGACTCCCATCGGCAAAATCTGCCCTCAGCATCGTTAGGGGGCTGTCTTTGCTAGTTAATCCCAAGATTCCTCTGGTGTGGACCGGATCCATTCACCATGTAGAATAAGCCCTAGGTGTGCCGAGGGGATGTGTACACAGTAGAGATGTATTTAACACATTGGTTGAATTGAAATTGATGATTTTAGTATTGAAATGAACCCCCAGGAGGGTCAGTTTCCCCATTATTCAGAAATAAAAACTGAAGTGCTCGTGAAAGTGCAGGTGACTGGACCCTTACTAGCAAAACGGGTCTAGGATGCACATTTCCCCTAGCTCAGTCTAGTGCTTTTCCCATACATTGTGGAACAGATATTCTCCCAAAGCTAAGAGGAGCGATGCCAAAGTCACATCGATGTAAGAAAAACCCAAATGTAAACGAATTGGGAGTATGTGAATAAAAAGCTTTTTAAGATATTCCATGTTGAGAATTTTTTAAAAAGTATTTGGGGAAATATTTTGAGTTTTTGAGCTGTATTGATTCCACAGCATTCAAGAAACAGCTTGTGGTATTTAGCATCTCTTGAAGGCAGCTGGGTTCTCCCATTCCAACTTGGTAGCAGAGAGTTAAGAGATAAACAGATAAAATTATTTGCCATAATTTACAAATAAATACAACTAAGTGGCTTAAGCTGCGGGCTTAAAATCTCTCAGAGCTGTTGAATGTTCTCACTAGATTTTGTCAAGCACGATGCCATCAGTCATTTTACGTAGGCCATGAAGCAGTGGCCAGTTCCCTGCCTGTGTTATCTGAAAAAATAAACTCTCTTTTCTGGTAAGAGCAAGGAAGTGCATTTTCTGTTCTTATAGTACCCCTTGCAGTAAGGATGCCATACCTTCTCAGGGATACCCTTCTGCTTGGGATCACAAGGTAAAGAAAAGCTGTGCACATTTCTGGACTTCCAGTTTCACAATGTCATGGTCAAGAGTTCCTGGGACCACCCCCAGGTAAAACAGTGAGCTAACAGCGCTCACAGAATCAACACAGTGGCTTATTGCAGCTATGGTTTATTATAAAGAAAGGACATGGATGAAAACCATCAACAGGACAAGGCCACAGTGCAGCAGGGCCCCGGAGAAGCAGAGGAGAGTCCAGCTGTACTCTGCAGTGGCACTGTGTGGGCACCACGCTGCTCTCAGGGGTATGTGTGGCCCCCTGAGACCAGCCAGAGAGCTCAGCCCACCTCCTGTCCCCAGTTGGTACTGGGGGGTCAGTGACGTGGTCAAACTGCCACCACACTGGTGACCCCAGTTTCTTACACCTCCAGAGGGCCAGCTGAGCCCCCTGACTCTACAGGACCTCACCCCTGACATAAATGGTACTGTCAGTCTGGCCTCTGGACCCCTCACAGCCACCCAAGGACCTCCCTCCCAGGAGCTGGGCCAGGGCTGAGCGAGCCTTGCTCAAGGTTAATGCCCAATCTACAAGTGTACTTCATCAATTTTTAAAGTTTCTAAAGGTTAACATCTCTATCTGTAGTTTCTACACAAGGCCTCAGGTTTCCAGTTTGAAACCCGAGTTTCTAGCCCTGAGGAGCAGTTCTTTTTCATGGAATCCTTAGGCCAATGAAGTTTCTAATGGTCCTTAGGCCCAAGCAACATAACAGCTATAGTTTGGAAAGTGTGACACAGGTGTCACCGAGATTCCTTAGCATTTTAACACCCATGGTGGATTTGCTAAAGTTCTCTGGAGCGCCTTGCCAGAGATTAGAAGCTGCATTTTTTTATATAATGCTTAAATCACTACACAGTGGCTTTATTTCATTGTTTGTTTTCTTTGAAACTATTTTGTTGGAGTCTAAATATCTGCAGAAAGCTTGGTACTAGGCCTCCATGTGCAGGTAACACGTGTTCTGGACAGTTCAAGTATTTCATAGGCATTACAGTATTATACTAAAGAAAAAGTTGTGGTTATTATTTGCATTCAACAAATGAGTAAACTCATTTTTCCAGAGCTTGACACAGACCTAACAGATGTTTAAGAGATGTCTGTTGAAGTGCATTCTAACAAGAAAAGGAGGCTGTGCTTACCTTAGCTGGCCATGAACTTCATGCATCCAAATAAGACTAACACTTTATCTGTTCTCTTCACTGGGATGAAATGGTTTTGCTGCTTAAAAACAAAACAACAATCTGTTTTCTTCATGTCCATTATAGATGCGGAAATAGGAATTGATACTATGGATTTAAGAGTATTAGCCATGACTGAGTTTATCAATTGTTACACCAGAGGGTGTATCAGTCAGTGCTCACCAGAGAAGCAGTTAATATAAGGTATATAAATGTGCAAGGATTTGCAAGATTGGCTGACAGCGGCCACCGCAGCATCAGGTGTGGAAGAGGGCATAAGGGCCATCTGTGCGCTGGAGATCTGGAGGGTCAGGTAGAAGTCCTGGAGCTTTGTGTGGTGTCCTTGCAAGTCCCACTTAGGAGCCCACAGGGTATGCGCTGGAGGCTGAAGAGTCTGCAGTGGAAGCCAGGAGACGCTTTCCAGGGTGAAGGAAGGGACTGGAGCTCACCCAGCCATCTCTCTTCCTTTCCCTTTTATTCCATCCAGGCAGCAAGCCGATTGGCTGTCATCACTCACATGGGGTGGGGAGGACGTGTCTTCTGCCTTCAGTAAATCCCTTACACCACCCAGAACTATGTCGATACAATTTAGTTGGACATTCCCTACTCAAGTTGACACAACAGTTAAAACTGTCACAAAGGCTGAAGAAGGAAATCAAAGCAGAGGGCAGCTGGAGATTTAGCTCAGCAGCACCGTACCTGCCTGGCAAGCACAAGGTCCTGAGTTTGATCCCCAGCACCCAATACATAAATTAAAAAATAAATAAATAGAGGAGGGATCATAGAATACTGTGGGGATCATGAGTATTGGTTGTAAGCAATGTTAACTCTAGTAACTCCGTATGTGTTAAGCTTCTCCAGTTGAGCAGGTAGAGTGTTTCCTTTGTGGAATTCCTGAAAGTTACAGTTTCTTGTCTCTGACCTTTAGATGTGTGGTTGTCCGGGTTACTACTACTCACGGTGGGTTGTTTTTGTTGAACCTGTTTGCTCTTTTCTTGTGTGACCTTTCAGTTACTATGGTAAACCCATAATAGTTTGTGGTCTTTTCCTTTAAAAGGCCGGTGCTTGCCGGCAATAAACGTCGCCTTGATCAGACTCTTGTCTTGGCGTCCTTCCTTTCTCTCTGCCCCATCTCCACCCCGCTGCTCTTTCAGGTTTGAGGCACTGCTGGACAGTGCTCTGCGTCGCCGGCTCGCGACAGAATACGATGTTAAACCATAAATGTCCAAGGGAGTTTGATGGTTAATATTTGATTCTTCCCTTTTTATTTAAAAAATTACCCATGGATTTTTAAAAATGATGTTGTAGTTTAAAACCTCTTTGATTAGAAAGTATACTCTCAGGTCTACAGTATTAAAAGTGGTGCTCATGTGATAATGTGTGTTGAAAGCTTTCAAAGTATTTCCACTTTTTTCTCAAAAAGTTTAGTTTTAGTGCATTATCCTACGGAACATGAGGCTCATACACAATAGTGGTGTTTTATGTGAATGTAATAGATATCAACCATAGAAGTAGTATATGGTTTCTTAAAATTATAAACCACCTAATTTTAATGACATGGAAATGGTTAAAGTATGACCATACAGCACAGTATGACACGGTCACAAGTCGTGGTAGGGTACGGACATATTATTAGCTTGAAAAGCACTGAAGAACATCACTAAGAAGGAAGGCAGAGCCGGGCGTGGTGACTCACACCTGTAATCCCGCTGAGGCAGGAGGATCACTGTGGGTTCGAGATTAGCTTGGGCTATGTAGTGAGTTCCGGGTCAGTCTCAACTACATAGTGAGACCCTGTCTCAAAAAACCAAAAAAAAAACCAAAAAACAAAACACAAAAGAAGGAAGGCAGAAAAACAGTAGTATGATTTCATATGTATTTTATACACGTGGATGCAAATGCAGGAATGAAATGCACCAGTGTGTAAGTGTGGTGGTAAAGTGGTCATTTGGGGAGATGGGGCGGAGGTGAAGTTTCATCCGTTTACTACTCCTCTTTCGTTCTCCTTGATTCTTCAGTTTTCCAAGTATTTAGGCTTTGTTACTACTTTTAAACAAAAGTCTAGTCTTGCTGTTGACTCTGTGTCCAGGAAAAGGCTGGTAGTGACAGACAAAGTAACCACCAGGAATGACCAAAAGCAGTTGACCAGGCCAGGTCTGAGACCAGAAGCGGTAGACGGGCCTGGCTGTCCAAAATGAAATCCAGTCTTGAGGAGACACAGTGTGGTGCGAACCAGGACATGTCGGACTTTGAAACAGGAGGGGCAAGACGTTAGTGGATGTAGTTGCGCTGAATCCACAACTGTGTACAGCCTGCAATCAGGAAATGGCCCGAGCCTTGAGAATGCTCTGCGGTATGAACTAAGTGGATGATTTGATACAGTAGCTGTATTTTCAATCAATCCTTTTAAAGGATAAACATCCTTTCAAGATAAAATAAAAAAAAAATCCATCAGCACAATCACAACAGTGCTTCACGAGTTTGGGGGAAACGTGATAGAATCAAGCTTTCATATACTAACGGTCCCGGCTGAACTCCAGGGGCACTGGGCCCAGATGCTGGCCAGACCAGGTCTACCTGGAGGCAGAGCTGGGAACCACGGGCCTCTGTTGTCACAAGGCCTGCAGGGAGCCAGCAGGGAAGAAGCCAGGCAAGGACCAGGGTTGTGTCACGAGACAGAGGTATGGGCAGCCTTCAGGGGTCCCAGCAGTGCGGAGCCAAGGAGGCCACTGTCGTGGAACTGGACCCTGGGGATGGAGGACAAAGGAAGATCAAGCTCTGGGAAGGAACCCAGGCCGCCAGTGGGGCTGGGGAGGCTGAGGGGCCTGACTTGTACATGTTGGAGATTAACTTCTTTTGCGGGTATCCACTGCTGTCTTCTCCTGGTTTACCCAGCCTGTGTCTGAGGGAAGTTGCAGAAGAGCGGTCACAGGCGGCACTCAGCAGGAACACGTAAGTGGGCTCTGGTCCCTGCCCGAGAAGTCATCACTTGAGTATAGTTCTGAGAAGCAGCAGTTACCAGGAAAGCATTCGGCCAAGGTAGTGGTGGTGTGTGCGGGGTCCTTGAAGAGCTTTTAATCTTCAAAAGCAGAGCTCTCCACTCTTGGGTCAGACCAGTACCAGGCACGGTGTTCACCCAGGCGGGGCGCGCGGTGCAGATGCCGGGTGTCCTCGTTTTCCCGGTGCCCCGAGCCAGCACGTGTGCAGCCTTCTCCAGGGTCCTGGGAGATCAGAGCACGGCAACAGCAACTTCAAAGTAAGCAAAAAAATAAAAAGGAAAAATGTTTCCACCCTTCCCATCACATGAATATGTAAAGTGCATACCTTCTCAAAATTAAAAAAAAAAAGAGGATTGGTTTCCCCAAAATGTTTTCCCTGGTTTTACAGAACTAAAGCACGCGGCGTCCGGTGACTAACGCTTCCTGTGAAATAAAGACATCGACCCACCGTGAACTTCTGGCCCACATGACCTTCTCCGCGGCGGCTTTGGGGGTGAATATGCCTAGTGAACCCCTCCTCGGTTCCCACTATGATCCGGTTTATTAATTAGCCCGGCCACCTTGCTACCCTATCTGCCCGTTAAAAGGCATTAAACATGTTTTCCAAAAACCCACAAAAACAGTTTCTAGAGAGAACAGAATTGGAGGGGAAAGGGACACGTCTCAGAAGCCTGATTTATGGGCTCTTTAAATTGAAAAGTTTTCTAACAGTGCAGGTCTACAGGCCCCGCTGAGGCCGAGGTAGGAAGCTCTTCCAGGTTCGGGGTTCCAAGCCAGCAGAGCAGCGGGCTCCGCGCAGGAGGCAGGAGGGCGGGATCGGGTCCCGCCGGAGCTGGGGTCCGGGTCCGGATGGGGGGCGAAAGCGGAGGCGGGTCGAGATCTGGGGACTGGAGCGGGGGCG
>NW_022900926.1:6171726-6186595 GCF_012274545.1 Fukomys damarensis
GGTTACTCGGCCCTGCGGACGGGAGCGCGTCCGCCGTGCGGTTCAGGTGGGGTGGGCGGCCCGGAGAGGGACGAGGGACGGCGGTCGCCCTCTGCTTGTTCTCTCAGCAGATTGCAAGCGGGAGCTTGCTCGGAGCAGGGGGAGGGAGACTGCCTCACTGGCTTGGAATCCCAGAAACTCTCAGACAGCGGGCATAAGATAAATATTTATGGAGCTGGGCAAGGAGAGGGTTGGAATGAACAACTCAAGCTCTGGGTTCCGGATTTTAAAAATTTTGCTTCCTTTATTTGTTTCAGGAAAGTTTCGAAGTATTCCTTGGTTCTGGCCCACTTTTCGGTTTTCTTTTTCCAAAGTAGAATTGACGTACTTTTCCCCACTAGGCTTTTAAGGCCAGCTCTCAGTACTGTATTTCTTTAAGAAAGCAGCAAAACATTGCTTCTCGGCCTTTTGGCTAAGATCAAGTGTAGAAAGCAACAAAGCAAAAAGCAAAACGAGGAAGGGAGACAGAGGGGTTTAACCAAGCTGGAACTAGTGGGACTGTCCTCCCGCCCTCCTATGGGTGACCCTGTTGTTTTTGTGTTTTCTTCTTGGAAAGCTTGAGAAACAGAGCCTCCCACCTCAGTGAGGACAGCAGCCTTCTTGCAGCCGTCTTCCGGCTGTGACGTCGCTGCCAGGGCTTTGCACAATCTGTCCTGCCCTTTGATCCCGTGTCTGGTCCTCCAGGCCTGTTCATCTTTCAAAAGCCCGAGTGGTCAGGTGCCAGGTCCCGGGGAAGCCTAGCCTCACCCTGTGGTCACCGCCCAGACTTTCCGAGTGCACCGAGCTTGCTCTGCGTGTCTGCGTTGCTGGCTGTCTGGACACCATCTTCAGTTCCAGATCTGGTAGTTTTCGTGTGGAGGGTAGATCCTTGGCTGAAGTGAACCGAATAGGCCTGCTGTCTGTGCCGCTGCTCTGTGTTTTGTGGCCGACCCCAGCTTGGGTCCAGACTGAAAGTGTGTGTTGTGCACAAATGCTAATGGAAGCTTAGACAGAATGGAAGTCACAGGAGCAGTCTTGGCTCACATCTCGGATCTTATACGCATTGCCTGGGAGAGACGCCGACGTCTCTTTCCGCTTAGTTGGAAAATGGACACTTAGAGCAGGACTGACCCTCAGCTGCTTGTTGTGGTCGTTTCTATGACATCACCATCAAACAGATAATGCTGTCCTCCCTGGGTGGGTGTTAAACATTCCAGCAATGTGGGCTTCGCTCCAGAGAAGTCACTGAGAAAGCCTGATATGTACACTAAACCTACAAAGTAGCGTGTAAATGTCAACAGAGTAACAATACCTGCTGCACTAAACTGTCACATGCAGGATAGAGTTACCAGTGGGTTTGCAGGTTCAAAGGAGAAGCCACTGTGGGCTGGCGACCCCACCTCCTGGCTTGATTTCCTTAAGGTGGACCCTTTCTGCAGAGCAGTTTTCTCTCCCTTCTTTCTCTCTCTTCTTTCCCTAGGTGCCCTAAGTTGCTTATAGGAAGTTAGTGTTTGATGCTATAATAATAATTTAAAAAAAAAGAAGAAATGGAAGGGTGTGTAGCAACGAGAGTTAAGTGCTCAGTGCAACATCTAATCAGAAAAATCTCCTTGGAAAGGAACAGTGTCCTGTGCTGCCCTGCAGCATTTGTGTTGTTGTTGTTGTTTGGTACGTGGGATCGGATGAAACTCAGCACCTTGTACTTGCCGGGCAGGTGGCAGCTACTCTGCAGTATTGGGGACATGGATAATCCTTTCTTCCAGAGCATCATACAGAACTTTCAATTAAGAGAAAAAAATCGCATTATTTAACATAAGGAACAGCACAAGTAGAGTGCAGAACACCAGGCGCGCTTCACCTGGAGGCTTTGCACTTGTCCCTGTCGGTGTGCTCACGTGCTCACTCTGTGTACTCCGAGGTGTCCCACCTGGGGAACCTGCCCGCACACCCATCCCTCTTCCTGCTTTCGATTTTCTTGGAGTGACTCTGTCTTATACTCAGGTAGTTACGCTACATGAAGACATGCACATCCCAAGATTGCTTTGCTTCTGAACCTCAGTACCTGCAGCTGGCATCTGGTGTCTGCTGGAGGTGGAGCTCACAGTTACTGGCTTTGTGGGAACCCGAGACCTCCCCAGAAACCCCGGGGTGGGAAGTGGTGATCGGCATGGGGATTGGCATTCTACTCTGAGCTTCTTGATACTGAGGACAGAAATTTAAACAAACTAAAATAGTGGGTTTATTATGTATTAACAAAGCTATTAAATGTGACACAAAAAGTTTGAATATACCTTTTTAGCTTGCAAATATTAGCTTTTCTTCAGTTGCATACGGACATAAGTTTATGCTAGAATATTTCTGATCTGAAAGCTGAGGTCCCTTCCACTAAGTGCCTGTGTTTCCCTGTGGTTTAATTCTGTGCCTTGATTTCCTCACCAGTGAAAAGTAATAGTATGGCAGTGATCTGTAGCAACCCGGCAGCTCTAGGACAAAGTCCTGTGTAACTGCATATTTGTTTTGCTGTTTTACTGAACCAGGTCCAAAAGATATAGTAGTGTTATCTTCCCTGTCTTACAAGAGTTTTTTTTTTTTTTAAGTTTGACAAGCTCAACGTGGTGAGCGATAACCCTTGGGACTCCTGTGACTAGCTGAAGAAAAATGATACACTTAAAAACATACATACTACTTCACTATTCTTTTTTGAGTTTGTGCCACATATTTAGTACATTATTTAATATCATTTAAGGAAAGAAACCTTTAAGCATTTTGCACTAGCATTAAAAATGCATATTAAGTGTGAGTTGGAATAGGGCCTGGTTAAGTGAACATTTTTGTAAAAGGAGATGCTGGAGTTCTCTGAGGAATGCAGGATTTTAGACGGTTAGGTCTTTGTCCATTGTGCCAGGATCTGAAGAGAGGGCGAAGGACAGTGGGTTGGGTCAGCAGTGTTTCAGCACAGACCTAAGAGATCGCACAGGTCCGTCTTGTTTTATTTTTCAAAGCACAGTTCTTCCACAGGTAACCGGCGTGGAGCTGGGGGAGCCCTGAGTGACTGGATGCTGTAATAGGCAGAATGCAGGTTGCCTCGGGTTGGGTGAATCAGGAGATTAGAACTGCAACCACAGCAGGTGTGAAGAGGCTGTGGAGCCGTGCGTGCCAGGCAGAGAAGGTGGAAATACATGGGTTCCTGTTGCTTGTCTGCCTCCTTCCTCTGCATGCCTGTGGGAAGTGCATTTCTGCTGAACTCACATGCGCAGTCCCAGGCACAGCTGTAGCGCTCCAAGTGGTGAGCTCCTCTGCTGGTTTGGCCTTTCCTAGGGACAAAGATGATCCATTGCCTTTTGGTGTCACACAATTCTTTCCTTTGTGATTTTGATTCAGGTAGGGAGATGTGTTACTAATCTGACTTATTCGGGTTGCCTACTTTGGCTGCAGAGGGGAGACAGCGCACTGGTGAGTTTGCTCGCGGAGGCAGCTGCTGCGGCTCTCACCGCTCTGCTCCAACACACCAGGGTCTGGCACATGCGCGTGACGCGGAATGTGCACACCTGTCAGTGAGTATTAATGGGAACGAGGAGCACATTTCTGCTGCCGATGGGGAGTGAACAGCTGCTGGACCGGGCCGCCCCAATGTGACTGCTGCTCGGCTCATCCTCAGAGCAGACCTTTGGGGGGAAAGCAAGTATCTGTTAACTCCAAGGCATGCGGTTCATCGTGGTGAAAGTGCAACCTTCTCTCCTCCACCCTTAAACATCGAGTATTTTTAGAAGCCGTCTGGCTCAGTTTGAAGCCTGAATGCTGTTGTCTTCACCCAGGTGAAGTTATAGACCCCGTCTTGCTAGGTGTGATTTTGGCAACCCCCAATGTGTGAAGAACGGTACAAGGCGAGTCTATTTCTGATTCACTCTGCGAGTCTTAAAAGTGCGAATTCAGGCAGTGTAAACATCTACTTTTCCCAGCACTGTTTGCAGCCCTGTTTGCTTTCATGCCTCTCTGGTTTACACTTTAATTTTCCTCTTGTTTCTGTACGTCCTTTTGCTTTCATAACTTCTTCCTTTTTCTGGCCTTCTGGGCAGTCTGCTTTTCCTGGTGTGGGGTTTGAACAGAGGTCTCCCCTGTGGGGTCCAGCAGGTCTGGGTCCACCTGCCACATGGCCGTCTCCCTCTGTTCCTGGCCTTGGATCTGAGGCTGTGGAGAAGCCTGCATCCGCCTCAGGGATCCCCAGTAACCGTGCACATACCCCTGACGTGCAGTGTCACCTGACCCCTCTCTGGTGTGATTTGTTTTCCTCCTGGAGTGAAGCTCTGCTTTTACACTTGAACGTTCTGCTTAGTCCTGATGTGAGAAACCCATGGAGGAGATCCTCGGAACCGAACTCTCAGCTTTCTGTCCGTAGTCTGTGGTGGGTGAGGCAGACCAGACAGCTGAGTGTGATTTCAGACCATGGGCCTGTGCACTCCCCCGTGTACCATTTGTGCACTTCTACATTTACTGGGGGCAAGTGCACCTGGCACTCAAGATAATTTATACATGTGCCAAAGGCCTGCCGTTGTGGAGCGCTATCTTACAGATCTGTAAGTACTGTTCCAGATTTATTTTAAAAAGCATTTTCCCTCATATTTATGGGTCCCTTTGTCTCTTCCTCTGTCTTCCTACAAGGTTATTATTAGACAGTTTTGGGATATCAGGTAATGTTTTATTAGCACGGTACTAGTCCTCCGATTATATTTAATCCAACCAGAATATTAACCACCTTACTTTAAAAGAAAACACACTTCTGCTAAGTTCATTTTGGATCTTTGGTGACCATGGCAAATCTTTAAAGATAAACGTTTTGGGTGAGGTGCTGGATCTTAATCCCACAGGCTCAAACATAAATCAAGCGTGTTTTCTACCGCTGAGCTATCCCCATTGCCCCTAAAATCATAATGGGTTTTAAAAAAACATTTACTTATTTTGCTCAAATTCACTTTCTCAGAGTTTTATATGATAAGCTAAAATGAACCTTCTCAAATTAAGCTGTCTCAAAATAAAAATTCAGTGTGTGGGAAAATAATTTATAGTCTATCACACATTCTCTGTCCTTGATCAGTTCTGTTTCCTGCATCAGTTTTGGGATAATTATACTGGGATCTGTACATATCCAGCTAATAAGAATAAATGTTTATTGAACATCTGTATTGTAAGCCTTCTTATCCATAATTTATTACTTAATTCTAATTTACATACACATTAACTATTTATTTCATAACCAGCACTGTTGTGGACTCTGGCACAGAAGGGATGAAAATGTAGATAAAGGCCTGATTTCACTGAATTTGCATCCTGCTCTGTGGAGGAAACAGAAGATAAAATAAGTAAATTACTGAACATATTAGAGATAATGAGGGACATGGAGAGAGAAAAACAGAAGGGTGATAAGGACTACTAAAGAAGGCATTGTTCTTGATGCAGTTATGGTGTTGAAGGTGGAGTTGTTACGTGGGTTTGTTTTACAAGGTAATTATTTCTGTTTTGAATTTCACAGTGGAGCAAGGGAATGAACTGGATATCTGAGAGAACAGCAAACACAATTTCAGAGGCGCTAGACAGCTTGGTGGGGGTGCTGGATTGGTGGGGAGATGTGTGTGGCCGAAATGCAGATGGGCATGCGTACAAAGGCAGTGACAGAGGGGCAGACAAAGCCGGTTAGACGGGGCCGTAAAGAGTCTGTGTTTCCTGAGTGCAATGGAAAAGTAGAGGGAAGTGCTGGACAAAGAGCAGCCCTGTGCGGCCTTCCTCGGCAGTAAATTACACTGTCTTCTCGTGGAGAATCCACTGCAGGAGTTGAGCAGAAGTAGAAGGATCAGCTAGAGCACCACGGTAGCATCCTTGAGGAGAAGTGGTACGGCGTAGACGAGGTATTTAGGGAGTTTGGACGCCGTGTCCAGTCAGATGCCGGAATTTGGGGATCACGTACTGTGGGTGGAGACAAAAGAGTTATGGGTGGCTCTGTCTTTGGAAGATTGGAGTTGCCCTTTGATAAGATCAACAATGGTGTAGGAAGAATAGGTTTAGAGAGTGAGGCGTTTGGAAGGCCGACTGGACAAAACGAAGGGGCGTGAGCGGAAGTTCGTGTCTCTCTGTCAGAAGAGACAACATGATGTGAACGTACGTGGTGGCAGTGGAGCCAGGAGCCAGGGTGAGGTCACTGTGGGAATGACAGGAGAGAAGGGGGCTTGAGGTGGGAATCTGAGCATAACAGTGACTGAAATACGGAGCCTGGACATATGAAGGAACCAGCCAGGGCAGGTAGGCTAGAGGAGAGCTAGATAAAATGCTGCTGATGCAGAAATCTAGCAATGACAGTCTTAAAAGGGAAGGACAGATCTTCCGTGTTGCATGTTTATGAGTTCCAGCAAGATGAAGACTGAAATTGACCAAGAGATTTCCCAAGAAGGAAGTCAATGGTCACCACCCGCACAGCTGTTGGCATTAGCAGATGTGGTGCTGGCCTTCTGATTAGAGTGGCTTCAGGAGAACAGAAACAACTCCATTCTCATACCCTGGCAGTAGCTATATGAGGGTGATCTGAAGATCAGAGAGGTTCAGCAACCTGTTCAAGGTCACAATGTCAGACGTGAGATTTAAAGTCAGGTCCATTTGGCTCTAAAATCCATGGCCTTTTATATTATTTAAATTTATTATCTTCTGTACGAGATCATAACAGTCCTTCTCTTTTTGAATTAATGTCTGTTATACAAAATTGCAAATCTTCCAATCCAAGAAAGAAGAGAAACTTAAATTACATGTTTTGGTGAAGTAGAAGGCCCTTGCTCAAGCTTAGACCCAGAGAAAGACTTTTATCAACTCAGCCTCAGCTCCATGTGGGAAAATCAAGAGGAATTGAGTTTAGCAAAGCTATGGTTTGACTCCCTGTTAAGCTTAACGTTTTCTGTCTGACTCTGGTCATGACTTCTGTTTCCCTTTGAGCCTTCTCTTTACCATACTGTAACGTTGCTGTCTGCCTACGTTAGTCTCCTCTTTTCCCCTTCTACGTGGCTAGTGGGGCCACTTCATTTACTCCCACAGGTTCAAGCAACCCTGTCCACTGTTGGTTCCAAATCTTTGTTTCCAGCCCCTTCGTGCTTCTAGATATTTCACCCATAGCTACCCAGAACTTAATTTCTCAGAACCAGCTCCCGCTTCCTTCCCATACTCCAGGGCTGTGCTCCTCTTCTGGCATTTCCTTCCCCATCAGATGCACCCAGGTCAGAAACTTGGGGGCCATCCCTGACTTCTTCCTTTCTTCCCTGCCACCATCGCGTCCTTTCAGATGCACACCCTAAGTGCTTCAGTGTTCTTCTCTACCTTTCTCCATTTCAGCTGCCCTTTCGCCTGCTGGGGCCGCTGTGCTTCTCTCTCAAATCCCAAGTCATTTCCTCTTTGGTACCAGTGCCTCAATCTTGACTGTCTCCAACCTGTTCCCTATACCAAAGCCATTTGCAAAATACAGGTCTGTTCTTGGCAGTTTTCTTCTGACTCTTTCAACATCTGCCTCTTGCTGGTAGAGTAGAATGTAAACTCTAACCGTGTTTACATTTCCCTGTGTGATCTGACTCTCTGTGGCTCTCCAAGCTTTGTCTTTATCAAGCACTCTTCAAGTCTAAAGCAGTGTTAAACTTCCTTTGTTCTCTAAACACCACTGTATGCAGCTCTCAGTTATGCAGATCGGGTTTAGTCGCATGAACTCCTGTCTTATGCACAGCCTCTTGCTCTCCTTGCTGCTCCAGCTGTTTTGGTCTCTGATGATTCCTACACCTTCTTTCAGTCTCAGCTCAGACATTCTTCTGTGAGATTTTGACTCCACAAGCCTGGATGAAGTATCCTTAGTGTATTCTTTGAAAACCTTCTTTACCTGAGGTTTTCAAGCAGTATAGGAACCTTGCTGTACTAGTCTACTTATTTCACCATGCTTAACATCCTCTTTCCTGCTATGCTGCTGTGTGCTCCCATTAGACTATGAAATTCAGTGCTTGTAAAGAACATACTAATCTTATTTTTTCTGATTACTTTCTCGCCTTTTGAGTGCTGTGGGTATGGAATAAGTAGGTGTGGAATGGGCTTATTTATTCCATGAAAACTTAATACACTGAGGGTGGTGTTGTCAGTACCATTGGCTTAGGTAGATGATGCTGTCGTCGACCCTGACTGGTTCCCGGCCTGTGGCCCTCTGTGTGTGTGTGTGTAGGGGGTGAGGCCTGGAAGGACATGGGGACCCTGACTCTCCCGTCTCTTGCTTCCCGGCTGCCATGAGGTGTGCAGACCCTTCTGCCTCGTGTCCCAGTGACGCATGGTGACACCATATGCCCGAAGCACCATGGCTGAAGCCTCTGAGGACATGAGTCAGGAAAAAACCTTTCCTTCTTACAAGATGACCATCCCAGGTGCTTTGTCAGAGTAACAGAAAGCTAACTAACACAGATCATCAATGTGATCTTTTAAATTTTTTTCAATTTGATTAGTCCACGTGTGCTGCACACAATGTTTAAGTTCCCTGTTCATCACATACCTGAGTTCCTTTTTTCCTCTCCTCCCTCCACCCCTCCATCTCTTGAGCTCCTTTCCCTTTGAGAAAGATCTGCCTCCCTCCTTCAGCCTTCAGGTCTCAGTCCGGATTTGGTCCCCAGCCTGCATGGCTGTCAGTGGTCGGCACTGCCTCCGTCCCTTGTCGTCCTGTGCTTCTGTGTCGATGCTGTTTGATTAGTGGGCTGTCACCGCCTCTTCCCCTGTATTGTCTGAGCTGCTTTCATGCCAGCCAGTGACCACACAGCCTGCATCAGTAGGAGTGATCAGTAAATATTTGTGAAAGACTAAGAATGATTGGAAATGAAGTAGGTATTTAGCTGACAGAGAAGGTAAGGCAAGTATTTGCACTGAATGTAAACTTTTGACATTTTGCTGCAGAACAGAACCTATTTTTGGTTGAATGATGTGGCGTATCCAGCCGTGGTCTTTCCCCTGCAGCATCCCGTCTTTCGCTAGGTGCCTGCCGGTCCTGGTTGCTGTGCCCCTGCCTGGCAAAGTCCTCTAGAGTCCAGGGACAACCGTTTCACCTTGCCTGTGACACTGGAGTCAGGAATATGGGTGCGCTCAGCGGGTCTGTCCGCCGTGGGGTTTCTCCAGGCAACGGCAGCACAGCGAGTGCTCGGGCTTCCGACTTGGACTTAGTGTCCCGAGGCTGGCATCCCACGTGAGCGGTGGACGGTGGTCTCTTCCACCCTGATGCAGAAGTGGTCACAAGCCTGCCGAGGTTCTGGGGAGAGGCATGTTCGCCTCAGCTTTTGGGGTGTGCGTTAAGAAAGATTTGGAGCCAGGCGTTCCAATAACCCCACTGCTTCAGACAAAACTCAGGAATGGTGTGGACTTAGGTGGTACAGCTTTGGAGCCTGAATTGTAATCTGTGTCTAAAATATTCTTTATGCCTTGTCAGACATTTAATTAAATATTTCCAACTCCTAGCATTGGACTGCTCCATACACAGTACTGTGGTATCCTGCTTTCTGAGCTTGTCTTTAAATAATTTAAGAAGTATTCACTGCATTTTAAACCCAGTTTATATAAAAGCTCTGCTTTTTACAAATTACATGTTTTAGATTCTGTCATGGTAACTGAAATATGTAACAGCCAGGGTCAGCTTCTCATTATTTTGATTAGCTTTACTTAAAATTATTCCATATAGTGTAATTTCCTTTCCATTACAGCAAAATTTCACTGGTGGTTAAAATAATTACTTGAAAAATTTAAGAATGTCTTTTGGGATTAGAAAAGAGTTCAGTTGTGATCTGTGTTGTGTTATATTTAATGACAATTGACGTGAGGAATAACCATCTTAGTCTTTATTAAAGACTGGTCTGCTGTTGGATTTTTTCTGTTTATTCTTTGTATAGATGAGTTTTTCGTTTAAGTAATACCTTCTCACGTAGGTAGCTGATCCGTTTCCAGATCTGTACCTGTTGTCCTCAGAAGTTTCTCCCTGGTTAACAGACACACGCCCTGCCATAGAGGGAGGGGATGCATTGCCTTTATGATGTGGTCTCTTTTTCCTAGTTCGGGTAACTACATTTAGGCTTATTCACGCATGTGAATGACTAATCCCTTTTTAATCTTCCTAAGCTACTTGCCTCAGTAATGTTCCTGCTGCCCTAAGGTAATGATAGGCTGCCTCCCAAATGACTTCCCTTTCCGTGGGGCCACTCTTGCCCAGCCTCCTCATGTGACTGCTGGCCGTCCCCCTGGCTCGTGAGGGCCATGGCAGGTCTGTTCACCAAGCTTTGCCTCTTGGTTGTGTAACACCTTAAAACAGCAGAGAAAATGGAACAGTTGCTTGCGAGCCATATTCTCACATTCCAGGTGTCTTAATTACTCGTTGATGTCCGCCTAGGCAGAGCAGCTGGGTAAAACCAGAAGTGGCCTTGCTGGGCCACGCTGTGTTGCTCCTTCCTGGTGTGAACGTCCAGCTGTGGGGAGGTGCATTTTACTGTCCTGCAGAGGGGCCATTGTGCGAACTAAGGAGCAATCCCAAGACTTTGCCTTTCATCCTTTTCTTAACTAGTTCTACAGTTAACTGTTTTTCCTGTCTCTGTGCTGTTATTTTCCCTCCTCCAAATTGTTTCTGAGCAGAGAAGACTAAGTGCGAGCCATTTGTAGGAAAGTGGATGCACCTTGAGACCATCCTGAGGGGAATAAATCACAAGCTTAACTGTCACAGGGTTTCTCTTGTATGAGAAACACAAAGTATAAATAAAGAGCAAAATAAAAGGCAGTAGGAAGTAGGGAGATGAATCTTTCATGAAAGGAAAGGGGGCTAAGAGATGGACGGAGGGGTGAGGAAGGTGAAGGGGACAAAAAAAGAAGTCAGATGTGTTGTGCACACCTGCCAACTCCTCAGAGGATGGTAATAAAATACACCACAAACATTGACTAGTAAAAATTTAAAAAGAAACAAGGTTGTGTCTGAAGGAAATACTTAAAGTAATATTCTGTGTCTGTGTGTTAGTGCTTTATGTGAAGTTTTATATGTATACGTGTACACTCACGCTTTCCACAAATGTGTCCATATGTATGTGCACACAGTTTATCTCCCTGTCCACTATTCACAGTTTGTGTCACAAAAGGAAAATCACTCATGTCCAGTTAAATTTATATATGTCAAGTGTGGTTTGGATCAATCAAAATAGGTAATTGTTGGGTCTGCCTGCTGTTTTCCCGCCTAGAAGGAATGACTGGAAAAGAAAATACTGAAAGAATAGTAATTTAAAATTTTTTCTTAACGCTTTTCTTATATATGTTTTTAGGATTTTTCTTTTAAAAAAACTTATTCTGTCTAGCTTTTTTCTTTGAAAACACTAGCATATCTAGAGTTTAAAAAAGTTGGAAGTAGAATTTTTCCCCACAGCCTGCTGATATGAGGCTGTGCCTGTCCTTGCCTCTGCTCAGTCCTGTTGTAAGACTGATGCTGTTACTATTTGTACGGAGCGCGCAGTCTCACAACATTGAGGGAATGAAGTCCAGAACCAAAGAAGGAGGTTAGGGGAGTTTGACTGAGTGAAGAGAAGAGTAGCTCCTGGGTTTCTAGGAGCGTCCTGAGTGGAGGCCATGTGGCCTTTCCACCCAGAGCTAATTTTATGGATGAGCAGAGCACAGGAACTGCTTGGTTGTCTGGTGACCAGTTGGAACTCAGGCTTCTAACTCAGTTCCTCAACATGTAGTGTTTAAAGAAGACAGGGATTTTAAAGAAAAAGGTATAGTTATTGTGCATTTTAAGTTCCTCAGAACACAGGAGCTTATTGGGGAGGGGCTGCATTCCCTTTTGCCTGAGTTCCTCCCTGGGTGCCCAGTCCCAGTTCACTGCTCTTATTTCAGTTCCCATCACGATGGCTGTCAGCCACCTCTGCCCCAGGCCCTTCCCTTAGCTGCTGCCTCCTCATAAGCTAACCAAACTGTTCTTTACAGCATGAGATGGAGGAATTACTGTTAATCTTGTTACATCATTTAGAATAAGAAAAATTGAAACCCATGTTGAATCAACAACTCATGAGCTGCAGGATTTTTATATATAAAGAAATTATTTCTTCTACTGGCCACACTTCCTCTTCTTTTATTGTAGTCAGGCCTTAGAGAATTTATTCTTTAGCATGCTCTCTCAGTTACTTTCTGACTGCTGACACAAAATACCTGAAACCCAGAAGTGAAGGGAGGAAAGGTTTATTTTAACTCTCAGTTTGTAGAGGTTTCAGTTTGTAGTTGGCTGGCTTCAAGGCAGAGTGGCATTGCAGAGGAGCATCGCAGCAGAGAAACAGTCTATGGCAGGGTAGGCAGAGGCAGCAAGCAAGTAGCAGCAGTGAATTTCATTTTCCTTTTATCCAATCCAGGCTACAAGCCTTTTACCTGTGCCACCCGTACCCATGGTTGGGCCTTCCCATTACCCACATCCAGAACTATGATAAATCAATACTGGAGTAATCTAGTATCATACGCTTGATCTAGTATCAATCACACCCTTAAGCCCGTTCACACACCCTAGATCTAGCCAGCTCTGGAAAGCCCTACCTATGAGTGTATGAGGCTTTGGAGGGGACATCTAGATACAAACCGTGACAAATGCAGTTGGTTTCAGGGACTCAGCAAGGAGATAGAGCTTAGTCTGTTAAAAATATTTACTGAGCACAAGATATTTGTTCAGCACCACTCTAACCCATATGAGAAGAGTCAGTGTCTTTATAGAGCAGCCCATGATCCATTTTAGAAAGTTTAGAAATTCAGGTGAAAAGCATGCTTTCTAGACAAAGATTAAGGGATAAGGTATAACTGGATTATATGATGCTTATTGTGGATTTAAGTGGTTCTAGGGAGAAAAAGCAGTGTTTATAGGAGTAGAAAAGCTGGAAATTGGCTTTCAGCTGAAAAGCAAAACGAGGTAGGAGAGAGAGTTGGGAGGATGGGCAGTGAGCTGGAGTGATGCGTGCCATCACAAACACTCCTCCGGAAATAGGGAGTGCCGGGGACCATGGTCAGGGAGAGGCTCAGATGTGGCAGAATGGATGAAGGGATGAGCACTGCACTGAGAAAGCAGGAGTCAGCCGAGCTCCACTGGTGGGTGCCAGAACGTGAGAGTCCAGAGGAGGAGGGAGCGGCCACAAGCTGACGGAAGCCGTGTGGCTCGGGTCAGATGGTACAGCCCCTGTGGAATCTGTGTCTGTTCCCACTTGGAACAGGAAGTCCCTGGACTGTTCGGTGGAGCTGTGACATGATCATCAATGTTGTCATTGCCATGGGCGATGGGGTCCTGCGTGGGTTTCTAGGCTCTTGTGCGCAACAAAGAATTAGACATGGCATGCAAAGGTAAGGAGAAAGTGCCATAGTTTTCATCAGGCTAAGAGTGAGCAGGCTTTTGCCCACAGTGGGGCAAAATGGCCCTGAAGGCGTTGTGTATAAGAATTTTAAATGTGCCAGGCCTTGGGCACCTCCCCTTGGGTTTTCCAGAGCATGATTGCCACCGTGATTGACAGGTGCCGAGTCAGGTCAGCTGTGTCTGCATGCATATCCTTTCCCATAATTCTGTCATACTGGGTGGCGAGAGTTGCAGTCCTTATGCACGAACCTGCAGTGAGTTCCAGGTGAAGAAAGGTTGCTTAGATCTTGCAGGAGAATCTGGCACGCTGGAATCCTGGTTTGGGACTTTGGAACTGTCCAAGGTGGGCTCAGGGTTCCCTGTCTTCCTTCTCGGCCTCTGGGTCGTGGGCCTTCGAACAAAGGTGGGGCAGTTGGCCCTGGGATGTTGTTTGTTTTTAAATTTTTTTTCCTTACACCTCGTAAAACTTTTCTAACCAAACAACAACAAAACAGAAACATTTTTGGAAAGATGTGCATAGTTGTTATTTTACTGTCAGAACCGTTTTATTAAAGAAAATTGACCATTTTCTGCTTCCTTTTCTTTTTGTTTGTTTGTTTGCTTGTTTTGCCATGTGCTCTTTTTTTCGGCCTTTCCAAAGGCGAGTTTGATGCTCAATAATTTGTCTTGGTCCTCAGGCGAAACAGATAGGAGCCTCTGCCCTCCCCTTCCCTTAGATAGCAAAGGTCTCACAGCTGGCACTCTTGGTTTGGACAGGAAGTCAGTAGAATGTTTTGGTGATTCTCTCTCATTCTCCTCCTTATGTTGTTGAATTGCTTTAGCAGCTCATTTTTTTCCTCACTGGATTCCTGTTGAGTTACACATAGGCCTCTTTCCCTTCTGACTTTGTTAACAGTATTCTTTTCTGGTCTCAGTTCAACTTCCTCTGGTTTTCATGACAAAGGCCCTGGCGTCCTGGCTGCCCTGTGCACTGGCTCTTTTACTTTGTGGCTGTCCTCGTCTTTGTTTTTGGTAAGGGTACAGTGATAAAGGAACTGCTTAAACAAAGATCTGCTTTGTTGACTTTATGTGGAATAACTAGGTTGCTTCTCTTTCCAAACTTTATAAACTCTGGAAGTGTTTGCTCTAATGACATGCTTTTTTCTTAATTTCTATTTTTATTAGTCCATGTTAGCAGTGCATAATGATTACATTCATGGTGGGGAGGAGGTACCTATGCATAACTCGCCTTCATTCTCTTTCATGCCCTCTTCTAGTTACCTTCTGTACTGATGATGATACCAATATCAGTTCAGACGAAGGTAATGTGAATGTGATTTTTGTAATTTATTAGAAAACTTCACGTGTTTATTTGTAACAGATCTATTACTGCATGTGTGCAGCCTGGAGTTTACAAGGATATAAACATATACTTTTTTTTTTTGTCGGTACCGGGGGTCAAATTTGGGCTTGTGCTTG
>NW_022900926.1:6186652-6192238 GCF_012274545.1 Fukomys damarensis
TTTTTTTTTTTTCGGTACCAGGGGTCAAATTTGGGTCCTTGTGCTTGTGAGGCAGGAGGCAGAACTGCTGAGCTCAATCCCCGGCCCATAAACATATACTTCTGTTTCAAGTTCATATTCTCTTCCTGTAGTCCTTGCCAATTTAAGGAGATGTAATGTTTAAAATATTTGAAATATTTTCAGTTTAGATAGTGTGATCAGTCACACATACTGGGTAGAGTTTAGGGGTACAATACTTAGTGTCTTAAATGTTTATAAGACACCTGGAAAAATAATTTAAAAATTTGATGAAACGTTTTATGTCTTCGACATTCATTACATTTATAATATTTCCTTTCAAGGAGTTTAACTATTTGGAAGGAATTTAACTATTAAATTTTCCTGAATATTTTCTCTCAATATTAATCTTCCTATCAAGATTCAGCTAATTTTAAAGTGAAATTAGGGTTTGGAAAAATTCCATCAGAACTGAATGAATTTAACTTTTGGTTCTCAGTGGCTTAACACTTTTCCTCAAAAGTACATGTTTTATTGCAAAATGAAAGACATTTCATAAGGTAGTACAGGATGATTTTTTAAATATTTATCTTATTTTATAGCTACAATACTTTGATATGTTCTATACCAAAAATATGTTCATCGACACCTTATATTGTGGGGGAGATTCCAGTCTTAACTATTCCATCCATTAAAAATTATTTCTCTATTTTGATTAATACATTCTACATAGTAATTTACAGCCACTGCCATCTTGTAGATTATTTACCAGTAGTGTTGTGATGCTCTACTACGTCTTACATTCAAACAAATTAAACAGTTATCCTATCTACACACTTACCTTATATCGATTTATATGGAAAAAAGTCAATGTTCATGATGTGTGGTATGTGGAAGCAGTTTGCTCAGGTCCCCATGAGAAGAAGGGAAATGGCTTTGCAGATTCACATTCTGCCTGGGAGGAAAACTGCAGAGTGATGAAGGGAAGTTATTCATCTTCCTGAATGGCAGATTTGCTTTTGGTTTGTGGAAAGGTGAGTGGATTGAACATGATAGCGCAGGGGCTGCCTGTAGACCAGTTTGTTTTAAAGAACTGTTCCATGTAAGGGCCCCCTTGTCTGTGAGAGATGTCCTGAGACTTTCAGTGGAAGCCTGAAGCTGCAGAAAGTATTGAACTCTGTGGGACTTTTGCATTCTGTGATAAAGTTTAATTTTTAAATTGGGCACAGTACAGTTAACAGCAGTGACCATATCAAACAGTTATAATAGGCATTGTAACAAGTATGGAATATAACCTCTGTCTCCATATATCTTGCTGTGCTGTGCTTGTCTTGGGGTCTAGACTTCTGTAACAGCATTATGTGGACACAAGCACATTGTGTGGCTGTGTCACCCAAAGTGATTATTCATGTCTCAGCAGAGACAGAGCAAGATGCCATGACACAGAACAGTGTACAGCATGAATTGTTCATTTCCAGAACTTCCCGTATAATATTTTCAGACCATGGTTGACTCAGGTAATTAAAACTGTGGAGGGAAAAAAAAAGCTGTGGATAAGGTAGACTACTGTATCTTCTATCAGCACCCCCTGATAGGAATTCTCAACTTGAGAGTCCTATAACATGGATTGTCTTCAGGAGGATTATAAACATCCTGAAATCTTTTGCAAAATCCATTTTCCTTTGTGACTGTAACATTTGTTACTACATT
Source organism: Fukomys damarensis (assembly GCF_012274545.1). NCBI lineage: Eukaryota > Metazoa > Chordata > Mammalia > Rodentia > Bathyergidae > Fukomys > Fukomys damarensis. The sequence goes on from NW_022900926.1 coordinate 6,188,360, forward strand.
TTGGACCAAAGACATCTGTGTCTTCCTGTAAGGTATGGACAGTCAAATTCTGTGGGTCATTTGCATTTTTTTGGTAAAAATAGTATAGTCTTTTAGAATATTCAGTTGATTTAGTATACTGAGAAGGCCACCAAATAAGATTAAGGTAGTAGATGAAATATGGTCAGGACAAAGGTAAACTTAGAACCTGAATAAAAGGATTTATGTTCTAAAGTGTAACTTATAATGAAAAAAGTTATGGCTTTTATCTAGATGTTTCCCCAAAGCTTCATGTGCTCATACGTGGGGCTTTGTGGAGGTGCCTGTATCTAGGATCTGTGAATATGCCTTAAGGGTATGTAATAACTAAATTGGTCCACTGATTGGCTTAACATAGTTGTGAGTCATAGATAATGGGAATGCTTTTAGCTTGGATGGAATAAAAGGGAAAGCAAAGAAAAGGCTGCTGACTTCTTCCTTGCCCTGCCACAGACTGTTTTCCGTCTGTGATTTCCTTCTGCCAAGGTACTCTGCCTTAGAGCCAGTGACTGTGGACTAAAACCTCTGCAAACTCTGAGCTAAAATAAAACTTTACTTCTTCAACTTTGGGTATTGGGTATCTTGTCTCAGCAACAAGAAAGCAAGAGTCATAGACCTTCAACTTACCTAATTAAAGATAGATTTCTGTGTATCAGAGCTGCTTGTTTCTAGTCATATACCTCTGTGAATGGAGATAACTAACAAGAAACACTGAAACTAATTTGGGTCATTTTATTCCACCTTCTATGATGGTCCTTACTTTAAAAAAAAGAGGCATAAAGGGATTCATAGGCAGAATTTGAAAAGTACACTCCAAGGAATAGAATGTATGCCCTCGTAAAGGAGAGAAGGTCTTTATAATCTGGATCTAGGAATATATGGGTTTTGTTTTGTTTTGTTTTGTTTTGCTTTGCTTTGTTTTAGCTATAGAAATCTGTGGAATTTGTGGGTCTGTAGAAAGTTTGAGCTTGGTTTACAGGAGAAAAATGATGGCCAACTCAGTGGTAAAAAGATAATGGCCTATTTTACATGAGAAAGCTTGGCTTATTTTATACGAGAAAGGCATGGCCCATCTTTTGTAGTTTTTATTTTGTGAGATAGGTGGTCTAAGATGTTTTACCCAAAAAATATTCTTTGAAACCTCTATTTCTCTATCTTAAGGGTCAGGTTCTGCTCTTTATTTTATAAACTAAGCCAAGTTGTGGTCCTAAAGTATCTCTAAGGGGTTTGCCTGTGATGGTCCTAGAAGAAAAGGAGTACAGATGTGGACAGCCATGGGTAACATTGTTTCCTGCATGTGTCTGTTAAAAGTACAACTTTTAAGTTATGATTTTCCTTGTCTCTTGTCCATCTTTATTTTATATTTCTTCTTTCCTACCTCACCCTTCCTGATGAGATTTTGGTCTCACTTTAAAAGGATGCAGAGGGCCTGGAGGTCTGTCTTCTAATAGCTGCTTCAGACTAGAAGTGGGGCACTGACCCTGCCTCAGTCTTACTTGACTGATCAAAGGAAAATGAGTTTTGTTATTTAGTAAAGCTTCAACCTTTGACAGTCTATAAAAGAGGAGAACAAGAATGTTAGCAAGGTATTGACTTTTAAATTTCATTTTATAACTGTGTTAAGAAAAGCAAGGGACAAAAATTAGTAGTAAAATATTGGTAAACAGTGGCTCCAAAAAGTGTTGGATGTCAGATAAAATTAGGTGGGATAAACCTTATATGTTTAATATTAACTTCTATTTGTCCAGAGGTATTAGCCTAAATGTAACTGGTGCAGTTTAAGAGTATACAGACTCCTCCTTGTTTTGTCATAAGAAATCCAATGTGCTATGTGAATTATAACCATGGACAAGGAATACAATGAATAAAGATAGCTACTATTTTTTGTGACCAGTGAGCTGTTACAAATTCTTACTCTAGGACCTGGATCTGGCTTCTGTTTGGTAGACCTGAAGTCCTTTTCTATATGTCTCCAGCTCATATAGACATTTAAGCCTGAAATAGATGCCAGAAAGTTAGTGTATACCACAAAGGTAGCAAAACTACCTGGACATTTTTACCCTCGAGGTACACCCACAGGAGAAGCCACATCTTTGCCCAAGGGGTGCTTGAGGTACATTAAAATGACATAAGGGTAGCAACTGGAGAGGCTGCGGACACGGTGTGGAACGCCAGGGGGCTGGGAACCACAGCCTCTCCAGGCTGTAGATTAAAGTGTTATAGGTGTAGCTGGAGACTGCCAGGCATAGCTAGTGCAGTATTAGTAGCTCCTTTTAATATGTAGCCTAGCTCTGTTTTTATATTCCTATTATTTATTCCATTTTTTGTTTGTATTTCCCTGTTGGGAGCTTAAGACCAAGTGATAATCAAAATCAGTCAGCTTATCTATCTAATATTCACCGGGGTTGGGCTGGCCCTCAGGGGCTGTTCGTGGGACCCTGTGAGAAGCCCTGTGGCTCCTCTAGTTTTTCCTCTGCCAGTTGTGTCATTTTCCAGAACAGGTCATGGTGCTTTGGACCATATAGTTTTCCCTGAAAGCACGGGCACATTCCCCTCTTTAGTGGCCCCCGTTTTGCAGAATGTATATTGGTTTTCTCCTGTCCTTCGGGGTCCAGTAGTCCCCCTGCTCAGCAGTTTGGGTGACTCACCAGAATGGCAGGGCCCTTTCAGAGGGGGATCACAGCATGCCCTGGGTCCTGGCTGACCCTAGAGGGCAAGGGGCAAAGTGTTACCTTCGTTAGCTTTGGACTCTTGCTTTTGTTAAGAGGGAGAAAGGCATGTAATAATGATCTTCACCCTTAGTAAAATGTATTGGTTAATTTTTTATAGTGCTTTGTGGACCTATTTCAAATGTAGAGATTACTTACTAAATCAGTACAAAGAGGCTTAGAGCGGGAGAATTTGGGTGTTGTTGTTTGCCAGAAAGACATTTAATAGGTTGCCGTCATGATCTGTTTGTGCTGCTGTTGTACATATCTGGGGCTGGACAGCTTACAGACAACATAGTTGCCCACAGTTATGGAGTCTGAGGAGTTCCAGGGTAAGGCACCAGCAGGTGTGTCTGATAAGGATCTCCTTCCTGCTTCTGAGATGGTTCTGTGAACACTGTGACCTCCAGAGGGGACAAATACTGTGTCCTTAAAAGGAAGGGCAGAAAAGCAGATGGGCATTCCCTTGGGGTTGGACCCAGGGCCTTCACACCAAGCTGCATCTCCAGCCTTTTTTATATTGAGGTAGAATTTCTTGAGCTATTAAATAAATTGTGTCTCTCTAAGGCACTAAGTTGCCCAGGCAAGGTTTGAATTTTTTGATCCTCTTGCCTCAGCCTTCCAGAGTTCTGGGATTAAAGGTGAGTACCACCATGCTAGGCCCTTCAACCTCTTTTTTGAATAGTTGCTAATCCCATGAAAGATCTGCCCTTATGACTTAATCACTGGCTGAGGGCCCCATCTCTTCTATCACAATGGCAGTTATGTTTCAACATGTGAATTTTGGGGACATTCAGGTGATTGCAGTTTGGTGTATTTGAGATCTTGTGTCTTGTAGAGTTATGTGCATTATGAAGTTAGTATGAGCTTAGTAAAAAAAGCCGAAATAGATTCATTCGTAGGAAAATGGATACATTTTGAAGATATACTCCTAAGTGATATAAATAAGTCACACATGTGTAAATACCGAATAGTTTCTCTGGTGTGAATAATCTGCAATAATACATAAGATCCTAATAATATTACTGACATTTAGAAATGGGAAGAAAGGAGCTAAAAGTGTAGGGAAGGTGAGATGGGTAGGGGAAGGGTAATAAGGGAAAAGAAAAAAATGAGATAATGAAAAGATGGAAATAAAGTGGTTGTGGATGGG
>NW_022900926.1:6192511-6282419 GCF_012274545.1 Fukomys damarensis
AGGGGGTGAAGGGAGGGCAGGGGTAAGGGGGAAAAATGAGGATCAAGACTTGTCATGTAGAGGTACAAATCCCAATGATGAATGTAACTGTACTGTATCCCTAAAATGTACCAATAAATTCAATTAAAGCTGGAAAAAAAAAAGCTGATTTAGAGAATACAGAAACTAGAAAAAAGTATTGTAATATGTTCATTTCTATAATACTCAATTTTAGAATTTCAAAATACTAGCAAATTAGACCTAAAAATGCCTTAAATGGAAAATACTATCACAGTCAAGCAGAGTTTATCCCAGAAATTCAAATATGCTTTATTTACACATCAATAAATACATTTCACATTACTAATGTGAAATTAATTTAGATTGAAAGAAAAAACCTATATAATTTCAGATGAAGAAAGGAGTCCATGAAAAATAGAAATAATAAGTTCCTTAGGCTTTTAAGGATATACTGAAGGAGTAGACTTAAATATGAAACTTAAAAGAACATTCTGACTGGATTAGAAAAGGCAGTGACTTTTTCTGTACGCTTAATTTCATTGTGGTCATCCCAGTCAGTGCGGCACAGGAAGGAAAGCTAGATTCACAGTTTGCAAGGGAGCAGTGGTCATTATTTCTGAAGGACATGATTACCTGGATCATCCAGGAGAATGCACAGGTAAATTATTGGGACCAGGAAGAGAGTTTTATAGATTTGCCAGATAGAGGGTGGGTCAGGAAAGTCTCTGTAGACTATTTACCACTAGAACCAATTAGAGAAAAAAAGAAAGTGTCTTCAAAAAAGAAAGTGTCTTCAGGTTTGTTCCTAGAAGTAAATGTAAAGATATACAAGATAGTGCAGAGGAAGGGATTAATAAAAGGGGGAAATTGGGTGCTATGTCCCATTGAAGATGCAACATTGTGAAGATGTCAGTTTTCTGAATGGATCCATGGATTTCAGACATAGCAGCAGACTTGCTCTGCATGTGTGGAAGAGTAAAGGTTCAGGGTGAGCAAAGAAATTCTTACATAACGCACAGAGAAATTTTGCCCTATTAAATGTCAGTCGTTCCTTAGAGTAGGTGAATTACAGGCAGCAGAAGTGTACAAGGTTCTAGAGCCTGGGAAGCCTGAGGTGAAGATGTGGGAGTCTGGAGTTTGTGTCTGTGCAGCCTCCTTCCTCTTGGCTGGCGTCTCGTGAGTTCTTCGGACGGAGGACGCAGGGCTCTCCCTGGCCCCACAGATGCCGAGGCCGTGGTGCCTTCATCTGGACTGCAGGCTCTGGATGTGAGAAGCAGATGCCTGTTGTTTGTGAGTTACCCTGTCCTCAGCATCTTGTCAGAGCAACTGGAACTGAGTCACAAACTGAGTGACGTGTGCTTTTTTTTCCTGAGTTCATTTTAAACACTTGGGGATTCGCTTGTAAAATCTGGGAGATGCGCACCGAGATCACTTCTCATATTCTGAAAGGACTGTTCTCATATCCTTGATGACAGATAACTCTGATTTATTTTGTATGTAAACTCGCATTTTTTCTTTACTTGATAGCACGTTTTCACAAATTGCAGTGTTGCATTTCACAGTAGAGATGGTTGGATTTCAACTCACCTTCTTGGTCTGCTGTGCTGAGAACCTACGTTTTTAACAAAAGCCCTGGAAACTTCTCTGATAGAGGTTACCAGTGACAAGCCGTAATCACTCATGCCCTTCAGTCTTTTATTCTGTTTTAAAGTGAATTATGGAGAGGTCGTAAAAATAGACATGATCATCTCTATTACAGGAGTAGAAGTCAAATTTTATTTCTCAATCGCTCTTCTGAGTGCAAATGTGTATTTGTCTTTTCTGCCAGGTTGGCTTTATTCTTCATCTTCATTTCTACCTGCAGTGCCAAAGATCACTACTTGCGTGTTTTACCCTTTTTATCATTTTGTTTTTGTTATTTTCACATCGATTTCTCTCCCACACTGAGAACGATGCAGTTTTGTAAGTAGAAAAAGAGGCAGCAGCTGTTCTAATGTCATTTTCCCATAGATTCCAAATGTCCTTTGGGTTTTACAAAAGTACTTTATCCATAGCTTGTGTTTTTGAACTATTCCTCTAATTGTCTTCAGCTTTTGCATTTATGTATTTTGATTATTTTATGAAATTGTATCTTCATGCTACTAATCATGCTTAATCACCTGGAAGATTTGAAGTCCAGATGAAACGAGTCTTTGGTGCAGTCACTTGCCTGTAGAACAATGATTTTCTGACATCTGTTCCTTCTCTGTTCTACATCAGAGGCTGGCAAACGTGTTATGTAAAAGGCCAGACAGTAAATACTTTAGGTTTTGCACCCCAAGAACAAAGTCAGGAATATTATGTAGGCACTTGCAATATTATGAGGAAACAATAAATCTGCACATATCTAACAATAAAACTAATAATATGATAGTAATATTAGCAGAGTATTTAAAAATTTATAGCATATTACTAATGAAATTATTTGAGATAAAATTTTGCTTGATTGGAGTTCAGTTATTATCCTCAATAATAATTTTTATTAGTGCTTGGTTACAGTTTAGTTATTATCCACAATATTGATTGCAAATATTCATCTTATTGATATGTCTAAACTTTACATATTTGATCCTTAAAACACTTTTTTACAGGTAGTGCCTAATACTGATATATATACCCACTGGCTTCTGTGCCTGGTCATGATTTCAAAGTTTTCACCGAACTCTGTTAACTATCATGTAAAATAAACAAAATCCTTTGCTGTCTAGTTCAGCAGCAAAATAATCTATACCTCACTGTGCCTCCAAAGCTTACACTTGAAGTCCATTTATCTGCTTTCTTTTTATGACACATATTGATTAAAAAGCACATGCCTTGTCACAGTCAGGTGGCCTCAAGTACTGTCCAGTTGTGCCTGCCCCGAGATTCCTGGAGAGCTGAGAAGCGGCCACAGAGGGGCATAAAGATGGAGCCTGGCTGTTTTCCAGGAAAGGTCTGAAGCTGGAGTTGGATGGGACTTTCCTGTGTCTTCAGATACTCCTGATTTTTCTTTTCCACCATTGAGAAGTTACTCCTAGGCCATTGGCTGGCTGCACGAGACATGTGGCTCTGTGGCCCATGTTACTGATCTCCATCCTGTGTCGTTGGTTTTTCTCCTTATTGGGTCTCCATCAGCATTCAAACCAGGTGTCCTTACTCTCTTCTTTGAGAGAGAGGAGGACTGACGACAGTTCTTTCCGTGGTCTCTCCCCTCACAGCTGCAGGCCACTGTGCCCTCACTCTGCTGTCCTTGGAGTGAGAGAGTGGATTTCTAGGTCCTTTTCTTTCTGTCGTTGGTGGAACCTGCTTCAGTCCAGCCTTCCCTCCATGCTCCCACTGTTGCCGTGTTTGTAAAGATCACCAGTGGCCTTCATATGAATCCTGTGGTCATTGTTTTGTTTTGCTATCACTTAATTTTTCAAGTATTTGATAAAACTGATCATTCTCTCTTCCTTGAAATACTTTGTCACATGACTTCAAAGATACCGTAATCACTTTTCTTCCTCCTGCATGGGATTTTTAAAAGTATTCTTCATTAGTTCACCCCTTCTGAGGTACGGCTTGACGTTTAGCTCTTTCTGCAGCCCTTGCCCTCCTTTCCGTCTGTAAGCTTGCTGCCCCTGTGGTCACACTCAGTGTATGCGGTGTCTCCATTGTCACAGACTTTCTAATTCTTTTCTCCAGCTCAGGCTGCTTCAGTGAAGGCCGCGCGTGCATCTCCACTGGGTGCGGAGCAGAGATTGCAAGTCTGACAGTTGGAAAGCTCGTCGTTCAGCCTCCTTCCAACCTCCTCTTCTCTGGTTTTCACATTCCAGGGCTGAGCACTCCATTGTCCTCGTGGCCTTACCGCAGAGCCTGCGAATTGACTCTGAGTTTCCCGCTCTCATTCTGCACGTTCCTATGTTCCATGAGCTCCTCTGAACCCCACCTCTAAGATGCCCAGAGTCCAGCCGTCTCCCACTGTTTGTGCGGCTTCCACTCTGAACACAACCTGCATCGTTTCTCGTGGATCCCCGGGCTCGTAGAGTGATCTCCATTGAGCTCGGAGGACCGTGGAAAACTCCCAGTTCTGGCTTGTTCCTTGTGTCTGCTCTGCGGAGTGAGTGTGAGTTCTCCGGGGGCCGGACGCGGTCTGCCCAGGGCCTTCTCTCCTCCTGTCTGTGGCTGCATCTCTGTGACTCCCGCCGTCCTTCGCCTACAGCCAGGCTCCCCAGGCTCCATTTCCACTTGGTCAGGACTGGGCTTGTCCCCGGCACTTGGGAGCCTGGCCCATGTCCGCTTCCAGGCCTCGCTGGAAGTCCAGCTGTCCAGCCGCTTCTGCTGGCCTCTTCTCCGCAGTCCACGCGGAAAGTCACCAGTTTGTCCTTGCCCCGGCATTCTTCATGTTTTTCTTAATCCACTCTGTGTTTCCATAATATTATGATCTTCCAGTAATTTTGTCCTTTACTTACTACATTTATTTTCATTATCTTTCTCTCCCTGCAAGACTGTCAGCCGGGAGGACAAAGATTTCTGTGTATTTTGTTCATTGATGAAGCCTGAGTGCCAGCCACATAGTGGGTACTTAAAAGGTAGTTTTTTAAAATAATGTCTCGAGTAGAGTTTCGTACGCCATTATCTAGACTTGTAAGGTTTTCAGTCTGGAAGAAATTTTATAATTCTAGTCTCTTAAGCCTGCAACACAAGCCACGTGGTGCTATCTAAATATAAAATTAGCATTAATGACAATCACATAAAATTAAAAGGAAGTTCTACGTTTCGCGTGGGTTAGGTTGCCAGATGGCTCGACCCATGTGGAGACTGGGACCTGGAGCACTTGTTCCGTGGCTGGGAAGTCCAGCCTTCATACTGGAGGAGGCAGCAGAGAGTCTCTGGTCACAGAAACAGCATTTTGCATTTTAGAAAACAAATCAGTGGCTGGGCTGTGAAGAAGAAACTGGGAAAAGAGAAGGGGTCATCATAGAGGAAGAGGAAGGAAAGGCAAATCGAGGAGGGAATGTAACTTTAGAACGTTAGCCTAGGAAAATACAAGGGGTGTGTGTGCGCACTGGCGCTGTGTGTCTTTTCTTTTGGAAATTTTAAATGTAATTTTTAAATGGGCAGAATGCTGTGATTCCCAGCCCATCACACCAAGTTGGAGGAAAAAAAAAAAAGCTACTTCCCAGTGCGACTTGTTTTCTGTGTCTTTAAACTCTGTGCACTGAGCTGAACAGTTCTGAGTTAGCAGTTGGGTGGCATTGTGTTTCCAATTACCCCCTGCTCATTTCAGCAGTAGGAGTTGTACGTAATAGACTGGCTGCCTGTTACTTGACCCCAGATTTTATGAGCTTTGTGGCAGACTGTTGGCCGCCTCGGCGCTTTGGAGCGCTCTCTCTCTGAAAGAGGTGGTGCAGGGTAGTCAGGGGTATCACACAAGGGTGTCTGATGATCCAAGAATATACAACTTCATTTGTACTCCAGGCCACTAATTTTGTGCAAAATTGGGAGGCTAAGTATTTAGATAGTGGGACCCATCGCGTAGTATTAAAATGGTATTTGTAGCCCGGAGTAGGGGGTGTTGGTGGCCTGTCCATTGTTTGTGCCATCGCTTTGGGTCATAATACCTCAAAAATTAGTCCACTTCCATCACCTCTCCTGAGTCAGAGAGTACCTATAACATATGCTCCGAATTTTAGAAACAATAATGAAATGAATGTTTGCATACTGCCTCTGTGCATAGGGAATAGAATAGCAGACTCAGTAGAGATTACCATGGTGCCCACCGAGACACACCCTGTGCTTTTGGCTTCAGAGCTAATTAACATCCTAGGTTTTACGAATCAGTTATTGATGTAGTTTCACTACAAGTGTATGCATTTGTAAACAGTGTTGCTTAGTTTAGCCTGATTTCACCTTTATAGGAACATACTTGGTATGTTCTTTTATGGGAAGGTTATTTTATACAAAGTTAATTTTTGGAGGTTCATTCATTTTGAAGGATGGAGTGGCAATTTGTTCATTTTCATTCCCCTTCTGTACTTCATTTATGAATATAACCTCATTTTATTTAGACTGAAAACCATTTGGACTATTTTTAGTTTTTTTTTCTTTAAAGCATTTTTATTTCCATTAGTACATGTTTGTCTGTGATGGGGAACTGGTACATGTGCGTAACACAACTTAATTCTTTTACATTCCCTTCCTTTTTAGAAAAGATCTATCTTACTATTTCCCATTTCTCTTACACACAGCCCCTTTGCACTGACAATTTTGTCCAGGAAAGGGGGTGCTTCAGAAGGCTGCACATCCTTAATTTGCTTCGGTTTTGCCCAGTTGTTTTCCAAAGTGATGTGCCAGTTGATATGTGCTGTCATATCTGATGAGAGTTCCCATTTCTCCATAAACTCGAGTGCTTTGTTGTATCATACTTTAAGTGTTTGACCATTAAGAGAAAACACATCTTAGTTTTACATATGAATTTTTAAGATTTATGATGAAGTTAGGACTTTTTGGCTGTTTTTAAAGATTATGGCTCATCTATGTTTTTTGTGTTGTGCTTTTTTGTTCTTGGCCAATTTGTTTGTCTCTTGGTCTGTCTCTGATTCATAAGAATTCTGCTTTTATACCCAGAATACAAATCCTGTGTTAGTTTAATGTGTAACTTTAATGTGAAAGACATCTTGATGGCTTGTGGTTTTCTTCTCTATTATTTTTGTGCTGTACCTTTTCTTAAGGAGTGGGGTTTTGTTGTTATCAGTTTGTGTCTGTGACATGCTTCGGATGGAATCCAGGGTCTTGTGCATGTGAAGCATAAGTACAGCATATTTCCTCTGCTGTGCTCCTAGCCCCCTCTGAAGTGTTTTTGTTTTCTTTAAACCATTGTAGTGTGGAGTTCTGTCCCCACTTTCCTATGGTACTGCTCTCCTGAAGGCAAGATTTATAATCAGGGGTCAGTCCAGGATTTGTGTAATCTGAATCTTACACGGTATAGTCATAGTCTTTAAGAAAAATAATACTAAGTCATGGATATAGTGGTACTTCAGTTCATGGACTTAATTCTTTCCACGATTCTGGTCACACACCGAATTGGACAAGAACCAAGTCAAATTCAGTGGATTCAGTTTGTGGCCAGAATCGTGGAAAGAATTAAGTTCGTGAACAGGGACCATTGCGTAGAATTAGGTGCAAAAGTAAACTGCTAGATTGGGAAACTGTAACAATTACAAATTTTAAAGTCTTCAAAATACTACAGCCACACAATTTAAAATACAACATTTTTATTAACTACTTTATACATCCTAATGTTACTTCTCTTTTTTTGCTGCTGCGCACGGTTTGTCGGCCTTTCTTCCGTAATGTAAAATGTAGTTTGAAAGACAGAACATAAAGACGACCTTGGGTTTCTCACTAGGTCACCCTTACGGGCTCCGCTGTTGATAGTTGAGATGGATACAACAGGTGACGGGTGCCTTCCGTCACAGTCGGGTTTCAGTCCTCCCACAGGTTTGTGTCCTCCAAACACATATCTGCGCTCTTTTTGTTTGTTTGTTTTTTTGAGACAGGGTCTCACTGTGTAGTTGAGACTGACCTAGAGCTCACTATGTAGCCCAGGCTGGTCTCGAACTCACAGCGATCCTCCTGCCTCAGCCTCCCAAGTGCTGGAATTACAGGCGTGCGTCACTGCGCCTGGCCGGATGTGCTCTTAAAGTCTGTGTTTCTGTCATTTCTGTCTTTCTCTTCACCCCCAGCTTCATTGCCGTCTCTCCCTCAAAGGCGTTGCTTCACTCTCCTCTGTTATTTTCTCTCCTCCTTGTCTGCTTCCACTTTACGTTTTCTGCCTGGTAAGTGTCCTGTGGCTTCATTGATTGTCCGCTTCTGCTGTCCTCCCTGGGAGATGGTGTGGGGCTTCCAGACATCACCCCGACCTGTGCCCCAAACGCTCTTTCCCTGGTTGTGAGCTGGAGCCGCTGCTCTCAGAGACCTGAATTTAAACCTGCCCAGAAGAAAGCTCTTCTGTTCCCTCTGAGCATCCTTCCCCTCCCGGGCCTGTCATCTCTCTTCTACAGCTGTCACCCTCAGATCTTGGTCATCTCCTGGCTTCATGAGACACTGTGGCCCTCCGTTCTCCACCCATGGGTCCCACCTTCCGTGTTACGTGACTCTGCCACTGTGGGCTATGCGTAATCAGGAGACGGGACCGACTGTACTGGTTTCCTTAATACTCTTACAAACGCATAACTTCGGCTAGATTTTCACTTTGCCCCCATTCCAAATTCAGACTTCAGCTGCCATTTTTCCATATGCCTTGTCTTTCTATTAGTCATAACCCTTAAGAAATTTGAGCTAACTGTTGTCAGCATGTAGCTAACAGTGCCTATAAGATGATAAAGTCACAGTGGAAAAGGAATCTATATTCTCATTTCAGTCCAAAGCAATACCTGATGTCTAATAGGCGCTGAACTGATAATGTTGAGTGGACTCCTTCAGAAGTTCTTTTCTTCCCCCTGCTGTTTCTGTTTCCAAGTGTAGGTTGGGCACCCTTATTTGAAGATCCAAACGTCAGAGTACTTCAAAATCTGAAGCTTGTTGGGCAGAGACATGAGGCTCAAAAAGTCTCAGATTTGAGAGAATTTAAATTTCAGATTTCCAGGTGAGGGGTGCTTAACCTCGGGGCCTGGTGGTGCTCTTCAACCCGAGGTCGGAAGTCTGGAGCGCTTCTAGTGCCGCGCCGTTGAGGTAGGGCAGGTTGCCCAGCGGTGAATCTGTTTGCACCGTCCCTCGGGGTCCAGAAGCTGTGACTGCGTCCGGCAGTGTTTGACGTCAAACACAGGACAGCCCTCGGTGCTGTGGTGAGGGCGGCCCAGGCCTGCGGGTTCCGTGCACCCTGGCACTCTGTCCTGCAGTCCGGTTCCCAGGGAGGCGGCGTCAGTGTGGAGCCGGGTGTGCAGGGAAGCTGGCGCAGGAGCTGGCTGGGATGTGTTGTTTCCTCAGCGTCCATCTTGTTTCGCTGCCTGCTTTCTGCCCTGAGAATACACAGAAGTGGATCTCTCCTTTCGGCTCCTGCTTCTTTTAAAAAAGCAGAACCAAAAATAAATAAATAAACAAATAAAATTCACTAATTTAAAAGCAAAACCAAATGCTGTTCTTTCCCTTTTGTTTTCAAGCTTTAAAATTGCACATTCATTGATAGACACAGTGTGGTGCTAATGGGAAAGGCCCTATGCTTCAGGTTATAAAACTGCAGTTCTGCAAGGCCCAAAGCATAACAACTACAGGCAGGCCAGGCAGCCTCCCTGTGCCACTGTAGCCTGATTTTCCAAATAGAGGACAGCTTTGCAGTGCTGCTGTGGGCATAGAGGAAGTTGGTGGAAAGGAGCAGCTTGGAGAAGTGCTTCCTAACCCTGAGAAATGTCCAGGCTGACTTGAAAATAGGGGAGGTGTTGACTTAACAGTACACAAAGCATCCAGCTATACTTTTCACAGACTGTGTGCTTATTCCTCATGTATAATTACACGGCTGTAAAACTGACTTACAGAGTATGTAAAACTCTGGATGGTTGTGCCATCAGTAACTTACCTGCAGGTCAGCATCGTGTGACAAGCAGCCGTTTTTGTGTTTTCCCTTCTGAAGTGAGTGATCTCAGCGGAGATGAGCATCGTGTGGATTGCTGCCTTTGGTCACGCGGTGATTCACTTTCCTCAGGCCTGGTCTCCATGGCAGCTGCTGAGGACCCTTGGCTCATTGGTGGCGAACCTTTTAGGGACGAGGGCCCAAACTGCAAGCCAAAACCACTTATTTATCACAAAGTCAAAGCGCCAGCACTGCAATTAAACCTGAATACTGAGGTCTTAGTTTTGAAAAAACAACTCAGACGTTAACATCTTTTTCCTTAAAAATAAAATAGATTTATGTCATAGATTTGCCACCACTGCCTTGGCTTAGGGCGTGGGGTCCGGTCATTCGGGACTTACTCTCTATATTCACATCTCCATTCCACAACTGGAGGTGCAGACTTTGCTACACTGCATCATCATCCTAACCTTAATCTGGTTCTATTTAAAGAGTACTAAGACCATTTATATCTTAAAAACTAGTTAACCTGACTACAGTGATAGTTACTACATGTTGGAATCTTGTTGGAGAAACAGTAACATTTATACAACTGTTACATAAACGTATAAATGCAGGAGGGGGTATTGTAGATTCCAGATGAAACATGTTCACTGTCATTTTCGTGAGACTATAGAATGATGTGAAGAAAAACTTCTGTTTTTTAAAAAAGCACAGCTGTTGAGTCTCCATCTTTTAAGATTTATTCTTTCATAATATCCAGAGAAGCTTTGGTACTTTAGGAAAGCATGGAACATTGTATGCATATTAGAGAAATGGATGCTTCAGAATATATTTAATCTAAATATGTTGCCGGAGACCTAAGTGTGTGCATGACTACATTAAGGAAGTTTTCCGTATTCCAGCTTGAATTCTGCCTAGTCTAGCAGCATGCCACATTAGTGGAAGAGATACTTCTAAATTACTCCAGCAAGAAGAGTGGTTTTCTTTTAATGCTTAAATCCTTAGGCTCCAAGAATAACATACTTATCCCAAGCACTTTTGTTCTGTTTTTATATTTTATGCCAGAAGGTATTTTAAAAGCACCTATACTTGGTGTATAGTATAGTGTATGTGAAATATCTTTCAATCGCACATAATGAAAACATTCTGAATTGGTCTTGGGATATAAAGTTTCAGATTTCCAGTTACCGACTTGGCGATTGCCTTTTACTAACAACTTGGCATTCTGCAGAATTTTAATTTTAGCTTGTCCTTCCACTTCTTCGTGGGTTCCTGGTCACTGACTGCTGGTCTGTGAGCTTCTCGGGGGATGGAGCAAAGCATTCCAGGCCTCAAGGTTTGCCCATCTTTATGCGCAATTCGCCGGGAGCCTCCGGAGCTCTTCAGGGCGTTTCGGGTTCGCAGTCCTGTGCCCGGCACCTGTCCACCGTCTGCCTCTGAGGTCGGAGGGTGCAGGTTTGCCCAGTCTGGAGCTGCAGAGCAGGGCTGTAGTGTTCAAGGCTGGTGTGGGCCGAGTATTGGCTATCAGCATCCTGTGGGTGTCTCACTCATCATGTGTTTTGTTAACTAGTTATTAAAAATGGCAACAAATACATTTGAATAATTGTGTAATTTTTCCGAGAATTCTCAGAAGTAGGCTCTTTTCCTGTGAAAAGTTGAAATCGCAGTGGTTTCCTAACCCAGGACTCGCCTTGTCTTGTTTTTCTTAAGTTTACGGTTGAGGGAGGCGTATAGGGTTTCTCCCTCGTGGGATAGGCATCTGTGGAATGGAATCCTGTACACATCGCTGCATAGATTTTGTTACTAGGGTCGAGAGGGGGATCAAAATGATTATCTTTTAAGGCTGAGTGGTGAGATTCACAGCAGTGTTAAGTGGGAGATGTGCAGCAGCTGAAGAACAAGTGTGGCTGTCACCGGTCGTCCCCACCCGGGAGCTGGTATTCGAGGCCACCTCCCGGTGGGTGTGCTGACTGCATCGTCTGTGTAGACTTTCCTTCCGCTCTGGTCACTACAAAACCTGTTCCTGTCGCACAGAAGTTCTCACAGACTCCAGCTCCTGGTGGATGGCGCAGGTTGAAGTCACCTGCAGTTGGGAGCTGTGAGGAGCAGGCGGCGGCGGGGAGCCTGCGCATTCCCACACGGCCTGCTCTCCTTCCCCGGACGACTCTCCGTGGCTCCTGGCTCCTGAAGGAAGTGCCTTCCTTCCCGAGTGCGGCTCGAGCATTAGGAAGCTGTGCTGAGGAGCTTGGCCGCTACTTCCCAGGCACTGGGACCCTGACCTCGGGCCTCCTCGTACCCCGGCACGAGAGCCCTGCTCTCCTCTCACTGGCCCACATTGCTTCGAGTGGCTGTCCTGGGTGCCGCCAAGGCCCCTGAGTAGCCCTCCATGAGATTCACGAGAATTGTTTGCTCTTTGGGGCTGTGCTTTGATTTCATCTCCTCATTTACTTCCAGCCTGGATCCCTTCCTTGACTTTGATCCCAGAGGGATGTTTTTAGCCTTTTATCTACTACTGCGTTACCCTGTTTTCCTGTTTGCTTTCTGCTTCTGCCTGACCCCGGCCCCTTGCCTTCGTGTTTGAAGTCTTGCTGGGCGTCCTCCTTTCCTTCCTACTCCGAGCCAGCGTCTGTGACTTTTGTGTCCCTGAAGAAACGTTGCCTCCCTTGTTACAGTGGAACATTCCCGGGACAGTGCTCTTATCGCCAGGTAGTTAAGCGCAGCGCTAACTCTGGTGCTGCCGTGCCTGGATGAAGGAGTCTTGCGGAATCAGCTCGAAGGAAGTTGGTGGGCACATTGCTGTATCTCCGGGTCTGCAGGGAGAGGCAGATACGGGAAGCAGAGCCCCGGATGCTCTAGAGCGGGGAGACTGTTGTTAGGGTAAGGAGACAGCTTTTCTTTTAAAGCTGGTGTGTTAAAAAGGTTGATTTAGTGACAGTGGTAGCCAGATCGTAAATGCCTGCCCCGTCGTGAGAGCTCTCTGGCATCCTCCCCCATCAGCCACGAAAAGGCAGCTGAGCCTCAGATGTGCCCGCGCCGCCGTCGGGAGACTCAATTCCGCCCTTTGAACACTGAGGTGTGATGGAGCAATTAGCATCGCTGTGTAGTTGACAGCGCATTAATTGGAACAAAACCGAGCTTTCATTCTTTCCTCTTTTCCTCTCATTTGAGTATTTTTTTTGCTATATCTGTCACTTAGCGGTTCTTTTGGGCAACAACACACATAGCTATTGATCGGACATCTGTGATTTAGACTTTAAAAAATTGGTTTAGACACTGAAATCCCTTCTTGCGTAGGAGAGGGTTTTGCAGGCAATGCTTCTGTGGGCAGCGCTCGGGAGGCTGCGGGCTCCATGGCCTGTGTTAAGGAAACGGGCGGGCTAGCAGAGGGGCAGCCGGGCTGGGGAGTGGAGCCCGGCGCTGTGCCGTGGCCCGGAGAGGTCCTGGCGTCCCTGGCCGGCGTCCGCGTCACAGCGGAGATGGGCGGCTGTAGACAGTGGGTGCTGGGGCCAGCGCCCCTTCTCCAGGGCCAGCATCGCCATCCGCAGCAGGATGGAGGGCAGTGGCTGCGGCCCGAGCCGGCCGGCTTGCAGCTTCCTGGCGTGAAGGGCTGGTGCGGCTGGGTGGGAAGGAGCTCATCCAGAGAGCGGACGGTTCTGCCAGGATGGGCATCTAGGAAGCGAGTTTGTCCTCTGCCCCTTACCCGCCCGGAGGCGGCCTCTCACCGGGGAAGGAGGCCGGGGCAGGAGGTGAGGAGGGGCTGCCCGGGCTGACCGCGGCTCGGAGAAGAGAGGAAAAGGTTCAGACTGCGGGCCGGGGACTTAGCTCAGTAGTTCTGCTGCCTGCCACGCAAGCACAAGGTCCTGAGTTCGATCTCCAGTACCGGAGGGCGGGGGAAGAAGAAGAAAAAAGACTCAGACTGAGCTTCCGTAGCTTTTGGACCCGAAGCTGCAGGGTTTTTTTTAACAGTACAATTTTATAATGCCAATTTTCTGTGTCTCCTTTCTACTGATTGCTGTTTCTTTTATCCTACCTTGGCGTGGAAGATACATTTAGTGGTTTACTGCCCAGCACAGTGAGTAGTTTATTAGATACTATAAAATTTCATAAAGAAAAGGTTTTAAATCGTCTTACCATTAAAAATGATGAATATGTGAATTACAACTATCATTTGGACATAAAAATAAAGATAGGTGTAGAAAAGAAAAAAACAAGTACTGTTGAGTGTCTCTTTATTATCAGATCTTGTAACATGCTATTTCACCTGTGCTATGCTGTCTCTTAAGCCTTAAAATCTCCTTGTGAAGAAAGCTTCCTCCCCCACCCCTCTCTCTCTCTCTTTTTTCCCTTAGGCAGGGTCTCACAATGTACCAGGCTGGCCTCTCAAGGAGATTTTCCTGCCTCAGCCTCTCAAGTGCTGAGATTACAGTCATGCACCACCATGCCCTACAGCATGTGGTTTCTGGAGGAAAAAGGTTCAAAGAAGTCAGGAAAGGCTTTCGATGGGAATTAAAAATTAACTGATGCTAGGGCTGGGGATTTAGCTTAATGGTTCCAGCAACTGCCTCACAAGCACAAGGACCTGAGTTCGATCCCCAATACTAAAAAACAAACCAAAAATTAACTGATGCTAACACTTATGATGAATTCCATTATCAAGCTTGATATCAAATGATGTCAAGTGCTAGAAGAACGCCTGCATGTTTTTAATTACATTTTTGATTCTTGTCTTTTTTTTTGTACCCAGGATCCTACTCCGTCAGGCCCTTGCACTTGCAAGGCAGGTGGTGAAACCACTGAGCTAAATCCCCGGCCCAATTCTTACCTCTCTAAAATGGTGAGCTGGGGGTTGTTTTTCTTTAAAATTGAGCAATAAAATAAGGTCACCTTTCTCAGAGGTAGTTTGGAAGGGCAAGCTAGTCGGAAAGCGTGAGGCAGACCCTGGGTACACTGCTGTGTGGACTGCAGGGCCGGCTCCCCTTGCCCTCAGCTCAGCTCCTGCTCTGGTTCAGCATCCGCCAAGGCTGCCGCTGTGTCCCCCTGGCCGATGGCCCTCTGGGACGGGGGTGCAGGGGCCGAGCAGAGATTCTGGCCTGTGGAGGATGGACCTGTGGTGGGCCCAAGACGAAAGGGAGGGCCTCCTGCCGGCTCGGCGGGTGCTGCCCTCCAGGGTGAGCACAGGCCTATTCCGAAGGGACGGGGCTCCAGTGAGTTTCTGCGAAGGTCCCGGAGTTTTTAAATGGTCCCGTGTCGTGTTAATTACAAATGTTTTGTGGAAAGGGAAGACTTAGTGTTACGATGCACACAGGACAAGGACCCACTTGGGTGACTCCTGCCTCGTTTCTCAGCCTGCTGCTGTCCAGCTGCAGCGCACACCGTCTGGGTTCTGCAGGAGCTGGCAGAGGGGATTAGAGGCTGCTCCTGAGAGTTGCTGTCACCCCCAGCAGGGTGGAGAGGACAGGTTTGTGAGCTCAGCCTCCCTGGACTCTCTGGGTCACCCCGGTGAGGGTTCTGTTTCCTGAGACATCAAGGCTAACATAAGGGTGGACACGTCCACTCTGCACTTTGTAGGCAGGAATTGCCTAACACAGGGGTTCAGGCTGAACCCCCAGTGATGATGAGAAGCAGAAAGGCATTCTGATTTGGGGCTACAGAATCGCTTCTATCTCTTCTGGAAGTTATGACGACGGTGGTCAGCTCTGCCCTGGATTTCCTTCCATCCAGCGGTGCCCCCAGAGCTGCGGGGAACAGATCTTCAGTCTTCCTTGGAAAGTCTTTTCTTTCTTTTAAAAGATTTTGTCCTTCAACCTAAGCTTTTGAAATCTTGAAAGAAGACTTAATCCTTAAGATGTTATTTTAGATGCAGTGCTAGAAATCCACATACCATGTTACACCCTGGATATGAATGCAGGTGTTGTCCTCTGCTCAGATGCTATGCAGTAGGAGGTTTTCAAGTCTATATTATTCATTAATTCAATATGGTTGTCTGTAGACCAGAAGGTGTTAGGGAATAGTTGGGAATTAGGGGAAATTTTTATTTACGTGAGAAATTCAGGCTTAGTTTATATCACTCTAGAAACAGTATTTAAATGAAAGTTCCTTTATACCACCCCTGCACCCTTGAGGAATCGGGGCGAGGAGTTGCCTGTTTACGAGGACTGGCAGTGGGCTCTGCACTGAGCTGGTGTTTCACGAGGTGCTTTCTGTGAGGGTCCCATGGGGGACACAGCCGAGGCCTCCCGGGTCCCCCATCGTCTGCAGTGCCAAGGACAGTGTGGGCGAAGAGGAGAACTTGCAAGCCGGTGCCCCTTTATGTGGCACCTGTCTGTGTATGTTTGATTAATGAGGAGAAAATAAAGTGGAGTTTTTCACTTCAGATTCCAAAATTCACGTTATAATGACTCGGCAGCTGAAACCATGGCTCAAGATTTGAAGTTTTGATCGAAGGAATTACCCAGTGCAGGCAATTAGTAATTTTTAACTCCTAGCTACAGGCCTACCGGAAGAGAAATGTTGTATAGTCACACTTGCCTGGCACAGTCTGTAGTACTGTGCTGTTTTGCTGGTGGTTAATTTTTCTAAACACGTTTTATAGTTATAATTATTTTTTTTAATTTTTATTTTTTGGGATTTTTTTTTGAGACAGGGTCTCACTGTGTACTTGAGACTGACCTGGAACGCACTATGTAGCCCAGGTTGGTCTCGAACTCACAGCGATCCTCCTGCCTCAGCCTCCTGAGTGCTGGGATTACAGGCGTGCGCCACCACCTGGCTTATTCACGTTATAATGACTCGGCAGCTGAAACCATGGCTCAAGATTTGAAGTTTTGATCGAAGGAATTACCCAGTGCAGGCAATTAGTAATTTTTAACTCCTAGCTACAGGCCTACCGGAAGAGAAATGTTGTATAGTCACACTTGCCTGGCACAGTCTGTAGTACTGTGCTGTTTTGCTGGTGGTTAATTTTTCTAAACACGTTTTATAGTTATAATTATTTTTTTTAATTTTTATTTTTTGGGATTTTTTTTTGAGACAGGGTCTCACTGTGTACTTGAGACTGACCTGGAACGCACTATGTAGCCCAGGTTGGTCTCGAACTCACAGCGATCCTCCTGCCTCAGCCTCCTGAGTGCTGGGATTACAGGCGTGCGCCACCACGCCTGGCTTATAGTTATAATTATTGACAGAAACTTACAGCATGCTTTCACTTACTTATTTCACTTACTTACTTCATATACAGTTTCCAATATTTCAGATGTTGTGCTGTATATTTTTTGGTTTTTTGAGACAGGGTCTTGCTATGTAGTTCAGGCTGGCCTTGAACTCACTGTATAGCTCATCTTGGCCTCAAATTCACAGTGGTTCACCTGGCTCAGCCTCCTAAGTGCTGAAATTACAGGCGTGCACCACCACACCTGGAATATACCTAATTTTAATCAAAGCATAGTATTTCACTAAGTGTGTTAATATCCTAATAGTATCCCATCAGTAAACATGGTAATTATTTCTGAGTTTTGAATTTTATTATTATAATTCATTTTGAACATCTTTGTATATAAAATCTTCTCAGTGTTTTGAATCTGTTCTGTTATGGCAGACGTTAATTGGATATATGAACACCTTATATACATTTATCAATATTTAGGCATAAATAAATTTCTAGATAATCTTGAGCTTTATCTTCCAGTTTACTAATTTTACTTTTAGTTCTATGGAGCCTGTAAATCAACTTGTTGATGCAATTATTTTAATGGCTACACTTTTCATCTGGAATTGTTTCCACCCGCATTATTCTTTTTTTTCCTCACACCCCCGTATTATTCTTGCCTAATAGTTCCTATTCCTCCCTCTGTCTCTTTGCATATTTAACACCTGTGTATTTAAAGTCTCATTCCCTTCGTTTTGTCATCTTTGGTGTACGGGGTGCACATGTCTTGTGTTGTGGCCTGGTGCTCCCTGTGCTCCTTGTCCTGGGCCCCACACTCACGTCACCTTTGGTGGTGGAACCTTGCTGTGGGCGTCCCTTGTGGTCCCTCCAGGCTGGTGAAGCAAAACTAACAAAGAATGAGCCACCGCTCAGTCCTGGACTGGTCACGTCCCGTCCTGCTGAGGTCCAGCTGTGATAACATGGTTCTGGGACTGTGGCCATCCCAGTACTCGGCCCTGTCCAGGCCTGGATTGCCCACTTCTTACAATGATCTTTGACTTAGCCAGGGCCAAGGAGCCTGCCTCTTCAGTGATGGGGGCCATGCTGTGGATCACAGATGTCACCCCAAGGGTCATGTGCTGAAGCCTTTGTGCTCTTGGGTAGCCTGGGAAGCCTTAGGAGGTGAAGCCTAGAAGAAGGAATTAGGTCACATGGTGCTCTGGAGGCGATGCTGGGACCAGCTCCTTCTCTCCTCTTCCCTGCTCCTGGCTGCTCTGAAGTGAACAGGGGCTGCCTGCCTGCCTCCCCCTTCCACCATCCCTACTGAGGCACCACAGCCAACCACCCATGGACTAAGCCCTCTGAAACCGTGACCCTAAATCAGCCTCTCCTCCTGTGGAGCTGGTTATCTCAGGTATCTTATTGTAGTCATGGAAAGCTGACTTCAAGTATCATTTATTCTAGCAGAGAGAGCAGCTCTTGGTAGCTTTGGCCCTTACCTCAGAGAGAGACTTTCCCTGTCCTCCTTTGGTTGAACTTACCTATGGGGCGGATCTGGCTCCTGCCTTGGGGCTAACTTGTTTTGTTTTGTTTTTAATCCTAGAGATATTCTTTTCTTGAGTTCAAGTTTAATTAGGTAGCACAAATGTTTTATTTTATTTAGTACTTGAATGAGTTTGTGGCTAGTGAAGCGATTTTTTTTAATCAACCCAATTCATAGTATTGAATGGAACTCACCAAATTAACTTCCCTAGAAGGTTTGTGCTTTGCTGTACCACCAGCAACTCACAAGATCATTAGTTTCTCCTGAGTGACACCAGCCCGAATGTTGTCATTTAAAGTCATTTCTTTCCCCCATACTTAGAGGTTGAAAACCATGCCTGGTAACATGTAATTTTGTATCACTGGTTCCCAGAGAATGAGTGAATGGACAGAGCACTCTTTCCTGAGCGCAGGTTTCAGAATTTATGTACACAGAAGGGTGTTTTCTTTGACTCTGTACCATTTTCTCTGCTCGTATTCAGGAGAGTATGGCTGGTCCCCAGCTAAAGCTACACAGCGGGAGCATCGGGGCTGTGGTGTAATTATCTCTTCCCTCCGCACCCTTCAGCCAGCTCCCGAAGGACAGAAAAGGTGGGTTATGCCAAAGAAGCGTGGTGATTTGTGTCACAAGAGCCCTGTGATTTCTTCAGCACCACCTCCTGTCAGAACCACTTGTGTACGTGCAGCTTGCCTTGCACCTTCCGGGAAGCAGAAGGATTTTACTTTAGATGATTCCATTTCTTTCTAAGGAAAGGGGGTATGGATGAGAGAACGTGAGTGTGGGAGAGAATGCACTTTTGCCATGGCGCTGTATCCCATAATCATCCATCACTCACTTCCCTTCCCTCTCTCCCCGCTGCCCTCTCACATCTTTTTCTTTTATTTTTGTTACTTCTTTTTCTTTCTGTTGTGCATTCCCTCTGAATGATATGGACAAATATCAAAGCCTGAGCTTCCTAGCTCTTACCTGAGGTAAACTGCAGGCAGTCACGTTCCATCTACACGCACGTGCACTGGGAGATATTTTAGCAGAAATTGTATCTGGAAATTTTATTATTAGACCTCACCCATGTTATATTATAGAATCTTCTAAAAGGTTGAAATAGCCATGGTGTTGCAGTTATTTTAGACTGGCATCAGAAAAGAGTTTGATGAAATGAGCAATATTTTCTTACTTTCCTGTCCGTGGGTTTTGCTTTAAAGATTGACGACAGAATTATTAAGTGGGAGGTGTACTCCACTCATTGTGACTAGAAATCATCTCTGTTTAGTGCAGGAACTCCTAGAGCATAATGATTTACCTGGCTTTTGTTTAGTTTATTCCTGGCTTGTTTGGTTATGTTCAGAGTTAGTTTCAATTCATCTCCTTGTTTGTCACTAATCAGGTAGAAGGCATGAACCAATTTAATTAAGCATTAAGAAGACGTTAGATATCTGCTTTCTTCTGTCTTCCAAATAAGCAGTTCATGAAGTAGCTCCAGGGGTTTTCACAGGTTTACCAGCATCAGTTTCTCTCCCCCTCATGTAAAGCAGTTCACATAGAATCCCTAGGAAATTGTATTCAAAAATGCTTCAATCAGGTGTATATTGTTCAGTGAAAATAATTTGTTGCATAAAAAACAACACTCAGCCTTTGAAAATTTAAGGGGAATCAAAGCTGCCTTTGTTTATGTAGCCAGGCCCTTAGGACTGCGGCAGGCGCAGCTCCCAGCAAAGGTACTTTTGTTTCTTCGCCCCTTGCTGCCCTCTGCTGTACGGGCTGGGCGGGGCACTCTGGGGTTGGGGGACTTTGGTATTTTCCTGGCACTGTTGTACCTGTGTGCACCAGACTGGAGACTCAGCTTGGTATCAGATCTGTGGGTTCCGAAGTCCAGCCCATCTGTCAGGTCCTAAAACTGCAGCTGGCCTCAGGATTTCCTCTGAGATGAACCCCAGGGATGGTGGGTGGTAGAATGGAGTCATAGTCTGGACAGGTAAGCACTTTCAGCTGGTGGTGGCTGTTCGTCTGACTGCTGCGCTCTGTAAGGTTCGCTGAGCACTGATCCGCACTGTTGACCCATTAGCAAGAGTTTTCAGATTTGGAGATTGCTTTGGAAACCAGTAACTTGGAAGGCAGCATTGCGGTGCATAGGGAATGAAGAATTGAAGAAGTGAGGTAGGGGTGTTAAAAGGGAAGGAAGATGACTTTAATTTATTTGGAGGTTTTGTGTAGGACAACTGTACTGTAATCTTCGGGGCAGAAGAAATCCCAGGACCGAGTGCAGTCGTGCTGTCTCCTCTGTGGATCTGTGGTGGTGCCTGCCGTCTTTTAGTATCTGCTGTGTGTCTGGTGCCGTCATCTCCTGCTGTCCTGCCCTGGCCTGCAGTGGGAGCGGTATTAGATCTCACTCAGGCTGGCAGCTGCGTTCTGAACCAGAGTAGGGCTTAGGTGGATGTGTAGAGGGCCTGACTCCAGGGCCTGGGGTTTCTTCATCTCACCTTGTGATTTTCAGCTTTTCAATCTTTCAGCCTTCGTAGTGATGTTCGTGATTTATCCCCCATCACCTGGTTTGCAATATCTGAAAGCCTATACTGAGGTTAGTATAGAGGCATCATTTGGTAAAACAGACCCTGTAGTTTTTCATGAAGAGCAGGGGCACATTGAGTTTCAGAAAAATCACCTTTAATTTAAGAATGCTAAATTCTAGTTTTTGGTGCTGAGTTCCTGACTTTTTTGTTTGTCTTCATAACCATGTTGGTTTATGTTGAAGGGGTCACAACAGGAAGTGCCAACCAAATGCCTTTTTTAAAAAAATGAAAACCTTCTTTTCAAAGGAAGCACTGAGCACATATCTCGTGACTCTCGCCAAAGGCCTACGCTAAGTGACGGCACTCAGAAGGTGGTCTGATGTCTGGTCATTCAGAAAAGAAAACGACATTGAAAGCAAGCATTAAGAAACCATGAAGGAATAAAAATGAATTGGGTCATTTTAGATATTTCTAAATATTTAAAATAATGCATACACAATCCTAAAATAGTCAGGACTACTGAGGACTGTCCTCAGCATAACAAAATGGGTATTATTCAATTAGACTAGCCTACTGGACAGAATTTTTTAAACAAATTAATATTCCCTGCAGTAGCTGCCGTGCGCATTGCATTGATTGAGTTCTGTCATTTCTGGAGAGTGTTTTCATCTATCAGTCGGATTAGTGCCGAGTATGCCCATTTTGAGTATTTGGGCTTCTCTTTCCATATGTTTTCATAGGGATTATAATTTTATATAAGTCTTGTTGATAAAGGTAGATTTACAATTAAAGTATTATACTTTGAGACAGCATTGGTTTCGTGTTTCACAGAAATTTATTCCATTTGAAATTTTCATGAATTTGTTCTTATGTTTTCCCTTGTTGCTCCTTGGCAAGATATGGTAGCAAAGACCTCAGGAATCAGAATTATTTTTACTTTTATAATATGCTTACATCATTAATACTGGCATAAATTACATGTGATGATTTGATTGAATTTGATTTTTGGCTTTAAATCTCTTATTCATGCACAATATGTTTGATGTATATATTCCACTTCCTTTCAAATCCCTATTTTATAACTCCTTAAATTGAAAGTATTCTTTCAGAATTTGAAATAAATTACCTTTGAACAGCACAGTCTTTGTTATGAGCAGTTTTGCAGATGCAGAATATTCAGTGTTTGTTCCTTAAATCACTTTATCTTGGTTTTTTCTTAAAGACTCATTTAAGAAAATTTAATATCTTTGAAATGAGTGACAGGTAAATTTGATTTTTTTCATTGAGTTGGTATATGTTTGTGGAACACCTACTGTATTTGTTATAAAGTGTTCATGGTTCACTTAAAATATCCCCAAAGTGGTGCCTGTTTTTTGAAGTTTACCTTCTTGTGGAGATAAATAGATAATAAATGTTTGTAGCAAGGTAGTGAGAAGAGTGTTGGTCAGAGGAAGGTGGAGACAGGCAAGGTGTGTGTGCGTGTGTGCGTGTGTGTGTCCATGTGCTGCTTTTTAGTGTAGTAATGGAAGGGTTCATGGGTGAGAGAGAACATGCCTGAGTTAAATAGAACCTGAAAATTTTGACTATTTTCATGTACGCTTGCTCATGCTGGCTCATACTAATTAATATAGTAGAAGAAAAGTCTGTGAATTCTGAGAGGAGATACAGCAAAAACACTCCACTGTTTCGCGTTATATCCCAGCTATTCATTGTGTTACCTCATTGTAGGGCAACAAGAGAAAGCACAAAACATTTACCTCATAGATCTGATTCCAAATACTCCCTTGACCATGTACCTACTGAGTCCGATTTATCCAGTAAATTGCGCAAAAGAGCACAGCAAGCAAAAGCAGTGCTTACTGTTGATTTGTGGCACGAGAGCATGTCGAGCACAGTCTTGGTGACACAGGGAGGTTATCCTGCCAGACCGTCTCTGATTGCAAGGGGAATTTATTTCGTTTATTACTTCTACTCATCTGCTTGTTGACTGAAAACAGTATGTGCGTCAAACTTAAGGGCTTGTAGGTGCGAAAGTCCCCAGGGTGCTCTTCTCACAGTGGGCCTCACACAGCGCCATGCCCCAGGTTGGGCAAGTGGCTGCCCCTGGATGCCGAGCTGGGTGTCACTTCCCAAGTCCTTGGAGAGCGCTGCAGTGCGCCTGCAGCAGCGGTGTAGAGGGGAGAGCCACTGACTGCTGCCAGTTAGCAACGTGACTAAACTACGAGGCATAGCTGTTTTCAGTCAATAGCTGTGCTCTCTGGTGCACTTGATGGCTGTGGGTGGGATCCTCAAACTCGAGAGATAACTGAATCTTCTTCCAGTCACGGCCAGAAGCGGTTCAGAATCAGACACAGTGTCTCTTAGGGTGACTCATTCATTGATGTGGGTACATTGCTAAAGAACCCATTTTTGTGATGAAAGAAAAAATTTTAAAATTAAAAACAAATATCATTTCAGGCCAAAGTGAGTTCCCACATACTTTGTAATGACGTAGTGTTGGGGACCCAGTCCTGTCTTGGGTGAATCCAAGCACATCCAAAGCTTTCTTGAGAAGCCACGCGAACCCTGCCCTTGTTACTCCTCCGGCCACCTGGGCGTGGAGACAGAGTGGTCCCCGTGACCACATGCTGGCCACGTGCTTCTGTTTTCCCAGGAAACCTCTAGCCCTGTGCAGTTTGCACACCTTACTCTTTCACCTAACTCCTGGAGGCCACTTGCAGTTTTCTTTATATCAGTGGGTATCTGTCTGATTTTTATTAGATCACTTCAGATTTTTGATATTCCAGAAAAGGAAGAAAAAGAGACACATTAACTACATATTCTAAAGCTGTGACTTTAGAAAAATGATAAACCTGAATTACTAGATATCCCCACGGGGGGAAAGTCTCTTCAGAAAATTAGTGTTGATTTTTAAAATAGCTATATTGAATCAGATGTATTTTAAAATTCACAGTTTCAGAGTTAGCAATTTTCCAAGTTTTCCTAAGACAGTAATCGGAAATGCACACGCATCACCATGGTAGAATACCCCCCATTCTGTGATAGAATAGAGCAAACAGGGGAAGCTGTAATGATGGGTGGCAGAGCTTAAACTGGGACACTCGTGTGCAGGTGGGCCCTTGGAAACAGCTCGTAAGAGGAAAGTGGCTGTGGCACAGTAGCGTAGACGCCACGTATACAGGTGTATGCAGTGCATCTGCTGTGGTCCTTATTTTACTTATAATACGTTGTAATTGCAGAGTTTATAAAAATGGATACTGCATTATGTAGGAGTTGTAATATGGCCAGTACTATATGTAGTTCTGTTTTCTGTACTTTCCAGATTTTCACATGGTCTGAAAGAAAACAGTAGGTTTAAAAGACACATAATTCCCGCAAAATTCACTGCTTTTACTTTTGGAGATTCTCATTTATACACATATGTAAAATATACAAAGATAGGGGATAGTCATTGCTATACTACTTCTAAGATCAAAGTCTACTAATGGTTTAGCAAAATATGGTATATGATAAAATATAAAGAAGCATTTCACCTGAAAAAATTAAGTTTTGACGTGCCAACCTAGGTAAGTTTCAGAAAATTTTGAGTCTAAAAAACTCAGTGCAGGGGTCAGGGATTTAACTCAGTGGTTCTGCTGCCTGCCTTGCAAGCACAAAGTCCCAAGTTCAATCCCCGCTACCAAAAAACAAAAACAAAACCAACTAAAAAACACAGTACAGAACAATGTATGCTAATTATGTACGTGAATTAACATGCTTTGAACGTGGACGGACGTATGAGGTCCTGACTAGTCATGACAGTGAAGACCACCAGAAGAAGAAATGAGATGAGAGGGGAAGGAGGCTGGCTGAATGAAGGGAGGAGAGGGAGAGGGAGAGGGAGAGAGAAGGAGACAGGGAGAGGGAGAAAGGGAGGGGCAGATTGATTTAGCCAAATACAAGGTAATGGTAGATTAAGCAGTATGATTCTTTAATTATTCTTCATACTTTTCTAGATCTTAAGAAAATCTTCCAAAGATATTAAACAATGAATTGTAGGTAACAAAATAAAGACAAAATATAGAAAACTCTTAAGGACTCTTACGGTAAAGAAGAACAGAGACACTTAGGTGCTGAAGGGATTTGTGCTGTCAGTAGAGGAGAGCTGGGTTTTCAAGCTGAGCTTTGACTCTTTGGTGGGTTATGAAATCGATTTAGTAGTCATGGGTGCATTTTCAGGTGCAGTCTGCTGGAAAGAGTCCAAGTGAGGCTGCTGTCCTCAGAAAGCTGGGCCACAGGACTGGTCAGCACTGTGTCAGGCAACACTGTGTGTTCTCCCTAGTGACTGTGGCTCCCTGCGCTGACTTATTTATATCCCCAGTGAGGTTTATGTTGGAACACACCTTTCCTCGAGTCTGGGATTGGGTGCTTGCCTGGCAGAGCCCCCATGAAAACCGTGAGCTCTGAGTCTCTGAGGAATTTCCCTGGGTGACAGCACCTCCCACACGTCCTGTGCCGGAGGACGCTGCAATCGGTGCAGCCGCCCTGGGATGGGGCTCCGGAGCTGGAGCCTGGTTTCCACTTCCCCTTTGTTGATTCCCCTTGTGCTGTAAGAAATCTTAGCTGAGAGCAGAGCTAAAGTGCAAAACAATGACATGCCTGTATACAAATGTTTTGCAAAGTGCTTTTGGCAATGGTGCCTTTAGTGCAGTTAGTGTGTCTTACATGAAAAGTCATACAATTTTCTCACAATTTCTGGTAGAAAACAGTGTTTCTCTTTCCTAATGAGCTGCATCTTTCCTTTAGACAAAAGCAGCTATCTTGAGTTTTTCGTTTACCCCTGCCCTGGGAGTGGATTAAACGTGGGGATTAATTGGTGTTATCTTGAGCGGGTTTTTATGTCAGCAGCGTGAGCCCTTTGATGAACCAATACTCGAGGTGTGCTCTTACCTCTGCATGGTAGCTGTGTTGTGTATGGCTCTTAGCATAAACTGCTGTAAGGCTGCTCTGTGGGATTATAAATTAATTATAGTACACAACTACTGTAAACCATCTTGGGGAAAATACTTGTCTACAGGTGTCTTTATTGTGGAAAGCTCACACATTTTTCGCCATTTGATACCAGGGTCATGTGTTACATATATAGGTCTTTAAGCTCAGCTCTCATGTATTTTAGCCTATGATTAAGACAGATTTAATTCTCCTTAATTACTATATGTGTACTCAAATATCATTGGCTTTGGGGAAGTTACTAAATCTTAACCGGGTGTAGATTTTACATTGTGGGCAACATTGCCTTTAATCTTTCTATTCAGATTGTGTTCAGTAGTCATTTTGGCACACGCATAATATTATAAATGATCTAACACACTCAGCAGCAAAAGTCAAAAATGAAGTATAGAATTACACAGCCAGTGATACAGAAAAGCATTTAATCCCAGTATATAGAAGTTATCGTGTATTATATTCTCTTTACAACAGAAGTTACTATATATTCTTGTTGTTTAGATTTTTCTGATGCATTTAAAATCTCTTTGGTCACATCCAAAATAGCCCATAATCAGCTGAGAGTTGTTGTAAGTCTCTCTACTAGCCACTTCTAATACTGGGTGTTCAAAAGTTTAAAGATTATGTGGAACTATTGAGCTTTATGTTATTTATAAAGTCATGGTACAAGGGCTCCCTGCTTCGGCATTGGCACAGATTAGAGTTATTATAGAACCGTGAAATTCTGCTTCCGCTCTGTATTTTGTACAGCATTGTAAATAATTTCTTTTGTTAAGACTCCCACCTTACATTTGAGGAAAGTTGCAGTTATCTTTATTTTTATGAAATCAAGTGATTTGATGGAAATCCAGGAGACACTGGTGTTAGGGGGAAAAGTACATTTACTGTCTTTTCAGAATTTGGCTTAATTTATACCTCGGTTTGATACAACAGAATGAGCTCATCGTATTATTTCAGGACAAATCTCCCTGAGTACAAGAATTTTCATTGAAACCATAATGTCTTGTTTTTGTGGAAGGCTTTCCAGACACATTAGCAGGAATGAGACTGGAGTCTTAGCTCACAAGGACAGTGAGGACAAAGGGAACAGTGGAGGACCAGAAGTCCCAACTCATTTTTAGGAGAGAAGTGGCTGCAGAAATAATTGACTCAGAAGAGCTTTCTAAAATTTAGATGATTGCAAACAGCGCACCAAGAAGAAAGGTGTTAGTCCGCACACCTGTGCATCTCAGAGCGCCCTGGGTCTGGACGGCACCGAATGTCTGGAACATGTGTTGTGGGTGCAAAGTAGTAGGGTTAATGGGAAATGTACAGGGAAGAATATCAGCACCTTCACCTCTGCTGGCCTCGGCGTAACGAGGCGGTCACCTCTCCTCCCGTGTAATGAGGCTGGGGTCTCGCAGCCGGGCCGAGGTGCACTGAGTTTAGAAAGAGGCATGGAAGGAAAGCAGGTATCTAGGCTAAGTCTACATCAAGAGTGGGATATCTCCCCACACTCCCTTTGGCCACATGTTCCAACACTGGCATCTGACATCCACCTACAGACATAAACTTGGAGGACTTCTCTGGAGAAAGTGTAGAGCCCCAGGGACGAGACCTAAGGTCACTTGATACTTGGTGGTTTCCCAGGAGAAAGACCAGTGCGGCGTCTGGTCACAGCCCATCCTGTAATCTTCCAGTGAACTTCACGTAGCCTCACTCAGGGACAGGTTGCATGATTCTTTCATGAGGACCTTCTCCACTAGGAACCAGGGCGTCTGCCAAGAGCCCCGGCAGCAGGGAGCTCAGGACCAGTCCGTGTCGCAACAGGACAGGGTCTTTGGAAAGCATGCTCTCAGAAAGCTGAATTTGCTAGACTGAGTCATCTAAGTTTTTAGAAGAAAAAAATTGGGGTTAAGTTTTTGATTAAATTGGCAAGTCCTAAGAAGCATTACCAATAGGATATAGAAAGCTAAAAGAGTAAGAAATGAGAAAACAAGGAAAAACTTAAGTCTGTGATGCAGCATCACTTTAGGAATGGAGGAAATGAAATGTCAACTTGATATATTATCAGTGTAAATAGTAAACATTGCTTGTTTAGTCGCAGTATTCTAGTGGTAGAATATTATAACAAAAAGTGTACCACAACTACTGGGAGGATAAACGGGAGTGAAAAGGTGAGAGACAATAAATTTCAGTTTCTTACAGTAGATAATAGCAGACAAGTCTCCAGGAGAGGAGTGTTAGCATATTTAGGAGTGTGAAGGTTCATTCCCTGAAAGGATGACAGAGTTGGAAACTCTTTGCCTTTAAGGAATTGAGCTGTATCTCTGTTTTTATTGTCTACCTTTTTAAAATTATTTCAACTTAAAAAAAATAACAGGCCTTTATAGTATTTGTAAAAGCAGAGTGGGCAGTCACATGTAGGTGACCTGCCTAAGTCTAACTTTTAAGCCTCGTTAATGTGATTATAGTATACTGTGACTTTTGGCGAAGCTCCTTACCTTTGAAAAGCCGTGGTTTTATCATTTGCAAAATGGAAATAACTACAGTAGTTATAATAAAGTAACTTCTAGTGAATATTATGAAGAGAAAACAATGCACACTGAGCACTTGATGCAGAGGCTAGGACCTATTATCAGTGTTAGGGTTATTAATATTATCTTAATATTTCGCTACAAAGGTATTTGACTCTTTAAATTGGTACATTTTTGTTGGGCTAAGGGAAGTCAAATTGTATCTGAATGTTACCATTACTACCTTTCCAATAAGCAATTTTATCTGGATATTTAATGAAGTTTCTATTAAAGGTCATATAGCCAAATATATTTTTACTTTCAGAGCTAGTTAGAGCTATTTACTAGAAATCTTCATTTAAAGCTTTCTCTTCCAAAGTGGACCATTCGTGTGTATAGTACTCTGTTCTATAGTGAGCCTTTAATTTAAATCTGCTAGCAGATATTACTAGAATGTGGCCCTGAGGTGATTTCCATGGTGCTACATCTCCTGTGCTAATGGTAACTCTTGCCTTTCGGTCCAGGGCACGATTGGTGTCGGTGCTCATGGTAGTGAGCGTAGATGTTGTAATGACCACAGCTTGCTTCGTGTGGAAGGTTCGATTCCACTAGGAAAACCTTCTCCTGCCTCGTGTTTGGCAATGCAGAGCTTTGGATGTTGTCAGTGCACGATTAATACGATTGTCGAGATCTGCCTCTGAACCCTTCTCCAGAGCACGGAGACCACCGGAATAGTTAGCAGTGGTGTGCTGGCGATCTGTCCTGCTTTCGGCATCACTGTCCTGCTTGGTATTCTTTAGTTTTATTACATGGGAATTCCTTACCTCTTCACTTAGATTAAGAATAGGGCAAATATAAAAAACAGTGAGAATATATGGATATAATTGCTTACTTTTGCAAAAAGAAATAGGGAGGATAAACTAGACATGGGAAGTGGTTACCTCTGCCGAGTGGGCCTGTGGTCGGAGGGGTAGGGTACATGACAACACGCTGAGTCTTCTTTTCATACAGTTTTGACTTTTGAAACGTATTACTGTTTTATTTACCTAAAACAAAATTAAGTCAAAAAAATTTTTAATTTATGCCTAAAAGTTGAATAAGAACATAAACAAAGGAACTGACTTGTTTCCCACGTTGATTGCCTAATCACAAAGAATTTATTCCATCGACTTTCAGTCATAGTACTCTGACTACACACTCAGCTCTCTTGTGAGTAGAAAAAGAATTTCAAGCACATCTTTGTCTACATCATGACTTGTTCTTGCTCTTTGGCTGGGGTGGTAATTTGGAAACTCTTACATGTTTCAGGAGATAGAGTTAAATAAATAAGTTCGTGCCAGTTTCCTCACTGAGAGAAAAGAGTTACAATAGGGAATGAGGGAAGGTGAGAGATTGTAGTATTGTGCTAGAATTGGAGGCATCAGCATGAACTCATGTTTGAAAATAAAGAGGAGAAGAACATGGATCAACACATGCATAGATAGGAGGCGGACACATAGGTAGATATAAACAGCCCTGATCTTTGAAGTGGTCACAGGCATGTGCAGCCTGTCTCCCACCACAGAGAAAACTTGAGAGAGGAGGGCCGAGGGCCTGCCGCGTCTCGTGGGCAGGAGAGCCCCACTGTCAGGGCTCCTCACTTTGGTTAGACGTGCGCAAGCCAGACGCAGGCAAGCATGTGACCCAGAGCTCAGTCTCCAGACTGTACTGAATGCGCTCCACGAGCAGGCCTCAGCTGTAGTTGCTTCGCTCCTCGGAACTGGTTGACGTCCAGCGAACCGGCCGGGGGAGGTCAGCTGCTGCCCTGTCCCCCACATCTCAGGGAGTGTCCCACCCAGGCCCTGGTCTTTTACCTGGCTTCTCCACTGTTTTGTCTTTTTTAAAAAAAATTATAATAAAACTATTTCCAAAAAGGAAGTTTTGTTACACATATCTTAACTATATTATACATTTTTATACAGCCCAAGACAATTCCTCTTCAGGCAAAAATACCAGAGCAAAAAAATAACCAAAGTGGGCCTAAGATTGGACATGCCTCACTGGAATTAAAAATGCTGCACAGTAGAAATAAGCGCGTCTGTAAAGCTCAGATGTTGGTTTCAAACTTTAACTCCTCAGTAAAAGAAATAGCTGTGGGCAGATCCAGCTGATGGGGGCTGCAGGATGAGGAGACTGAATGAAGTGTGACGAGGACCTGTCCAGAGATGAGGACCAGAAGGAGCTGGCCAGTCGCCAGATGCGTGGCCGTGTGCAAGACGGCACCGTACTGGATCATGAGCAAAAAGAGAGACACTGAGTCTGTGGTAGTGATTTAAAAAGACCCCAAATAGTGGCCTGAATGCATTTTTACAAAAGACTGCCAGGAATACGTACAGAGGAAACCTGAACCCGAAAAGTCACTGTTCTGCAGTCCCTCCTGCAATGTTCCCTGCGGGGACGCAGCACCAGGGCATGGTGACATCACTGCTGTTGTTGGGGACAAAGGGTGGCTGTACAGCCAAGGGCCACCCAGTTACACATTCGTCACAGTGGAGAGGTGCTTATGCAGGAGGGGAGCCGGCAGATGTCCCTGTGCCAGGAGGCCAGCTTGACAGTGGCCGTAACAGGGTAAACTGAGACCCCGTGCTTCTTGGTCTGGCCCGTGGGAAGGAGACAGGCCTGAAAATCTTCAACAGCTAGTGATAGGGAAAGAAGTGACAAATCCAGGTAGTAAGGCATTCTACCAAACAACTGGCCTAAACTTTTCAAAATTTTAAAGACAAATGTTTGTATTAAAGCTGGCCTTGAAAGTAGCTGGAAGAGAAATGACAGCCATAGACTGTGCGATCCTTGATTGGATGCTAATTTGTTTTTCAATCATCTACAAAGAACATTTCCGGGACAATTGGGGAAATATGAATGTGGACTTTGTATTAGGTAACAAGATTGTACCTGAGCTTCATTGTCTGGTGAGATGATGCATTGTTACTAAATAATACTGTTTTCTCAAATAGTTAAACTTGGGGTGGGTGAGAGAAACGAAATCTTTCAAAATAGAAAGCTAGAATAAATGACTTGATTGATAGATTGTGGCCAAGTATATGTACCCCCCTTTTTAAAAGTGCTTTAGGAAACTTTGCTAAGTACAAGAACTTGGTAAGGATTTTTTATTTTTCAAAAAAGAAAGTAGAGAATAGAAGGCACTCAGTGTGTTTCCTACAGAATGGGTCAAATCTTAGATAAATGTTTTGAAATATGTGATCAAACCATTTTAAGACATTAAAATCAACATCTTCCTCAGTTACCACTTGAGGTGTACTGTATGCTCATAGAAAACCACCTTTGGAAACCCTTGCCCTTTGAAAATCATCTGTTTTTTGGAAAAGGAAAAATCTTCTGCTGAACCAAGATCCATTAAAATAATGGCTTGCCAGTTTTGCCTGTCATATTAGGGCCACACTTTGCCCCGTAGTATAGTTGGCTTCACAGAGAACCTGGCAAGGACCAGGCGGCTGGCAGAGGCTGCAGAGGGGCCTAGGTGTCCAGGGTCGGTCCGGCTGCCCTCCGCTGCCCATGCTCTGCGCTGCAGGCTCCAGTGTCCTGCATGGGCTTCCCTTGGTCACAGGGTTTTATCCCAAGGACAGACAGTGGCAGGCCCTGGAAGAGCCACCCTCTGGCTGGGGGTTGATGCCTGCCCTGGTTTTGAAGATTCAATTTCAGTTTATTTCAGCAGAGAATTGCTATGTGCTGACTGTACACAGGGCTGGGGCCTGGTACTCCCAGAGATACCAAGTTAAAGACCTGAGGTCCGTGTCTGTGAGAGGACTGTGCCCCAGAGGTCGGGGAGCCGCGGCTGGCGAGGCAGGCGCAGTGAGCTGCGAGCTCTGGTTCCCTTCTCTACGTCCTCCTCAGGCTGGTCCTTCTCCAGGTGGAGGGCCTGAGCCCAGTCTCCCAGATGATTTGAGACCTTCACAGAGCCATGATTCATAGATGTGAGATCTGCTTGTATTTTCTTTTAATTGCTTTGCTTTCTGATGTAAATTATTGCAGCTAGGCTGCCCAGTAAACATCTGTTCAGGGTTGGAGTCTGGTAAAGGCTGGCTGCTTGTCATCTCTGGCTGGAAACTATTTTTACTTCACATAGAATATTATATAACCTCCGTGAAGACTGTAGTGTGTGCCAGACTGTCAGAGGTCAGCACGCGGCTGGAAAAATCCACAGCTGAAGAGAAAACAACAAATAAATATATTGATTAAAATATATATATATATATATATTAAAATGTACAATTAGGAAAATACATACATATATTAAAATAATACTATTACCATTTTTCCTTGCCAAATTAAAAGCAAAAGCTGTGAAGGTTTTTTGGTATTATTTTTGTTGTATCCCTATTTTCTTTTAATTATAGCCCTCAGAGCAAAATCTAGTTTAAATAGTTACTATCATGGAATGTAAGTAAATATGGCCTTTGGAAAGCAATTTGGCAATGTGTGTTAAGAGTTTTATAATAATCACATACTTTGACCTAATAACTCCAATTCTGGGAGTCTAGCCTAAGGAAATACCTGAAATACAGAAAAATCTCTGTGCAGCATCTTATTCATCTGGTATTATTTAAAACAGCATTAAATTGGAAACAGCATCTATAGCGGTGAATTTTGGCACCTCTGCACTCTGATGTGGGGTACAGCGTTGGGAAACGTCGATTAGGGTAATAATAACCCGGAAGAGGCTTGGGTAGGGTTATGTGGAAAGGTGAGAGGCCACACTGAATTGAACACATACGTGTACAGTAAGTATAGTGTATCTAGTGAGAAAATTTATGAAGGAATTCATAACAGTATTTGGATGATAGGAAAAGCCTGACTTTATAAAGTCAAACTAAAGCTTTGTGGGTTGGGGTAGTTTCTGTTCTCTCTCATAGAATGATGTGTATACCTATAGACAACAGGGAGCCACTGAATTTTTAGTCAGTAAATGTTTGTTGACTAGGAAATCAGTAAAATCTAGTACCTGTAGTGCTCTTCCTTTTCAGCAGCCTAGGAACACTTTGTGGAGTTGGCCAAGGAAGGCTGGGCAGAGAGGAGGCCCGGTATAGAAGGAGGGGGAGTGTCCCATCCCTACATCCACCCTTCCATTCAGCACACGGGCAGAGCAGGCCAGGGACTTGGCTGCTCCCTTTGTGAGTCTGGGGCTCCAACCCAGATGAGTCCTCTGACCTAGGACTGACCAGTGTCATCTTTTCATAACTACTGATCGGGGCCCTGCTGGTCACCTCTCCCTCCAGAGCCCCTCAGAACAGTCCAGAATCAGACACTGACTCTTCAGCTACAGGGCCACAGTACACATGATGCAAAACAAGTGCACAGAAACCCTCTCTTCCCTGTACTCAGTGTTTCCCTTATCCTTAACATCGTTGCTTCCTGCTTTACCCTTAGCCTCTGGGGCTGAAGATCCATTACCTGACTGTCACCTAGAAAACCTCACACCAGCTGTACCGACCTTCCTTGGAATTTCAACAAATATTTTAAAGAACCTACTCTGTCAGGTGGTGAACAAGGCATTAGAGATGCAAGAATAACGGCATGGTTCCTTCCCTCCCAAGAGTTCACAGAGTTAGACATGAACAGTTTTTCTAGAGTCAGATAAATAAGATTACTGGAATATACATCATTTGCTACAGAAGCACATGTGTTAGGATCACCTGATACACTTTTGGGAGATCATGAAAGTCTTCCAGAAGACTTGACTTCTAAGCTAAGACTTGGAAGGATTTAGGTAAGAAAAACGTGTATGAAGTATTTCCCAGGTAGAAGGACTAGTATGTGTGAGAGCCCAGAAGCAAGAATTAAGATGTGTTATGTACATGTATATAAAATGAAACTTGAAGGAAAAAAGCCTAAAAGCAACAATGTGGTGGGGAAATAAAGAGCCCAGACGGAGGCCAGGGCATGAGTTGGGTCTTTAGTTTGTTCACACACTAGGGTGTTTTCACTTTATCTTGCACATGAGGGTCTTAATTATTTCAACTAGGGATGTACCATGATCAGACATTCTGAAAGTTGCCCAGTGAAAAAGGAACTCTTACCCACTCTTGGTAGGAACATAAGTTGTTAACATCCATTGTGGAAAACAGCAAGACATCCCTTGAAGCATTAAAAATAAACCTAGCACATAACTCAGCACATCCATCACTGCCTATGTACCCAAAATCTAAACAAGTATGCTGAAGAAATATCTACATTCCACATTCACTGTAGCATTGTTCACAGTGGCTCAGCGTCTGTGGGTGAATGGATAAGGAAATATGCTGTAAATACACAATGCGATAGGCTTTGAAAAGAAGGAAATTGTTTCACTGGCAGCAGCATAGATGAACCTAGAGGATATCAGGTGAGTGGAATGGGACCCACACAGAAAGAGAAAGTACCACGTGATCTTATTCAAATGTAAAATCTAAAAAGTCAAACTCAGAAGCAGAAAATAGGATGTGGTTAACAGGATCTGG
Source organism: Fukomys damarensis (assembly GCF_012274545.1). Classification (NCBI taxonomy): domain Eukaryota; kingdom Metazoa; phylum Chordata; class Mammalia; order Rodentia; family Bathyergidae; genus Fukomys; species Fukomys damarensis. Next base: position 6,227,252 of record NW_022900926.1, read on the forward strand.
GGAAGGGGAGATTGGGAGAAGTTGGCCAAAGGATAAAAAGGTCCAGTTAGGAACATGTTCAGAAGTTCTAATGTACATCATGATGACTCTAGTTAATGGCAATGAATCATATACTTGAAAATTCCCAAGGGAGTCTATTTTAAGTGTTTCCACCACAAATGAGTATGGGAAATAAAACAGAATAGTCTGGAACCCAGACTTAGTGGTTATAGAGATCAAAATATGTAAATGGTTCTTTGAAGTGTTAATAAAGTAGGATTTTGTTGAGGATAAAAGAGAAGCAGACAGAAACATCATGGGGACGAGAGGGGTGCTCAGAAAGATGACAGTTTATTGTGGACAGAGACTCAGAAGCCTTAGGAGATAGAGACAGAAGAGTCCAAAAAGGTTAGAAATGAAATTGGGAAAGCAAGATATCCTAGGCCTCGAGAGAAACAGGTCAGCAGCATTCACCATGTGTCCATGACACACAGTACACTAAGAATTCAGAAGGACTTTGGTGACCAGAAAGTCATTGAAAAGTGTTGTAGAGCGACTTAACATGGAGGACAGGAGCTAGATCACTGTGGGTTTTTAGATGTGTGCATGGAGACAATACTTAAGGATCAATTAGCTTGATTGAAAAAGGAAAGAGGATAAAGGATAAAAACCAAGGCATATAGATTTAGAAAGCAATTTGGTTTATGTTGCTTTTATGGTAGGAGAAACTTGCACATGTTCTGATGTGTGAGTGATTTTTCTGCAGCTGTAGGAGATGTGATCCCTGTAAGGTGGGCGGAAGTGGTCCTCCTGGGAGTCTTGGGGAGTCCTGCTTTAGAGGGTGAGGAGGTGTCTACAGTCAAATATGAGTGGGGAACAGAAGTTGAAGATGTTTTCAGCTGACCATGCTGGATTGTACTCTGTCCAGTAGGAGGTGAGCTTGTTGGCTGTTTGTGTAACCCTAGGGGAAAGGAAAGGTTGAGGGGGGACCGGGAGAAGTGAATGGGTAAGAGGGGTGACTAGAGAAGGGCTGCCCCTGAGTGACAGCAGCTCAGCTGAGCAGGACCCTTGCCTGGTCTCCAGGACCAAGGAGCATGGAGGCATCTGCTTATCCAGTTAGCGTTCATGGCGGCGCTGGCTAATCCCGGGGGGAATTGTGCAGTCTGCATAGGCAGCTGTCGTGTCACCATGGTAACGTGTCCAGGCTCTGGCAGTCACTCGGTTTGGTACATTTTCCTGTATGACCTTCTTACTTACTCTGTGCTCAGTTTTCCGAAGGATGTTTATCAGGAGTAACTGTAAGAAGGGGTAGAAATACATAGAGTCGGACCTGGCGCGTATGTGACAGCACGTAAATGATGGCCGCTGCTGTCGTTCTGTTTGTTCTGACAGTGGCGAGTTTCTGGTGGGTTCACATGAAGCCTTTTCTCCAGAACGCTTGCTGGAATGTTTCAGTAGGCATTTCTGTGGGAAAGGATGATCCAAATCACCGCTTTCCAGGGCTGGGTGTGTAGCTCTGTGTTGGCTGTGTGAGTAACCAATCTGCCAAAATCTGTCTCCCTTCCTGGATGAAATTTACAAAAATGGAATCAAGACATACATAATAGAATAATAAATACATAGTATAGTAATATTTGTCCTTTAAGGATAATAGTATCTGGGACCTCTAGTTGTAAATATTTATTAACGGAGCTTGTTAAATAAATGGGTATGACGTCATTTGTCCCATTCTGAGTAGTACAAACTACACTATATAAAAACACTGAAATTATGTAATTGTTCTCTGTATACTTGTACCTGTGTTTCACTTACAAGAGAAAGGTATAAGAGTTATTTGAGACAGTTTAAATTTCTCTTATTATTTACTGTGATAAAGTTCTCTGATGTTTTTCAGTGTTCTGTTACTGCCCACGAAATTCTTCTAATGTCATTGTCTTACTGCCTTCCTATATGTTTATTTACCATATCCAGTTTTTAAAAGTGAATTGCTATTTCAATTAAAGAACTTCACTTTTGATCTATCTCATTTCTAGCACATTAGGAAATACTTACCTTTCATTGGCCAGTGGCAAAGTCAAGAGATTTTAATTGTTTTCATCCCCAAAAGAAATTCAAAAGGTCAGTTGAAAGTAGAGCAGGTCTTTCCAAATTTATTTGCGGTACATCAGTACATTTCACACTGAATTTTTCAGTCTGTTTTCAGTCTAATCACAGTTTCCAGTAAGAATTTAAGTGTATCCCTATCCCAGTCATGTTTTAAAGGGATCGCTATATAATACTAGAGTGTTTTCTCTTTACATTGAAGGTATTAAATTCCAACATCAAAAGAGAATATAGTTTTTTTAAAAAACATACACATTTCTCTTTTCACATTCAAATACATTTCAATTCAGTTCTTGGGACATAGTGTAGATACACTAAGTAGTATTTCATATCAGGAAATAGTATGTAGATGCAAGAAAGGAAGAAATTATTTCTTTGGTCATTGAATCTAAAATCTGCAGGTAAGAGCTCATCCGGACTGTGGATGAGCACAAAGACACTTTGTTTCAGCATGAAAAGTCTCTTAAGTTTAAGCAATATGTTAACTTGGTTTAAGATCTTAGAAGCACTGGTACTTGCTGATTTCAAAAGACCAAGACGTGTAGGCACAAAAAAACTTAAAGCGTTGTAATTAAAAATATAGAATGTGTCATTATTCATCGTGTCAAACTTGGAGCAACTCCAATTTTTAAGTATCAACCATAGGAGTGATTTTATTTTTTAAACCAGTTTGAAGAAGGAAAGTTTTTAGATTTTTTTTTTTTTTTTTTTTTTAGTAAAAACTGCTTTGGGATCAGCTGCATGCAGAGAACATTGCTTCCTGCGAATGAGCTGAGCTGAGGGTGACAGGATACCGTCCCGTGCAGATTAGCTTAGTGGAGACACAGCTGCCTTCTCCATGGTCTCCATGGTCTCCACGGGTGGGGACCACGCTGGAGTTCACTAGTGCTTTGGTCTCATGTGCTCCGGGACCACCGAGTGCATTCAGAAACAAATGTAAACATGCAGAGCTCTGCCAGCAGAATCCCACCCTGTGCTTGTCAGCGCCCCGTCTCATTCTCAAGGCCAGTTCAGAGACTCAGGTGCTGGCTTTGCTGTCAGTGCTAGACCTGTCATCTACTGTGGCCCAGCGGGAAGAGCACAAGAGCAAGCCTGGATAGTTTAGCAGCTTAGCGAGAGCCTATCTCGAAACCAAGCATTAAAAGGGGCCAGGAGGTGGCTCAGTGCAAAGGCCCTGGGTTCACCCCCAGAATTGTAAACAAACAAATAACTATCAAGATTTATCCAAAATTCTAGAACATTAAACAAGCAATTCTGTAACCTAGAAAGTCAGGTTTTAGTGCTTCCTCCTCCACTTTCAACTCATGTCTTTGGAGGTCACCTTCACATACTCACTACGTAGGTACAGTTTCGTCATGCTCCCTTGTCTGACATTACATCTTTACATCATTATTTGTATTTTTCCTGTTTAAGGTACAAGTCATAGCCAGATGTTGTCCCTGAGATCCTTCTCGTCCTCGTGGCTTGACCCAAAGTCTCCTCTTGGGTGAGCAGTGGTAACCAGCCCTCCTGTGTGCTTCCTGCCGGGATTTGCTCTGTGCTCATTAACATCTGTGTGTGTCTCCTAAAGAACTGGAACCCACCCGGAGTACCCGTGCATTCATCTCCAAATTCCACAAGTAGCACGAGTGCTTTACGTCTGGTATCTACTTGCATCTAATATCCACTTGGATACTGAATTGAATCTCATCCTTGGGCTCATTGCAGTAAAGTGATTTGATAAGCAGTTAAGGTGAGAAGATGTGAGCCAAGCTGATGCAGAGGGAGAGGCAGCCAGCTTGATTCCTCCCATGATTCTTGTCGCCAGCCAAGTTGGAAGATACCTGAATCCACGTCCATGGTTAGGTCCAGTGTTGACCTTATGGGGAAATTTGATTCAGTTCTTATCCAGTTCAGTTTGCGACCAGAATCATGGAGAGAACTGAGTTCGTGAACCGAGGGTTGAGGGGCAGAACAAATGCATCTGGCTTTCGTGGCCGTGTGAGTGACCCAGACTACGTACTGAAGACCTGCCTCTCACGACTGCGTCACGACAGCCCACTGAGCGGCCAGTGGGTTGGATTGCTCTGTGCTCTCCCTCGTGTTGTTCTATCTGGGTTTCAGGGCCACACTGTTGTAGCTACTGTGGCTTCACCACTCGTCTTTTGTAGAACAAGTTACTGCTTTGTTTTTCTAGGTGAGGAGTGCAGTATGAGCTGAGTCTGTTTAGGCTACTGTAACCGAATACCACAGATGGGGTTGGACGGTCAGCGTCTGTCCCCCAGCGGCCCAGGGATTGGAGGTTGGTCTGTAGCCCGTGGTGCTCTTGGCAGGGAGGATCCTGTAGGAGGTGGGGCCTAGGAGAAGAAGTAAGGTCCTGGGGATGTTCCCTTGAAGGGGATTCTGGGCCCCCATCCTGCTCCTCTTCCTCTTTCTTTGACTTCCCGCCACCCTGAGATGAACAGGAGTCTTCAACCACAGGAAGTCACTGTGATGTTCTGTGCCACACACACCCTGAGCAACTGGGCCAGGCAGCCAGGGACTCTTCTCTGACAGCAGCTACATAGTGTTCTTATCGCAGCCTTAGTGCTTGGTAGAACTTATCAGCAAGCACCTCGGGTTGAAGTTCCCCATTTGGTAACCTGCCTCTTTCCTGCGGTCACTTCTTGTTACTGCTTTGTTTGCAGTATTGTCATTTTTACGTCACATGCCAGGTGCAGTTTTCATCCTAGTTAATCTTACTTGGAACTGAGAATCCAGGCTGGATGTTTCAGTCCTTGTGTCCCTTAAACACACAGGCATCTACCTGACAGAGGGCGCGGTGTTGGCTGCAGAGCTTGTGTGTCAGTGAGGCATCCGCCTTCCTGCAGGCGCTGCTGATGAAGTGACAGGGAATCAGTGAACTCGCAGAGAGCTTTGCAGCCGTGGTGCCCCACAAAGCGATGAATGCACACAGGGTGCTGGAACTGTGCTTTGCAGGTAGCAGGTGCCATGTGTGTTGTGCCTGCGGTTACTGTTCCGGCATGCTCTGCCCCTCTTGTGCTAATGCGTTCCATTTCCAGAACACAGTAACTCTGAAATCCCAGGGTATCAAGTGCGCCGAAGACCTCCTGTCAGTTCTCACAGACACTTGCAACCAAGCTCAAAGTCATAAACCGTACACTGGACAGATTGGATTGGAGGCCCAAGGTTTACATTTTTCTCTGTCCTCTGTGGAGAATTTAGTTAATGAATCTGCCACCTCAGAGCTCCCCTCATCTGAGTCACTAAATTACTTCTGAGCTCTCCCAGGTGGTGAATTAGCCATGTAGCTCAGGTGTTAAGTGGATAATAACGTCTCTCACAAGCACCTTGGAGATTGTTTTAGAGTTAAGTAATTTTTCCCTGCAAGAACAGACATGCTTTTCTCCAGAAAAATTGAAAGCATATTTTTCAGTGATACAAATACTTATATTAGCCTTGAACACAACAGAAATGCAAAATAATTTTGTTTTAACCATTAAAGTACACAAAATCTATAAAAATAAGTTAAATGACATGTTAAAAATGTTGATTTGATACTCAACAGTTGATATTTGGGGAAATATATGGTATCATGGTTACGGCTTTAAAAAGACTTGTTTTTTTGGCCTGTAGGGAAGTATTTGTGAATGAAATTATGTGATATCTGGTATTTGCTTCAGGATGGGATGAGAAGATCGTGTTGTCAGGGCGCAGAGGAAACAAAGCCGGCCAGAAGTTGACAGTGCACCTGTCAACTGTAACATTCAACTCCTTTCTTCAAGTTTGTGCCAAATAAATGTCAAAGTTGAAAGTCACAGGGAGTTGGTGACTAATTTTTAATTGCATTTTTGGTGGTGTTTTCTTCTCCAGACCATGTGGCTTTCTCCCATTGCCGCTTCAGTCTTCCTTTTTTAGGTGCGTGGGTTTTGATTTTGAGGATGTCAGCCACCCAGCAGAAACCTGAGTGTAGAGTCATGGCCACCTGAGTGTTTCCAGGCGTCCTTCTCTGTGTGCAGGTGGGCAGAGCCAGCGGAGGTGCCTGTCACTCACCACCTCGGGGCCGTCTAGCACTTCCTGTCTCCAACATCGTGCATTTTCTGTAGCTTGTTGCGCTTGAAGCTTTTAGTGCCCTCTTTCCTGTCACTGTAGTATTATCCCATAGAAACGCTGAAGGGTGCCTTCCGGTTTAGCTTTCTCTTCCCCCAGAACTGGCTTTGTAAGCCTCTGAATAAATTAGTTTTGTGAATGACATCAGGAGCAGCCAGATCTCTTAAGGACTTTTCTTGTTTTGTTTTGCACCTTTGGTTTGGCTTAATTTTCTTCACTGTTACCAAGAATCTGATGACTTGGGAGCTATTTGTTGTTGGTGGTGTGAAAAAGCTCAGGGAAAATAGTTACATTTGGCTAGTGGTTTTTAAACTGCTAGATGTTATATGTAAGTGCTTTACAAAAATCCATGTTTTATCGTTTTAGAAGAGTAAGCTATGCCCAGGGATTGGTGCTGAAATACCCTGTGGAAAGACTGAGAACCCAGAGCACCTCTCAGTCTGAGTGTTGCCTCACCTGAAGTAACACAAGGAGGGTGACAGTTTGCTTCTTCAGAGACCCTGCTGCCCAGGTTCCCTCAAATTCACAAATATAATGATCCAGAGGAGACAGCACCCACCTGAGTCATTGTGGAAACATATCGATTATTCTGGTGCTGTGGGAAACAGGTGTCTAAGTGATTTCCATTCACTGCCAGTGTCCTAAAATAAAAAGGGATACTTCGTATGCAGCTGTGAAACGAACACTACCATATGCACAGAAAGAAGAGGGACAGAAACTTAGTAACCAGAGCCCTTCTTGTTTTCTCCCATGCGCCCTTTCTCCCAGGTACAACTGGGCCAAGTAGAAATCAGATGCCCCATCACGGAGTGCTTCGAATTCCTGGAAGAGACGACTGTCGTCTACAACCTGACTCACGAAGACTCCATCCAGTACAAGTACTTCCTGGAACTCGGTCGCATCGATCCCAGCACGAAGCCGTGTCCTCAGTGCAAGCACTTTACAACCTTTAAGAGAAAAGGACACATTCCTACCCCTTCCAGATCAGAGAGCAAATACAAAGTAAGCACGTGGCCGCGTGTCTCCGGGCGATCGGGCAGTGCTAAGTGGGCTTCCTTCCCTTGTCCAGATCCTGAAGATGCGTGCAAGGGGGAGACTGATGCTTAGTGATTCTTAAGGATCGAAATCAAGTTCTTCCTTTAATTATGCTGACAATTATTCTGATAGCCTAAATGAAAGGATAACCTTTAGTTGTGACTGTTGCGAAATGCTACATAGATTCTAAGGCTTTTTTTTTCAAGTATGAATCTGACCTTTTCAGTGGCTCCAATAAAAGTCTCCTGGCTATGATAAGTCATAATAGTGTAAAATGTCATTCGCCCACAATGGAGTGCTCAAAGTACCCATATGTGCTTGTGTTGTGCTGAGTTTGGGGGACATGAGGCAGACGTGACCTGGTCCCTGCCTCCTGGCAAAGGTGAGTCAGTCCTCTGTTCCTGGAGATCAGCTCAGAAAGAGGGGAGGTCTTCTTGGGCGCAGTGTTGAGCGTTCCGACCAGGAGCCCTTGGTCCAGTTGCTCTGGAACCTGGTGGGAGGCAGGAGCACCAGGCAGAGCGCCTCTGCTCCAGGGGCCCAGAGGAGGCGCAGGGCTGGGTCCCTGCTGCTCCTCACCACCTCCCACTAGCGCCACCATGGGGAGGAAGCCTTGGCCACCATGGACCTTTGGGGACACTCAGATCCAACCCCAGCAAAAGGTGAAGACGACCCGGGCCCTCAGACCATGGGTCAGCGTGACTGGAAGAGGGAACAATGCCACACAGAGCTCCACATGCCTGGGTCCTCAAGGACCCTCATGTGGGGCTGGATAGGAGGAGGACATGGGTCTCCGGGCAGGTGGCCTCAGAGCAGAGAGCGGGACACAGCGAGCATGAGGTGGTGAGCAGCGCCCACCGGTCACAGCCAAGGGCAGGACAGGGCTGAGTTCCTGACGCCTTGGTAACGCAGAGCCTCTGGTGTCTGACTGGTCTTTGAAAGTGCTGAACTCCCATAGTGAATTTTTTTTTTCTTTCTCTTCTGACTTTTGTGCAGGCTCATTTCTTTAAGGTTTAACTGTCAGGAAAAAAATTGTTAATCTTCCATAAAAACTGCTATTTTTGAGGTCACAAAATTATATGACTACAATAAAACTGTACAGTGGTGTTACCTGACATCAGTAGACTACTTTTGTCTGGCCCTCGTATTTTGGGGCTGTTTTTAAATTACTTTTAGTCCAGCTTTAGACTATTACTATTACCAGGAAGTTAGTTGTCTTAGTAGGACTTGTGCTGTATAACTTAAGATATTGGTTGTTTTCTAAATTATGTTTAGAACTAGATACTTGTGAAGTGAGACCATAGTATTTTGAAATGTGGGGTCATTAAAGCATGGGACCTATGCAGCCAGAGAGAGTGATGCACACTTATAATCCCAGCACTCTAGTAGGCTGAGGCAGGAGGATCACAAGTTTGAGGCCAGGGCTAAGTAGACAGTTCAAGGCCAGCTTGGACTATGTGACTAAGACCCTGCCTCCAAAAACTAGCCAGTCTCAAAAAGCCAGATCAGAACACAAGATACCTATGCAGCAAATTTTCACAAATACAGCTGCCATGATGGGCGTGGTCATTTCTGTCACTCCTTGTTACACATAGACGGGAACATCTGTGGCCCAAGATGTATAGGATTCCCGTTCTGTGTCACTGCACTTGCAAGTGTCAGTACTTCTCATGTACCGTCTGTACAGAATTTCTCATTGTTCAACTGCAAGCTCCATTGTAACAGTAGCTGCCTGCCTCACAGGGCTGCCTGCCTGGATGCCCAGGTCTGGATGGCGTCCACACGGCCAGGACCCTCGGGTGCCGGTCTGTCCCCTTGTCCCTCTCCAGCAGCTCTGCTGGCCGACGTTTGGGTGCATAGAGCTTCTGCTCGCCTTGGGACGTTGTCGGCCTCACACCTATGAGCCAAGCCTGGCCTGCTCTCCACTCAATTTTTTTCTGTTCATGCCGTGACACCCGAAGTTTTATCATCCCGTTTCCGCAAGCATGCCTTCAGCTTCCCACGTTAGAGATGTCATTTCTAACCTGCGTGGTTTGCCTGATGCATTAGTGGGACACTGACTGCCTGTCAGCTCAGGGAACGGTTAATGTTGGGAAGCTGGGACTCTCCTGGCCCCTGTGACGCCCGCAGACACTCACAGCGCCCCCAGCCGGCGTTTTTGTGCATAGCAGTTATCAGGGATCTTAAGGCGTATGTGTTATTATTTGATTTCTTGATGATAACCATTCTTTCAGGGCAAAGAAGAAATCTCAGGGTTGTTTTAAGTTGCATTGCTATAATGGCCAATGTTGTCAAACAGTTTTTCATGTATGTATTGGCCATTTGTAGTTATTCTGAGAGGTGTATATTCATTTCAGTTTATACTAGGATGGTTCCTAATGGCTAATCTTGGAAGCAGCCTCTGTGCCTGTGAACAGAGAAATGGATAAAGAGTGGGTATTTACACACAGTGGAGTACTACTCTGGCAGGAAGATACACTTGGCCATCGTAGGTATATAGATGCACCTTGAGACCGTGCTATTAAGTAAAATAAGTCAGATGCACAAGCTTACATACTGCATTTTTCTCTTATATGAGAAACTCAAAAATATGTTATGTAAGTAAGGGATAAAATAGAAGATTAACAGGAATAAGGAAACCTTTTTCAAATTAATGGGGGAACAAGAGATGGAAGAGGGAGAAGGAAGGAGAAAAAAGGGATGGAAAAAAGGACCTAAAGAAAAAATGAAAATAGAGCTTTTGCAAATGGGAAGGGAACCAAGAGTTGAAACAGAGAAAGGGGAGGGGTAGTGGTCCAGAAAAAAAAGAACGATGTATACCAACCTCCCATGACAAATGTAGTCATCCTGCAAGCACGTAATAGTAAAGCAGGAACAAATCCAACGTGAGGTGGAAACGGGGTGTCAAACGGGTGCCATTGCTCCACCTGGAGGAGGAGGGAACGGCCTCGCTGTGAAACAGGTCTGGCCATAGGTCCTTCCGGATCAGGGAGGAGCTGCCTGTGAGGCAAGGCTCAGGAGTCAGCCGTACTGGGAACGGGCAGGGAAGGGGAGCTGTTCCTCACCCCATAAGGATGGAAGAAATTGCTTCAGGAGGTAAGAGAGGTCATTGTTGACCTGTTGTGCTTCACGAAAAAGAAGAGAGGATTAAAGTAGACATTTTTTTCCTCATTGAGTTTATTGGTACATTTTAGGTACACAGTACAGTTACATTCATTATTGGGATCTTGTACCTTTACATGACAGGTCTTGGTTCTCATTTTTTCCTCTTGACCCTGCCCTTCCTTCACCCCCTCCTCCCCTCCCCATTTACAAACACTTCATTTCCATTTTTTCATTTTCTCATATTTTTCCCCTAATTAGCTTTCCCCGACCCTTCCCTACCTGCTTTTCCTATTTCACATTGTCCATTATATCATTAGGATCTTAGGTACTATTAAAGTTTATGCACACCAGAGAAACTATTTGGTATTTACACATGTGTGACTTATTTCACTTAGGAGTATATCCTCAATATGTATTCATTTTCCTATGAATGAATCTAATTTCTCATTCTTTATGGCTGAGTAGTATTCCATTTTATAGAAAAACCACACCTTCTTTATCCAGTTTCCAACTGATGGGCAAATGGGCAGTTTGAAAGTTTTAGCTATTACATACTGTGCCACTATAAACATAGGTGCACATATATCACTCTGATATGATTCTTTTAATTCTTTTTGAAAGATACCCAGCAGAGGGATGGCTGGGTCAAATGGAACCTCTAGTCCCAGCTCTTTGAGGTATCTCCATATTCATTTCCATAGTGGTTGCACCAATCTGCCCTCCCATCAACAATGGAGAAGGGTTCCTTTCTCCCCACAACCCCACCAACATTTGTTATTGTGTGATTTCTTGATAGCAGCCATTCTTTGTGGGGTGAGGTGGAACCTCAGTGTGGTTTTCATCTGCATCTGTGGAATGACCAGTGATGTGGAACATTTTTTCATATATTTACTTGTTGCTTTTACTTCTTTGTCTGAGAAATGCCTGTTCATTTCAGATGCCTGTTTTTGAATGGGGTCCTTATATTTGGGGGTGCTGATAGTTTTGAGTTCTTTATATATTCTAGATTATAGTCCTTTGTCTGAGGAGCAACAGATAAAAGTTTTTTCCCACATTGTACGTTGTCTCTTAGTTCTGTTGATGCTTTCTTTTGCAGTTCAGAAGCTTTTTAATAAAAAGATGAGATCCCAGTTGTTGATTCTTTCTGCTAGTTCCCCTGCTACTGAGGATTTGTTCGTAAAATCTTTTCGTATGCCAGTGTCTTCAAGAGTTCCGCCTAACTTATCTTCCAGCAAGTTTAGTGTTTCTGTTTTAATATTTAGATCTTTAACACACTTGGATTTTAATTTAGTGCATGGTGAAAGACAAGGATCTAGTTTTAATCTTTGGCAGGATGAGATCCAGTTTTTCCAACACCATTTATTAAAGAGGCTATCTTTCCTCCAGTGGGGATGGTCAGCTCCTTTGTCAAAGATGATGTAGCTGAGTGCATCTGGAGTTGTTTTTGTGTCTTCCAATCTGTTCCACTGATCCTCGGGTCTCTTTCTTTGCCAGTACCATGCTATTTTTATCACAACGGCTTTGTAGTATAGTTTCAAATTGGGGATTGTTATACACACTACCATGTCTCTGTTGTCTAGGATGGCTTTTGCCATCTCTTCTGGTTCCAAATGAATTTTTGGATTCTTTTTTCTAGTCCTATGGAATATAGTGTTGGAATTTCAATTGGCATTGCATTGACTCTGTATAGCAGTTTTGGTAGTATGGCCATTTTCACTATGTTGATTCTTCCTACCCAGGAGCAGGGGATATCTTTTCATTTTCTTATATCCTCTTCGATCTCTTTTTTCAGAGTACTATAGCTTTCAGTGTAGAGGTCTTCTGCTTCTTTTGTTAGATTGATTTCTAGATACTTCATTTTTTTGAATGCTATTGTGAAAGGAATTGTTTCCCTAATTTCTCTCTCAGTGAGTCTGTTATTTGTGTACAAGAAGGCTATTGATTTTTGGGTGTTCACCTTGTACCCAGCTACTCTACTGAATCTGTCAATTAAGTCTAGAAGTCTTTTGGTGGAGTTTTTTGGGTCTTCAATGTAGAGTATCATATCGTCAGCATATAATAACAGTTTAACTTCTTCCTTTCCTATCTTTATTGCTTTAATTTCCTTCTCTTGTCTAATTGCTGTGGCTAATGTTTCCAGAACTATATCGAAGAGGAGTAGTGATATTGGGCATCCTTGTCTTGTTCCTGATTTTAACATGAAAGTTTTCAGTTTTTGGCCATTTAATATGATATTGGCTGTTGGTTTTTCATAGATAGCCTTTATTAAGTTGAGATATAGACCTTCTATTCCAATTTTTTGCAGGGTTTTTATCATGACTGGGTTTTGCATTTTGTCAAATGCTTTTTCTGCATCTGTTGAGAGAATCATATGGTTTTTGTCCTTGACTTTGTTAATATATTACATTTATTGACTTAACGTATGTTGAACCACCCTTTTATCCCTGGAATAAATCTGACTTGATCAGGATGTATGATTTTCTTCATGATCCTCTGTATTCTGTTTGCTAGTATCTTATTAAGGATTTTTGCATCCATATTCATTAAGGAGATTGGCCTATAGTTCTCTTTTTTAGTTGCACCTTTCCCTGGTTTGGGAGTAAAAGTGATACTTGCTTCCAGGAATGAATTTGGAGGTGTTGCTTCCCTTTGAATTTCATTGAAAAGTTTGAAGAGTAAAGGCAGTACTTCTTCTCTAAATGTCTTGTAACATTCAGCAGTGAATCCATAAGGACCTGGGCTTTTCTTTGTTGGTAAACTTTAAATTACATTTTCAGATTCACTGATTGTAATTGGGGTGTTTAAAATGTTTTTATTTTCTTTGTTCAACTTTGATAATTCATAAGTATCTAGAGATCTGTCCATTTCTTCTGTGTTTTCCATTTTATTAGAGTACAGGTTCTCAAAGTAGGTATTAATGATCCTCTGGATTTCTGTTGAATCTGTTGTGACTTTTCCTTTTTCATTCCTGATTGCATGGATCTGAGCCTTTTCTTTCCTTTTTTTGATAAGGTTAGCTAAGGGTTTATCGATTTTATTTATTCTTTCAAAAAACCAACTCTTTGATTCATTTGTTGTATCATTTTCTTAGTTTCCATTGCATCGATTTCTGCTCTAATCTTTATAATTTCCTCTCTTTTTCAAGCTTTAGGTTTTTCTTGCTCTTGTTTTTCTAGGAGTCTGAGATTCATCATTAGGTTGTTTATCTGAGCTTGCACTGTTTTCCTAGCATGGGCATTCATTGCTATGAATTTTCCATGTCGAACTGCTTTCATGGTGTCCCGTAGATTCCTGTATGTTGTATTGGCATTTTCGTTTATTTGTAAAAACTGTCTGATTTCTTCTTTAATTTCCTCTATGATACATTGATTGTTCAGGAGAGTGTTGCTCAATTTCCATGTGTTTGTGAAGTTCCTAAGGTTTCCCATGCTATTGATCTTCAGCTTGATTGAACCAAGATCTGATAATATACAGGGGATGACCTCGATTCTTTTGCATTTATTCAGAGCTGTTCTGTGAGCTAGTATGTGGTCTATCTTGGAGAATGACCCATGTGCAGCCGAAAAGTATGTATATTCTGATTTTGTGGGGTGGAACACTCTATGAATGTCTATTATGTCCATGTGTTCAAAAGCTTTGTTGAGTTCTAGTATTTCGTTGCTGATTTTCTGCCTAGATGATCTGTTTATTTGTAATAGTGGGGTATTTAGCTCCCCCACTACAATTGTATTAGCGCTTCTTTGGTTTTTAATATTTGTTTTATATAGTTGGGGGCATTAATATTTGGTGCACATATGTTTATGATTGTCATCTCTTCCTCTTGAATTGTTCCCTTTACAAGGATGTAGTGGCCTTTTTTGTCTCTCTTAATCAGTTTTGCTTTGAAATTTACTTTGTCTGCAAATAGGATTGCTATCCCTGCTTTTTTCTGGGCTCCTGTCTTGTGGAGAATTGTTTTCCATCCTTTCTCTTTCAGTCTATGGGCTTCTTTTTGCACTAGGTGTGTTTCTTTTATACAATGTATTGTTGGATTTTGCTTCTTAATATATTCTTCCAGTCTATTTCTCTTGATTGGTGAATTGAGGCCATTGACATCGATGGTTATAACTGATATGTACTGACTTATTATTGTCATGTTATTGTTCTTTAGTTGACTCTTTTTACTTTTTCCCCCTCTCCTTTTAGTTTCTTACCTTGCCTATTTGATTTGCTCTGTTGGCCCTCGTGGTGTTGTGCCCTTCATTGTCTTTTTCTAGGGTATTGTTGAGAATTCCTTGTGGTGCTGGTTTGGTGTTCATGAAGTTTCTCAGATGTTCTTTGTCATGGAAGTATCTTATTTCCCTATCCATTTTGAAAGAATTTTGCAGGATACATCAGTCTAGGTTGGAGGTTGTTTTCTTTTAGGACTTGAAATACCTCACTCCAGGCTCTCCTTGACCTGAGGGTTTGTGTTGAAAAGTCTGCTGTGATTCTGATGGGCTTTCCTTTGCATGTGATTTGTTTCTTTTCTCTTACTGCTTGTAGTATTTTGTTCTTCTGTTGGGTTTCTGGGATCTTGATTATTATATGTCTAGGTGTAGATTTTTTTGATCGTGGCTAGTTGGACTCCTATATGCCTTACATATCTGTATGTCTTAATTCTTCCCTTTTGTTTGGGAAGTTTTCTGTCATTAATTCTTTGAACAGCTTTTTAAAGTCATTTGTATTTCCTTCTGCTACTTCATGGATTCCTATCAGTCTTATATTATTCTTCTTTGCATCATCTAGGAGTTGTTGGATTGATTTCTCATGATCCCTTACTGTTTTTAAGAGATCTCTCTTTTGACAATCACTGACTGTGATCCTATCTTCTATATCTGAAATTCTATTTTCACAATCTTTTATTCTGTTGCATACACTTTCAATAGAGTTTTTAATCTCCTGGATATCTGTTTGAATTTGTTTATGGATTCCATTTCTTCCCTCTGTTGGGCATTCATTGTTTCCATTTCTTTCTTATGCTGGGCCTTCATGGCTTCTATCATGGTCCTGAGCTCATCTACTTTTTTCTCAGTTTCTGTTCTAGAGTCTCGAATCATGACTTCCATTTTGCTCACCATCTCTATGATTATCTAGGAAATTATTTCTGTTTTGAATTTTTCTGTTTTGAATTGACCTGTTTTGTTGTTTCCTCTGCTATGGGTTCAGGGTGTCCTGCTGGTTCATTATCAGACCTTTCATCCTCATTTGACCTACTGTTTGCCATTGGTGAGCTGGAAATCTGTCTTTGTGTCTTGCTTAAGTGTTTTCTCATTTTCAGTTTTGTTGTTGGGTTGTCCTTGGTATAATTGCTGGATTATTACTTAAATCTTCCTGATATAGTTGTGCTTTAGCCTTTGAGTCTCTTATGACTAATAAACATTCTCATTTTCATATAGGAAAAAACAACTCATTATGTCAGTCACAATCCTTTATCCCAGTTGATACAATCAGCAACACAATAGGATCAAGCACAACTGGCAAATTGACCACTTGTGGTAGTCATTAATCTATCACCTTTAAACCATGTGAATTAAATTAAAATCAAGAAGCAGGCCAAAATATGTTTGCAGTGAATACACTTTCCAATATAGCATGTTTATCATTTGGGATGGGGACTTAGACAGAGTTAGGGAGAGAAGTAGTTAAGTGAAAGAGTTGGAGAAGGTTTCAAGTGAAGCCAGAGGACATAGAATGACCATACAATATTTAGGAAATATTAAATTCTAAAGGGATAGACAGAGTGCAAGAGTAAGGACAAGAATATATCCCCTTAACAGTAATAGGGGCTCACTTTCCCTTGAAACTATTGACCCACGAGTAAGGTAAAATGACAGAAGAAAAGAACATAAAGAAAAAAGAAACAATGATAAAAGAAGTCTGAGCTAGATCAGGAGCAGGAACAGAAAGGGAGATGAGGGATAATATGGTGGAGCAAGAGACTGAGTTGGAGAAAGGACAGAAAAAAGAATTTGCAGAGTGGAATGAGGAAAATGAAAGAAAAAAATGAATTTGAAGGGTCTCTTTCAGACTATATCTCTGCTGTCATAATATACCACATACACAGCCATGTGCAGATCCAAGTCCACTGATCTCAGCTAGCCAGTGGCAGATCCCCTCAACTTAGACTGACCTTAGGTCACAAGGCCCGGATTGAATTCTCCGACCTGCAGGGTTGAACTCCACACAGTTCTCCTACAGGTACCCCCGTCCTCTCTTTAAAGATGTTCAAAGTTGGGAGCTCAGGAAAATACCTTTTATGACCACCTATGCCTCTGCAGAGAGGGTCCAAGGACTGGCACAATCAGCAGGTCTGAGAGTCGGGGGGAGGTGTTTCAGGGGCACCCTTCCTTGCTGGAGCTGGTAGCAGTGCAGGCAGGGGAGGGCGCAGCTACCCAGTCCCACCGAATGGGCCCAAGGAGGCGGGAGGGAGAGCAGATCTCAGAGCAGCCTTCCCAAATCATCTTCCTCGCTGGGGCTCAATATTCATTTTAAAATTAATTTTATTGGTACATTCTAGGGATATAATATAATGACATTCGTCGTTGGAGTTTTATACCGTTGCATAATGTATCTTGATTCTTATTTTTCCCCATTCGCCTGCCTTCTCGTTGACCCCTCTACCCCTCCCTGTTTACATAGACTTTGTTTCCATTTTTTCATTTTCTCATATTAATTCCATTCCCTTTGAAGTAGACACTTAACTCATAGGAACCTCCCAAAGTAGGTGCAATTCTAGGTTTCATTTTCATTGCAAGTGTAGAGTGAAAAATGATTGTTTTCATACTGATTTGAAGAAAGCTGAAAGTCGCCATGTACCAACACAGGGAACATGTTAAAGGCGTAATTTCTCTATGGTTTTATTGAGGCAGACTTAATAATCTCTATTCTTTTCCCAAGTATTAGGCAGAACCGTGACAATGTACACAGTGGTGTGTGACTTATCACAAGGCAGAAGGAAAAAGTCCAAATGTAGTGGAGAAATGATGTTCTCACCTTATGGGGATAGCACATTCTTTCCTAAGCTCTCCAGGTAGGAATCACATTGCATAAAGCTGTTGCAATACAGCATTTCCTTATGTTGTACCCGAGATTTTGTGAGGGCTTTCAGAAAATTACCGTGTCCGTACATTGCTCCCAATCTGTCTGCTTTAAATCACGTTTAAGCTTCCTTGTGTGGAAATGATCCGAGACTTTTTTCCTAATGTGCAGAAATGGTGGAAGCTTCTCTAGGAAGGCGCATTCTGCATGTTCCTTTGTTCTATTTTGCTCTGGCGCCATCACTTTTAAGTTGACAGTGTTCACAGTTTGAGAATCAGCTGGGTCAGTGCTCAGGGTCGCCGTGGCTGCTGACACGCTGGTTGCTCCTGGGATTAATGTATCACCTGTGTCTGGAACCAGCAGAAAACAAGTGTAGTTTCTTACTGATGGTTGCCAGCATAGATGGAGGAGGGAGGTAAAAATGAAATTGTCCAGGCTGATTTGAAGAAGCCAGTTAAGCAAAGGGTGTGTTACAGGTGTCACCTTTGAACAATTTATAATGCACCGCTGTGGTGCAAGCCTACTAAATTGTATTTGAGTGCTTTTCTCCCTTCAGTTACTAATGAGTGCTTTGCTAATGTTTCTTGTTCTCTACTTGCCTGATGCATAAAATAGCTATAATATTTTAGAGTTTTTGCTTGGACTTCAGCTTCTCTCAACACTTAAATAATGAAAGTTATCTGCTACTTCAGCCTAGGTCAGGCCCTAAAAAAAAAATCCTACTGAATTAATATAGTAATCAAGACCCATAGCTACCATGTTTTGACCTGCAGTGGTGTTGAGAACTTTCATTGTTGCTTTTTTAATTTTACTTAATCACATTTATCTGCTAGTCGAAGAGTCAATTCCTCTCTGATGACTGCTGGGAGGAGGGGCTACACTGACCAGATCTGGTGCTTGGATCTCAAGTTGTCAGAGGATGACAAGAGGAATTAGCATGGTGCATTTCTCATCTCCCACCCTTTGTGCTCCTGCGTGTCCTTATTTCCCTCCTAGGTTGGTTGGGGACCTAGTGGAGCCAGTAGAGCCAGTGCCTACCGGACTCTTATTGTGAGGCTGCCGTGAAGCAAATTGTTAGCTGTACAGCCATTCCCTTCCCGTCTCCGAGCTCTCTAACTGCAGGAATTCACTGCTGAGTTCAGGTTGGGGTCCCCTCCCTCTTTCCCTCCTCTCCTCCTCCCTCCCCTCCTCTCCCTTTTCTCTCACTTTCTCTGGCTTTTCACTTAGTCACAGAGTAGCCCCATTTCTTCTTGCACACTGCTACCTCCTGTGTGTGTCCCTTATGAGATGTGACCCCTGCTGTGTTGTGTTCAGAACGGACCTGTTGAAAAGCGCATGATGCCGCACTTCACTGGCTAGGAGTTTGGGCTGCACAAATGAAGGCAGGATTTTCCAGTACATTTTGGATTCATCCGTGATGTAACTGCACACCGGAAATAGACTTAAACAAACGTTTTCCTGGATCTTGCTTTCTGGATTTAGAGGGAGGATCTGTCAGTGCTTGATGGTGTTTCCAGCTGGACAGGTGTGAGTAGTGACCCAAGTTAGAAAGAGGGGGAGGGACTCCTCCTAGATGACCCAGCCCCATGTCCCGGCATTCCTCCACGGAAATGCACCCCACAAATGAACACTAGCATCAAGGCAAAGGAATTGTGGTACCCAGAATGTGTTACGGTTGTTTAACCAATACTGAGGGAGGTCTGGGCTGAAGACTGTTGACAAACATTGGATCCTGATAGAGCTTAGCATGTTACATGTCACTCTGGTTTTGTCTGCTCTTGGTCCCCAACCTTGGGGTTGGCTTCAGGAGTGCCATGGAAAAGTAATACAGAGGCCCCTTGGCCACATGTGGGCCCTCTCTGACTGCTGTGTCCCTCGGGGGGACAGTGAACTCAAGGAAAGACTGGTGGCAAGAAGTCAGGTCACCTCTACCCTGTGAGTCCCTCACCCCTGCTGACACTGTGACTGGGATTTGATATTAAAAGGAAGCAGCGCTGCCTGGAGGTGTTGGAAGCCTCCTTTCTCTTCTCTGTAATGCTCTGCTCTTCTTCCCATCTTCTTCTGAGCAGGAAGAGTTTCCTTGGCCCTTAAAGGACCCCTTTGTCACCAGAACAGTCCCAGTCCTTTGCCGGATGGGTCAGCGTCTCCAGAGAGCACCCTGGTTTGACAGCTGTCATTGTCACACGGTCCACAGTAGTTTCTGGACCACAGTATATTTTTGCGGATGTGTCCAGGGTTATAGGAACTTGCTGGACTCCGTTTTAGGGGCACTTGAGCAAGGTTCAGTCCTGAGCTAGTGGAGGCTACATTAGAACAGCTACTCATTCTGCGCTTGCCCGCAGACCCCTGTGTCGACTGGGGCTGCACTCATGGAAGTGGCCACTCCTAGCTTCTGTCCAGCAGTACACAGTTGTATTGCTTATAGGGTCTTCTGTGTCCACTTCTTAAATTCGTTAGATCAGGGTATTTTCATTCTTTGGTACGAAGTCAGTACAGTCAGTCTGCACCTCTGGGAGACCCTGCATAAATATTTGATTAATGGGCAAATAAATCGATTTAATTGTTTCTTTATTGAATAGATTTTTGAATATGTAGCCTCAAATTCTAATGAAACAAATTCCTCTTGAGGAACTTTAACTGTTGTCTCCAAAGTACTTAATTTAGGCAGTGATGCTGTCATCTTCAGAGTAACAAGTAATGATTTTGTGACTTATTTAAAATGATATATAAAGGAGGATATAGAATTTAGGGGGAGACAGTTATCTGGGATTTTCTTTCCTTTTGATTTTGTATTTATTTTGTGGCTTGTTTCTTTGCATGGCCTCATGCTTCTTCGGGGAAAATACTTGTTTTGGGCAAGTGGACTGGTACACATGTGGTATGATTGTCGGGATAGTGCATTTCCTTTAAAATCAAAGTCATGCAGTGTTCTTTTAGCTTCCATTGATTCTAAAGCAAATTAGTCAAGATTTGTAAATTCTGGTAACTTTATTCTTGAAGCATTTGCAGCTTTGCCTCTTGTAGGAGAATTTGCGCATTAATCATGATGCTCACTAACGCATCGTGAGGATAAAATTGTGAGTGAGGTCTGGCAATCCAGGAAGCGGTGAAGCCATCCTAGCTGCTGGTTATCAATTAGCTATGTCAGGTTTCCTTTGAATTCACTTAGTTCATTTTACAAATGACCTACTGGGTGTCTGCCACGCATGCCAGAGGTTCTGTGTTACTTAAATAAGAAAACACGGAGTGAATGAGCAGCTCCTGGGCTGCTAAGGAGACTGCTCACCTTCATACCTGGTGCAAATTCCATGAGAAAGTACTGTCTCTGCAGAGGAATGGGGAGGACGTTTTGAAGCAAGGAGCCCTCCATCAGGGTCAGAGCTCGGTAAACAGACTGTGTAGTTGGACTCTTCAGTTAAAGAATAGACACGGATGGCCGTCCTCAGCCCACTGCAGTGGGTAAGGTTTCCTGAGGCTCCACGGGGGAGGCTGCGCACAAGTGTTCTCAGCAGCTGCCCTGGAGCCCGAGAGACCCGGACAGCTGCCCTGCTGCAGTGACCTGTGTCCACCACAAAGGCAGCGTGCATGTGTCCCCACCTCGAGCCTCTGGAGAAAATCTCCCTCCGCTGATTTCACTCACCAGTGAGCCCTGTGCTACTCGGAGCTCACCCAGCTACCTCTGGGGCAGCCCTGCATCTGCACCCAGCAGTGAGCTCGTTTTTGGCCATCCCTGGCCTGACAAGTTGTGCCAAGGACAGGGGGTCACATGGTAGAGAACAGTGCTTGTGGGAGTCCAGCGTGCCAGGCATCTCCTGAAGACCTGTGCACGTGGAGACTAGTGGGGATTCATGGTTCTCTTTCCACCAAGCTCTCGGAGACGACGGGTTTGCTGAGCCTCGAGCCATGCTTGGAGTAGAAGGGCTCAGCAGTGCACCCCTGTGTGCGCACACTTCATTTCTAGAGGGCGGCACACGTGGCCACCTGTGCTCTGGAGAGGGTTTTTCTTGAGGAAGTTGCTGTGTGCGTGAATGGAAAAAGACTGTGCCGTGGACTGTAAGTGTCTACGAGGCCAATTTTGGATGTGGTTAGGGCAGAATGAAGAGGGGATCTTTAAACAGAAAGTTAATGTGAAAACAGTTCTCGTATTATCTCTGAATACCAAGTTGTTGGTCTTGGATGTTGATCCTTTTATTTTTTCACCTCACAGCATGGTGAGCTGTGACTCTCAGTGATTTGTGTTGCTTCCTCGATCTGAGAGTCATTGGTGAGGGTTGTGGGAGGACTTCACTTATCCTGGGAAATTGACAGCCACAGCCCCTGGTTTTGACACCAAGTGTCTGATCCCATCATTCTGGTACCTTGGGAAAAATCACATTGTTTGAGTATTCTAATTGGAGATCCATAGATGTGAACTGAACCACTGTAATGCGTGACGTTCATACAGTAATCCCAGTTTCAAAGTCCCTTCACATTTATAAAGTCTGATTACAACGCAAAGAGCCTTTTTAGAAAATACAGTTACTAATGGGAGAGTCCAGTGATTTAGAATTAGAAAAAAAAATGTCTGAGAGAAGAGAACTGTTGAACAGTCAGGCCATCTGACATCCTAGCAGGTCTGTGAGAGGGGCCGTGTAGCCCTGACTTTGTCCCACTCCATCTGCTGGGTTCCCAAGGAGGTCTCAAGGGAGGGTGACATCTAGACCTCCTCATCCCGTGGCATAAGAAAAGAAACATTTGATGTTTTATTGCCCAAAACTCACCTGCTTTAACTCATCCTTCTAACTTTAAAAGGTGACTTACTTATTATTAGTTATTGGAGAAACATTTATTAGTTTTTAGAAAAATTATTTTAAATGGCCTGGACATTACTATTCTTTAAAAAAGAAATAAGAAACTTCTAGTTCATGGGAGATAAAGGATTCCCCAACTCACCTTAGGTTGGGAATTGTGTGGACTTCTGACCTACTGGTCTTTAACCCATTCACAGTGGCTGTGACTGGTGTCTCACTGCCGAGTGGCTCTGACCCACCGGAGGTGCACATACAGCTGTCCCGTCAGGAGGCAGGGGACAGGCCACCCCGTGGGACAGTCGCGCATGTGCCCCCAGTGGGCCAAGCCGGCCGGAAGGCGGTAACCACCCAGCCGGCATGGCTGCCACGGTTCAGTGTCAGGGAAGAAATGGCGTGGAGGAGGAGCAGGTGTTTCAGCACAAGGAATGGTACACTGGCCCTGGAGCCAGAAGGACGCATCCTTCCCAGCACATGGGCGCGTGACTCGCTGCCCTGAGCCTCGGACTCGCCGTCTGTAAATGCTCTTCTCTGATGTTCTCGCCTACTTTGCTGCACAATTTTGAGAGCAAAAATAATGCATGGCGCTAGCACGTAGAAGCTACCTTCCCAAGCAGCGTCACCCTGGGCTGTGGGTCGTCTGCTAGCGCTGAATGTTCTCTCTCCTCACGCAGATCCAGTGCCCCACTTGCCAGTTCGTCTGGTGTTTTAAGTGCCACTCTCCTTGGCACGAAGGTGTCAGTTGCAAAGAGTACAAAAAAGGAGACAAACTGCTGCGTCACTGGGCCAGCGAAATCGAGCATGGGCAGAGGAACGCCCAGAAGTGTCCCAAGTGCAAGGTAAGCAGCGCTTTCGGACAGAAGGCGGAGACCATGCGGGTCTGCAGAGAACCAGACAGTTGCCAGCATTGAAATGTGTGGCGTTACCATTGTCCTAAGGCAGGGGCAGAGAAAAAAAGATTTGCTGTTTCATTATAGAAGAGTATGTCTGTGAGGAACTGAACACGTTTTGTACAAATGATACATATTCTCTTTGCATTACAGTTCAAAATTTAAGTCTTACTGATTGAAACCATCAGAACCTTTATTTACATATAAAAATTAAGACATGTCTACAGGGCCAGTCCAGCTTGCCACGTACTGTGTGTGGTCACTGCTCAGTTACACGGGCTGGGAACCCCTGCCATCTTCTGCTTCCCTGTCCTCTCTTTAGAGTTGCATTAATCATTTTGCCTTATGTAACTGAGGGGAAGGAGAAGGTAATGCTAAAATCAGAATTTAGAGCTTTTAAGGATCTCATGTTTTCATTTTTCTCTTCATGCACATAATCAGGAGTTGGCAGGCATTGGAGCTGAGACCTGTGGTGTCGAGCATCAGCCACCAGGGAAGACTTTCCTATAGAGAGATTAACAAGTCCAGTGAAAAATCACATGTGGTGCTCATAAGCTAGCGATCTGTTCAAGTTTGAAGTTCTTTTCTTTTTCAAGCTTACTGTAGAAAACTCTCATGTGTGTCTGTACTCTTGCATGTGTGATAGGGCCAGGATTTAGCTCAGCGGTTCCACCGCCTGCCTCGCAAGCACAAGGACTGGAATTCGATCCCCGGTACGAAAAAAACAAAACAAAATAAAAAAACACCTTGCATATGTGGTTTCTACCTGTTGCCAAATTCACTTTTGGAAACCCTGTCCGAAGTGGGCCTCATTTTCTTCCAAGAGTACTACTGCAGTCCCTTCCTGGATACTTAGCACCAGATCAATTACATTTGAGTTATGAAAAAGTGTTTACAATTTAGCAGTTGTGAAACACTTTTGAAATAATGAAAGTATATCATGAATCCTGTTAGTGAGCATAAAACCAAGGCACACTTCACTATACCAAATGCACATGTTATTTTATTTATATTGAAAGTAATATGCTGCATTCTTAGCAGGGGGAAGAGATATTTGAAACATTTCTAGTTGAGCGGACTCTTAAAAGTGATGTCTATCCATGCTTGATAAAGCTTTCTTTGCTTTCCTTGTAGAAGGCAAATTCATCTCATTACCATTTTTAGTCCATGCTTGATAAAGCTTTCTTTGCTTTCCTTGTAGAAGGCAAATTCATCTCATTACCATTTTTTTACATAAAGTCTATTTCAGATCACAGCATCCACTGCTCAGTTTACTTTTATTTTTTATCCCACTGAACAAAAACTACAAAAGAGGTTTTTCCCCTTTCACCTTGCCTTTTCTTCTCTGCATTGTTACTGTTCTGTTTCAAATCAAGTAGGAAGTTAGGACTTTAAATTCTGACAACATTTTGCTTGTACAGACATTTTGCTGCAAGAATGATTATTGGCTAGCTGGTTCTCAGTCCCCAGCATGAGCAGCACTGTGCTTGGGGAAATTCGGAATGAGCCCAAACGATATGTAAAAACACACACTATGACGGCAACCTCCAAGGTCTGGGCTTAAACAGACCCTGCTGTATAGAAACAGCCACCAACCATCAGGCATTTACTGAATGCCAACAACTTGCCACAGTTTGGACGGCTTCTCGTGAGAGTCAAGAGGCAGCGTCCACTGTGGCTCCCTTCTGAAGCGACACCCAGAAGGGTGCAGCTTTTCCTGGGCTCAGCTAAAGACCAGAAGGAAAACAGCCAGAGCTGTTCACGTGGCTGTCATAACCCAGAACCTGTTGTCGGGTAGGAGTCAGCGTAAAGTATGTTTCAGTTTAAATCATATTTTATGAGTTGTTTTGAAAACAGATAGTTTTGTGGGGTTTTTTTTGTTTTTTTCCCTTTTGGCATGACTTCAGCCATGTAACAGTTGCCAGCTGTCTGTGTGTGTACTGGTTGCCCGGCGTGGCTCGCGAGGGTGTCATTTCGGCAGTCCAGTCTTGTACTGAATAAATCTGATAAGATTGTCGTTTTCATATTTCCTTCTACATTACCTTATAAAAATTAATGAAAAAATACGCAATTTTTGGTTGTCCTGTCTTTAAATAATTGGACAGTTAAGCTAAGCAGTTTTAAAAGCATTTTCTTATATAATGACCTTTTTCTAGGGAACCTTAAAATTGTATTTCTCCCCAGAAAATATTTCTATACTTGCAACAGAAATTGAGCAAATATGCTGAATAAGCTAATATTGTTGTATACTTAAAGTTCTTTTTTTCATAAATACATGCATTAAAATATATAAACATAAAATAAAAAGGATGAGAGCTTTGTAAAGAAAACTTTCACCCAGAATACCTCCGGGTGAACAGAACTATGATCATAAATCTTCATATATATGCTTTCAATATTGATTATCAATTGTACTCAAAATTTTGTTTTATCCTAAGTATATTTCTGTACCCTGCCATAGGTTAGAGCATATCTTAAATTAATTCATAATGTTGACGGAGGCTTTGACTTTATTTGATCAATTTGTTTACAGAAGTCATGAATGTGTGACAGATATTTGAGGAAACTTCCCCACGTGCTGCCCTGTGACTCGCTCACGGTTGACCTGTCAGTGCCTCTCCTTGGTCTTTGACCGACTGAAGTTATTTTTATAAGGGGTTACTTGTGTTACGCTAGCAATTTCATGTCGATACATTTTCTGTTTCTTGTTTCTCAATGCCAAAGCATTTTTCACGTTATAAAATGGCTTCCAAACCACTCTTTTCCTGAAATGTGATGCTTGTGTAGACGCCTTCCCACTGTCCCATACCAGTGTGCTTTGGTTGGGGTCCATATATTACAATGTGTTGATGATATTTATCTTGAATCTTCTTTTTAATCATTTTTTGCACCTTTAAAACATGTATTTCTACAGATAGAATCACTGCAATATACGATTCAGTGTTTGTTATTTTGGCCGCATGTTAGACAGTGCTTCCTGATAGAGATAAAATAATTTTTAATTCCACCAAAAAAGTCTGAAAAGCTGTTTCTATGAGCATTTCTCATTAGCTTTAAAATATATTTTAAGCACTTTTAAGTATTCTAAGTATTTTCACAATGTTAAAATATGTTTTTCTTGTATTTTATACTTCCTTACCTGCTTATAGGTTGAATATAAACGTGTATACTTTGAGTTTATAATATGACTTTTCACATTTTCTATTCATATCCTTTGGCCATTTGCATGGCTTTAGTTGGAACATTTTTTTTTAAATCAAACAATATATTTTTCTGTCATATTTTCTCCACACACCTTCCTTATGTCCTATTTCGTTCTTCCTGCCCAATTGATGAGGGTTTTTTGTTTTTGTTTTTAATAAGCAGGCTTGCATTTAAAACATTTTTTTCTTTTGTTTAACAAAAATATTTCCTTTACTTGTATTTCATATTTTGCTTCTAAGTTTCAAAAGTCATTATTAACTATGGGTTTGATTAGGAAGGTCTACTTTCTCCCTTTCTTTTAATGATTTGATTTCTAAAATTTTATACTTTTAATATACCCAAAATTTTTTTGTATTATATGTTGGACACTAAACTAATATTTTAAAATGAAACCATATAACATGGTTGTGTTTAATAAATAATTCTGCCCCAACAATTGATTTATAGTTTTTTCCTAAACAAATGTTAAATGTTAATATATAGTCTCTTTTCTAAGCCCTCTACCCACAGCTTTAATTTCTCAAGACAATTCTGTGCTGAAAACTGGTGAGTTTCAAGTGATTGTCTTTATAAAATTTGCAAATTCAAGCAGAGTTCGATAGCCTACTCATTCATTATTTTGATTTGTATTTTAAATATAATAAACTTTTTTCTCTTCTTTACTTACAAATATTACTTTTCCCATGTTGAGTTTTTACTTTTTTTCTCAAGTGGAAAGATCAGTTTAATACGTGGCATGGTAATAACAAACTGTAACTTGTGCTAATAAGTCAGTTATTGTCTATAATTTTGGCAGATAAGGATGAGTATTAAGAGTTACTCATCATCAAGATAATTAATTCATAAGTGTGATACTTTTATACTCAGATAAATATTTATAAACAGTTCTGGAAATTACTTATTTATAAAACATTTTAAAGAAAATTTAATAACACCATATTCAGACCAACTTTGCTTAACTACTTTTATTTGTATGTCATTGCTTCTTCATGCAATTTTCTTCTGAGTTATAAGATACCATTTTTATCTTAAAAGTGAATTTTCTGCTTTATATTAAATTCTTAACCCTACAAAAAGATGTACTAATTTTAAAATGTGTTTGTTTGAATTTAGTTATCACAAACTAAATCTAGTTCATGATAAGTAAATTCCTCCTAAGCAGTTTAAAATTAAATTTAAAGCAAGTAGAGAATTAAATTTTAATTGTTGGAAATAGAAAAATTTATTGGGCCTCATGGCAAAATTTCTTTTTGATACAGTGGTTAGGTAAGATACTAAAATCTGAGTTAAGAAAGACTTGCTAAGTTAAAATGAAAACGAATTGTAGAATACACAATATAAAACCAATAAATAAATACCTTTGTAGGCAGTTTCACACATACATAAACTTTAGCTTAAAATTGTTACTGAAGCTATTAGATGTTACTGCATGTTTACTTTTCTGAAACAATATTGGGAATCCAATAGTACCTTTTTTAAAAAACATTATATTTTAGGGCCAGGGATTTAGCTCAGTGGTTCAGCGGCCTGCCTCGCAAGTGCAAGGACCCAAGTTCGATTCCCGGTACCACCCCCATAAATAAATAAATAAAGCATTATAGTTTAAAAAACACATAATATGTAATTTATCATCCTTATTGTTTTAAGTAGTGCTTTTAAAATAATGCAAATAGTGCTTTTTGAAATTTTGTGGAAATTTTTCATTTGAAAGTTTAAAAAAATGAGTCAAATAAAGAACACACCTTACAGTTCTTTAGATGATCCAGTAACAAACCACTAATTAAAAGCAATAAACAAAGTAGTGTTTCATTGTTTCCTTTTTTGCAGAAAATGACTACCATATATCATTTTCTTGTTTAGCATCTACTTATTAAGAAACTTTTAAATAAAATATGTATTTTACTTTATTAATAAATGTCTTAGGTAGTAAGTAGCAATAACCCCAATAAATGTTTCTAAAGTTCTTAATAACTTTAGATTTTAAAATTAGAAATCCTTATTGTTTAATAGTCTAATAAACATAATTAAAAATAAAAGTTTAGAATACTTCAGGAATGCAGGTGAGAACTTTGTAAGAATGGTTAACATGCTAATCTCCTTGTTGTTCCTTAAAAGCTTAAATGTGCCAAGGAGCGTAGTGTCACATATCTTAGAATTGATCAGATTTTGAAGTCTAGCCCTACTTTTTCCTTTGTGACGTCTCAAATAGTTAAAAACCATTTTTCTAAAGGCAAGACCTCAGCGCTCTGAGCATACTGTTTGAAATACAGGTGGACATTCCAGGCCCTGTGATCTGAAGAGTTCAGGCACATGTAACCAAGTAATCACTTCAGTGTTATTTCTGCAGTGGATGTCGTTATTTCATAAATGTGGGTCTTGATTCTGTGTGGTTGTTACATTGATAGCTATACTTTTAAAAAATGTTTGATGTAGTACATGACTAAAAATCAGTAGAATCTTGGGCCAGGGACTTAGCTCAATGGTGCCACTGCCTGCCTGGCAAGAGCAAGGACCCAAGTTCGATCCCTGGTACTAAACAAACAAACAAACAAACAAATCAATAGAATCTAACAGGAAGCAGGAAGACTGTAACGTCGCCACCTTCTAGAGCTGGGGAGCACACAAAGCACAACTCATTGCTTCCACAGCCTTGAGGGACTTGGCTGGTATGGGTTTTTGTTTGATTTGGTTTGGGTTTTGTTTGTTTGTTTGTTTGTTTGTTTTTGATGTTTGGTTTGGTTTTCTTCCTTGGGTAAATCAGATTAAGAGTTGTTCAGGAAACAAATGAAAGCAAAGTTGGGGTTAATATTTCTCAAAATGGTTTGCTTTTTTAAAACTTTGGAAATTAAAATGGAATTCATCAGACACACTCCTCCAAATTATCTTCTTCTTTAAATATAAAGAAATATTCATGTAAACATGTGTGTAATGTGACAGAAATGGAGTCCTTCGGTTGACTCAGTGAGCTGCCCCTGGGCACCCTGACTTGCTCTCACATAGAAGAACCCACGTTCCTATTCCAGGCAATTCACACAGTATTCAATAAGGCGATTAATTGGGAAATTATACATTTTCTAGGGTAGTATAGATGTGGTTTTTAATGAATGGATTATTAAGTCATTCGTTTGATTCTAGGGCCAATGTTTTTCTTATTGTAGTGACAGAGTAGTCGCTTTTTTGTTTTTAAAAGAAATGCCAGTGCTGGGGATGTAGCTTAGTGGTACCATCTTTATTTTATTAAAAGAAAATACCTGTGTCCAGCAGTGCTCTTTTTTAGTGGCGTCTGCACAATAATAATCCCAATGCTGTCCACTACACTGACATTTACAACAGATCAGTCCCCATTAGCATTACTTTTACATTCTTGTCCTATCAGACCCAGAGGTGTGGTTCTGAGGGGTTGATTTCCAGTGAACCATTCTGATCTTAATTGTTTTCTTTGGATAAAAGTTTGAGCTGTTGCACAGTAAGAAGATGACCATCGCAGTAGTGTGTAAATTGCGCTTGTCTCATTTAATTCATGAAAGAAGGTGGTAAGGAGGGGTAATTATCACCATTTAAAGATGTATAACCAGTTTGGGGTGAGGGGTAGGTAACAAAAGGTAGGCAAAAGAAAGTAAACACTTTTAGTCCGTAATTCTTTGTGAATTTGCAATTAAAGATACTTACTTGTCATGATCGTTTCCTGCAGATGCTTTATTCTCGTAAACCCTGTAATGTGTATGCTGCAGGCAAGAATGTCCTGATTCAGTGAGTCTGATTACTTGTTCTCTCTTCCTATGAGATTTAACACAAGAGCTGTGTTTGTGGTCTCTTAATTGAAGTACAGCTGTGGAGCCTGTGGTTACCAGAGGAAAAAGCTCAGGCATTGCTGTTGTACCACGCAGCTGTTCTGCAGACTTTAGTACTTGATGCACTGCTCCAGAAGTGCATTTGAAGACTGGCGGCTGCTTCCAAACGGTGCCTGTTCAGGAAATAAAACGCCTTTCCCTCACCTCTCCGAAGTGTCCACGTTGCATGGAGTCGCGCCATTTGGAGCCGTCTGTATCACTGCCTCTGTCTTCCTGTGTGAGTTAGGAGAAGAGCCTGATTATGTGTCAGTAAATATGTCCTAGGTATAAACCGAGTCGCACACAATGACCTACTTATTTTTATGACAAAAAAGTTAATACTATCATGAAGTCATATATAATGTGAATATGTGCTATGTTTTATTTTTAGAAACAAATTCATTTTCCTAGTTAAAATAGAAATAAGTGAAGATAATGTAATAAATATGCAACATGTAAATACTTAGGTACTACCAAATCAAAAGGAATAATGAAGCAGTAAGATTTGTACATGTTTGGATTATATTTAACATTTTATTTAAATGAAGACAAATGTTCACATACACTGTGTATATGTATGTAAGTACGGACCAGTATGCATGTCTGTTTGTAGTTATAATGTGAGAAAATTCACTGTTCATTAAAAGCATGCATACTTATTTGGAGCTTGTGTATAAAAGGGAGTTAGATTCTGACTGCAGTCAGTTCTCCCTCAGTCCACACATAGGTCTAATAACTAAAAGAAAATTTTGTGGAAAGCCGCACGGACGCCACTTTGCATTTGTGTGGAACATTGCGTTAGGTTCTGAGGTCAGGAGTTCAGACTGGTCTTCCCCCATGTAGACGCTCAGGCCTTTGGAAGTGTCATGGGAAGAGCCTGACTTGGCGGTGTCGAGGTCCCAGCCTCCGTGTTCGTCCATCACACCAGCGTCCCCAGCTTTGTGACAGACACCCTTCCCCTGACAAAATGAAACCAGACAACCCTGCAGCATCTCGACAGAGATGGGCGCCCTGCAGAGTCTCACACAAGACCAGGGTTTCTGAGAGGGATGAGGGCCAGGTAGCCAGGGACGCGCTGGACTCAAGCAGAGGCCCATTTTCCATGTGGTAACCTGGGGGCTGGTTCCACTAAAGGGTCTAAAACATTTATTAATCTTCATTTCAAGAAGTTTTTAAGACTTGCTGTCCTTTTCTGTAGCAAATTCAACTGAGAATTCAGGCCGGGGTGCAGCTCCATGGCAGGCAGCAAGCTTTGCGTGGCCAGGCCTCAGGTTCCACCACCATCCACTCTCCAGATCAGAGCAGCGCTCACCTCGTGCTGGAGGCGGCACTGGGTCAGCGCATCGTGACGGTCGGGAACTGTGAGGCCCCGTACAGGTCCACATATTTCCTCCACATCTTCACTCAGCTCTAACGGAGCACGGTACAATACAAACTCTCCTGAGGATGGCTCTTCTGTGGCCCCTCTCTCAATAAATAATAAGCCCAACCTTCCGTCTCTTGGGCCAGGAACTCTGTGT
This sequence comes from Fukomys damarensis, assembly GCF_012274545.1. NCBI lineage: Eukaryota > Metazoa > Chordata > Mammalia > Rodentia > Bathyergidae > Fukomys > Fukomys damarensis. The sequence continues at coordinate 6,258,850 of NW_022900926.1, forward strand.
GCACCTGGATGCTCTATTGCATACCCCACCTCCTGTCAGGGGGTTTTGTAGCTTGTACTGTGGGCAATGTTCAGGTTCTGACCACATCTCTACACTCCCTCCACCAGTCATCTGGTGAGAGATCATTGTCTCTCTCCAGGGTTTTTCCAGTTGACTCCTGGCTACTTGCCCTCCCTTCCCAGTGTTCTGAGCCAGCAGCCAGAGTGAGGCCAGTGCCCTGCTCAGAACCAAGCTGGTCCTCAAGCAACCCTACACCCGTCACAGCATGGGCTGCCTCCACCCCTCCCCCATGTCCTACAGCCACACCTCCTCCCTTGGCCCTGCCTCAGCCACACGGCACTCCTGGCTGTGTGTCAGACAAAGGCATGAACCTGTCTCAGGGTCTCTTCCACGCTGTTTCCCTGGGTCCCTTCAGGCCCCAGTCTCTCTTCCTCATGGCTTCTCCGTGAGGCTGTCCTCGGTCACCATATCTATAATTTCAAACCATTCTCCCCTAACTCACGAGGTGATGTGGAAACAAGAGAAAGTCTCCTGTATCAACTATCCATATTTAAAGCCATATTTAAAATAATGGCTATATTTTACAGACATAAGAGTAGAAATGTTGGTTGACTTTGTTGAGTCACCTCTAAAATTTAGAGCAGTTGCTGAGCTTTGAGCACTATTGTTGAAGAAATGCATTTCTGCTTTCTTCATTCCTCTGTGTTTTGCAGTCTTGTAAGAGGGTGCGTGGTGAAACGACATCTTTTGGGAACTGGGAAGTGGCTGAGGACTCGGGAGGTTTCTGGTGTGATGAAGGGTGTCCAGGAGGGGCGTGTTAGAGGTGCAGAACACACAGGAAGTTTGTGCCATTCATGGGAGCCGCCAGCTTCTGTGGTTCCGAGTGTGAGGTCCAGGAAGTGAAAGGTGAAAGACGGAGCTGGAGAAGCCAGCAGCAACCTGACCTTTGTATGTGACATCAAGAAACGGGTTTTCTCCTTAGGCGCCGGGGCCACTAAAAAATTATAAGCAGGAGACTGATGGTATCAACTCTATATCCTAGACTGGTTGCTGTTGATTTTAAGGAGGGAGTTGTACATAATCTAGAATAATTACGACAGCAAAAGCTAGGATAATTTGTCAGGGACGGAGACAAGGATTGGATCGACATCAGGAAGGCAGAACCGCCCAGCCTCAGGATCAGCTGGAAGTGGGAGTTAGGAGAGGACGGAGGGCGAGGCGCTGTAAACCGAGGCACGCAATGGCGGCAGAGCGAGTTTGTTGCTGGGTAGAGGGCTGTGGGGTGATGGTGACATGGACTGTGCTTGCTGGGCTGTGAGGTGGCTGTAAAGCTTCTCGCTGTGTCTGCAGCTCGGGAGCCAGGTCACGGTGCAGATGCACAAATGACACCTCCCAGAGCAAGGGCGTCGTCACCCAGAGGGGCCTGTGCCAAGCGTGGGGGGATTAATGGGCAGGTGTGAAGGGAGGGAGACGTGAGAGAGGCCAGAGCAGAGCCGGGACACAGCTCCTCAGCAGGGTCCACCACAGGTCGTGGAGGAGACAGACCGACTTGGCAAATGGCGCCCACACGTGCGTAAGGCGAGATTAAGGACACGTTCGTTGGGTTTGGCAATGGCAGGCTCGCGGGTAATTCTCATTTCTTTTGCTGGGTGTTGGGAGTATGCTGTGTCAGGACCTGCACAAGGCCCTGTAATAAAATAACAGAAAGATGCACATGATCTGAACTCATGTAGATTTTGTAGGTAGGAGGCAGCAGATCCGAGCAGAGGGGTACAGACCTTGGGGTTTGAAAGTGTAGCGTGATGATTAAGTGAAATAAATCAGACACTCGAGCTTAAATGTCCATGGTTCCTCGTACAGAAGAAACCTAAATTATAAATGAGCAGAATAAAAAATAAATAACAGGAAGTCGAGAAATCTTCCTCAGAGGGGAAGGGGATCACGAGGTGGGGGAGGAGATGAAAAATAATGAAGGTACGTTATGCGTGTGCACGGGCTCCCCTCCGGGTGTGGACATTTTGTACTGCAAACGGACGAATAAAAATCCCATCAAGTAAGGGGCGAAAAGAAAAAAGACACAGTGAGACATGCGACCACAGGCCGTTCGTGGTGCTCGAGGGTGCTGGTCTTTGCAGATATTGCTGTCTCCTCCCCATTCCAGGAACCTGGCCTCCCATGTGCAGCCTGACTGTCACTTCCTTAGGGAGCCTCCCTGACTTGCACTAGACGAGTTCCTCCATGGAGTGCCTTGTTACACCTTCTACTTTCTCCATGGCCTCTGCTGTGGCGCGAGAGTGGATTTGTGCTTACAGTTGGTGGATGCCTGTCTGCACCACAGAGATTTTGTCCACCACGAATAATTATGTTTGAGTGAATGAAAAGCACCTGGTTCTTTCCTGAACGTGGATTTCAGTCTGGTGAAGAAGGGTGGACACATAAGAATGGTGACTGTGTCTTTTCTTAAGAAGCTTGGTGAACATGATGGGGTGAGGTGGCCATCTGCCCAGGAGCCTGTGGAATTGGAGGACGTATTTATTAGGATGGAGGTGCCCAGTCACACGAGGAAGGCACGAGGATGTGTGTGGAGGTGGAGAGACCGGCCTGGAAGGTTCCTGAGCACTTGGGGACGGGCGATACGGGGAAGGAGAGGCACGAGAACTAGGGACTGATTTATAGAGAGTGCAGCTCTGCCCTGGGGTCTGGGAATCAGAGAGTCCTCCACACTCTGTTTCAAGGACTTGAAATGTACGTGGAATTCTCTGGAACAGTAAATGAACTGATGGGAGACAAAGCTATGAGGGTTGCTTTTAAAAGTTGACGTCATTGTAGGAGACACCAAATGGTTTTGAAATCAACACGTTATTTATTTTGCCCAAGATAGTGTTCTGTAGTGGAGGCAGCTGCTTCTAGTCTCTTTGGGTTTCTATTTCTGATGGCTGCCTTTAAATAACTGGCTTTCCACGCAGCCCGACATTATCTGTGACTCCCTGATGTGACTGCGGAGGGTTCATTCCACTTGTTTACCCCCTTTCTCTCTTCCAGTGTTTCACGCTTATTGTTTTTATTCTCCGAATGATATACTTCAACGTCTCTCCCACAGCCTAACAATTTTAATAGTATGTGGGCATGTTAGGCCTTCCGCATGCTCTTTGACTCTATTTCCTATCAGTTGCAGCTTTATTTCTGTATTACCAGATTTAATAACATTTGCATCCTGATCTAATATCATAGAGCTTTGGTGTTTTTTCCCTGAAGGTGACTGTGACATTTAAACAGCAGTTAGGCGTGCACATAATCCAGAACACGCGTGACACGAGGGTTGCGTCTCATTCCCTAAGGGATCGCAGCTCCCAGAACACCTCCCCCAGCTCTTTGTTCATCCCTCAGTCATGCCGTGTTCTCTTCTGGAATGTGTGTGCCTTTTGTCCTGTTTTTCCTGAAAATATTCCCCATTTTTCTTTGCTTCCTTTTTGAACGTAGAAATGCCCATGTTTTTATCATGTTATTAAATTAATAGCTGCTCGGGAATGTTACTAGTCGTCTGTATTCCACTGTTACTCTTTCAGAAATGTTGTGCAGGCTGACCTTCCAGTCTGAACTGGTCTGACTGCTTTCTGGCTTTTGTTTCATGGCAGAGGGGTGGATTTCTTAGACTGGATTTTGTGAGTGAAGAAACATTGTGCTTTCTTGAATTTTGCACTTCTAATGAAATGCTTTGCTGAGTGCCACCTGAGGAGGGCGACAGAGGACTCAGCATTTCTGGACAGGTTTTACTGTGCTCGCCTCTTGTTTCCTGCTTGGACAAGGATGTTAGGTTATAATATTTATCTTTAAAGGCTTTATCTGTGTTTTTGTAAATTCCTGAAAAACAGAATCTGCAAGCAGCAAGCCAAGGGAAGAACTGAACATGATATGTGGAATTTTTCATAAGTTTCCTCATGTTTCTTCTAATCAGTCCATTCAAATATCAGAAGCCACTGAGGAAAATATGACCATAAAAGTATTTTTGAATAAAGGCTCGGTACTGTGCCTATAGTAAAATATGACAATAATATGCAATAGTTAATTTAGTTCTTATTTAAGCTATAAAGTAAGCCTTCATTTCCTGATGAAAATAGAGAAACACATATGAACAGCTGTGTATTGACTTAATTATAAAACAGGTTGAATATTTAAGTTCATTTATTGTTATTCTTTTGATAAGCCAACTTCTATTTCTGTTTTTATATACAGTGTGAGCAGTTTATTCGGTGTAGAGCACTTGAGGAAGGATGGTACTATTTTATTTATTTTTTACTTACATACAATAATCCCTTATTCCCGGTCTTGCTCTGTCCTGTGAAGAATGTCGTGGGCACAGAAGCGGAACCTTGTGTCGTTTCTGTCCCCTAGAAGAGAGGCCTGTGATCAGACGCTCACTCAGGAAACATGGAGCATATTCGTATTTCATGGCGTGCTTCTAAGTGTAGAGGAGGATAGGCGATGTTTGGTGCCTAAATATCCGATTTCTCAAATGGCCAGCCAGCCTCGTTTACTGTAGACGGAGAGAAGAAATTCCGTAAGTGATGAGAAGCAAATGACACTGTGATTCCTAAGTCACCCATTTAATCTAATGGGGTAGGAAGAGCCAATCTGCCCTAGTCTGTCCCCACCTCTGAAGGAAAAACAGAACTTTGATGTTAAATATAGCCACTTGGGAGACTAAGTTTTTAGTAGAGCTAAACTGATGATGTTTTGAAGCAACAGCAGAAAATAAAAAACAACTTCATGGGTCAGGGGATGGGCTTTATGTAAACATAATTTAATCTGCGTCTTAAGGATTTGCATGTTTTAAAACAAACAGATGGCATCATCCAGGTTTAAAGATAATGCTTGGCTTCATTTAGCATAGGAATCTTGCTGTCTCCCAAGTGTTAGGGGTTCAGAAGTGAAACTCACTGAGCAAATGGGAGAAGTAAAGTCCCCTCTGCATGTTAACTTGCATGGCCAGTTTATTCCTCTGTACCAAAAAAAAAAACCAAAAAACCACTTTTGTGTAATCAAGAGATGCTAACAGTAGTACAAAACTAACCATGTGCACCTGAGGTAGGTAAATTATAACAAATTCCCATGCCTTCATGGGTTTAAAATATTCAAATTAATCTAGAACCACATGACCCTGCAATCAGAGCTTCCAGTTCCGGTTCCTGTGCAGAAATGTAACTTGGTCAACGGTAGGTCAGCTGCCTGCTCTGTTCAGAATCTTGTATTACTAATAAGGGAAGGACTGCTAAGCGGGAGGTAGAAGCTAGAGCCTTAGGTACTGAAATAAAATGATAAACCGACCACATAAAGAGTTTAGGACCAAACAAAGCAGTATTACAGTCTGATATAAAGTCACAGTTAAAACTGTGTGAAATTTTAAGACACATGTACTGCGGTGTCAGTCACAAACTTAACTTATGGGAGCAGTCTTCCTATCCAAGGGATGTTGATGCCAGGAAGAAAGGTGAATGGTCCCAGAGAGGCAGAAATGGGTGGGAGCGCTCGCTGTGCCCTTCCCCTGGCTCGTGTGGGCACCATGCTGTTGGTTCTCCCCAGCTTGGCCTTTAACCTCACTGTAAAGAAGCTCTTAGCCTAAAAAACAGCCATCACTCGGAACTCACTCTGCTTTCCGGGATCGCCATGCAAGCAGACTGCTCGCGAGAGCTCCTTAGGAGTGAGGTGCACATCTCTGTCTTCGTGCTGCTCTTAATTTCTGTGTGCAGGTGGGGACATTTTGGGCATTCTGTTCAGGCTATGGTGTACTGTGTATTAGCTATTGTTAGTCTCTAATTATTGTGAAAAACTTTTACAGTAGAGGACTTTTTTATATTTTCTTTATTCATACCTGCATGTATTACATTAGATTTTTTAAAAGTTTTTTAAAGGCCGGTCTCCTGGTGCACTTTCAAGGCCTGAGTGCTGCTCTGTGTGCATTGTCTGGCATGCAGTGGGCTCCAAGAAACATTCATCCTCATCCCTCCACAGATCACTGCAACTGCTTCTTCATTACCAGGGAATTTGGTAAAGGGCACCAACTACATTTTCCGATCAAACACAGTACATACTCAGAATGGAGCCCTCCGTGTGTGGGGTGCTCAGTGTCTCCTGCGGACATGTGGTCTCCTAGTGGCCACATAGTGTAAAGGAGGATCTGCAGCGGTGCAGGGGTCCATCTGGCCTTGGACCTCTGTTGCTCCTTGACACCGTCCTGTGCTGATGTGCTGGGTAACCGCGACGAACAGCACCAGAGGAGCTGAACAGGGCCCGATTTACCAGGCAGCCAAAGGACTTGAGACCCTCACCTTCAATGCCCTTTCTGAGGCCTGGCATCTAATTTTTATTCATAATTTACATTCTTTTCTTTAAAGAACGCCCTTTAGGTTTGATCATCTAGGCACCCCATGAAGCTTGGATTCCCTGCCACTGGACTTTCATGTACAAGAAAACAAATCAATATGACTATAAAAGGAAAAGGTGGCCAGTACCAAGCAGTGTAAATTGTTTTGTTTTGTTTTTTTATTAAAGATTGCAAAGATACATGATAACAAGAAATGTAGATACTAAATAAAAATTTCAAATATACATATACGTGACAGCAAAAAAAGGGTATGAAATAAACAAGAATTTATGTAACAGACTAATCGAAATACATTAGTTTGATATGATCTTCAAACATTATGTTCTTTCTCATTTTCTTATATTTTTGAAATAATGTAATTATAAATAAAACAAAGTTACATATTATAGTTGAGAAACTGCCCTCAAAATTTTATGATCTATAAACTCCTTGGTTTAATTAATTGATAAATATCATATACTTGTTGATTGTACCACTTACATTTTTTAACAAAACTTCCCACAGAAAAAAATATACTTATATTTGAAATCCAAAAGCAACTAAAAACATTCACATTTTTAAGATCAGATTTTTCTGTTTCTGTTTTATTATATCCCATACTTATTTTTATTATATTTTAAAAAGCATAATGATAGAATTTAACACCAATAGATATGTAATATTCTTCCCAAACGAATGACTATGAAGTCAGCATGTAATTTAAAGAAATCATAAGGTTGCCAGAGAAACTATCAGTATGCCAAATGTGCACAATCCTACCACATTCATGCCCATGTTTCTCATTTAATAGTGCATACATGTGTGTAAAAACATACCCCCACACATATACACAATGCATATTTTCTACAATAAAATATATACTTAGGTATAATAAAACAGTGCAGTGATGTGTGGAATGTTGGTGATTTGTATAATTTGAGAAAAAACAAATATCATTAAAGGAGTTGCAAAATTTGTAATAATGTATCAGATATTAAATGATATTCATGATTAAGTATAGTAATAATAAAATTTACTTAATATTCATCATCAGTAGAAAATAGGTAAAAAGATATATTGATAACATAACAACATTTTTCTTAACAAATTTCCAACCAAACAAGCTGCAGTGACAGAAAAGGAAGTTTGTAGAAAGCAGAGATGAAAGAGGAAAATGACAGATGGGCCTTAATACCTTTCATACTACTCATATGTACAGATTTTACAAATTCTCAAATAAAAAAGCAAAGAAAATGAGAAACAAAATAACTCATCAGTTTGGTAGACCAACATATAGAGACAAGGATTAATGTATTGATAAATTTAAAAAATATGAAATGTAAAGCCTGAGATTTAGCTCAATAGTGCTGCACCTGCCTAGCCAGAACAATGTGCCGAGTTTAATCCCCAGCATCAGAGGAAGAAAAAGAAAAAGGAAAAAAAGAAAAGAGGGGGAAAAAAAGCATATATACTTTCTGACATACTCAATAAATTAAAAATAAATTATTTGTTATCTCTTCTTCTTGAATTGTTCCCTTCACAAGGATGTAGTGAGCTTCTTTGTCTCTTTCAATCAGTTTAAGTTTGAAACTTTGTCTATGAATAAGATTGCTACCCCTGCTTTTTTTTCTTCAGGGGTGGCGGGGAGCTCCTGTTACATGAAGAAATTTTCTGTCCTTTCACTTTTAGTCTTTGGGCTTCTTTTTACACTAGACGTGTCTTGTATACAACATATTATTGAATTTTGCTTCTTAATCCATTCTGCTGGTCTATTTCTCTTGATTGGTGAATTGAGGCCATTAATAGTGATGATTATAACCAATATGTACTAACTTATTAATCATGTTTTTTTTGTTTTTTTTTCCACCTTCTCCTTTTAGTTTCTTGCCTTGCCTATTTGATTTGCTCTGTTGGGCCTCATTGTGTTGTTACCTTCATTGTCTTTTTCTAGGATATTGTTGAGAATTCCTTGTAGTGCTAGTTTGGTATTCATAAAGTTTCTCAGGTGTTCTTTATCCTGGAAATATCTTATTTCCCCATCCATTTTAAAAGAAAGTTTTGCAGGATACATCAGTCTAGGTTGGAGGTTGTTTTCTTTTAGTACTTGAAATATCTCATTCCAGGTTCTCCTTAACCTAAGGGTTTGTATTGAAAAGTCTGCTGTGATTCTGATAGGCTTTCCTTTGTATGTAATTTGTTGTCTCTTACTGCTTGTAGTATTTTGTTCTTCTGTTGGATTTCTGGGATCTTGATTATATGTCTAGGTGTAGAATTTTTTTTGATCACAGCTAGTTGGAATCCTCTGTGCCTCACTTATCTGTATGTCAAATTCTTCCCCTCTGTTTGGGAAGTTTTCTATAATTAATTCTGTGAACAGTTTTTTTAAGTTATTTACATTTTCTCCTACTACTTCTTGAATTCCTTTCAATCTTATGCTATTCTTCTTAGTATTGTCTAATAGTTGTTGTATCAATTTCTCATGATCCCCTACTGTTTTTAAGAGACCTCTCTTTTCACAGTCACTGACTGCAATTTTATCTTCCATATCTGAGATTCTATCTTTGGACTCTTTTATTCTTTTGTGAACACTCTCAATGGAGTTTTTAATCTCCTGGGTATCTGTTTGAATCTGTCCTATGGATTCCATTTCTTTCTTGTATTGGGCATTCATTGTTTCCATTTCTTTCTTATGCTGAGTCTTCATGGCTTCTATCATGGTCTTGAGCTCATCTTTTTTTTGTCATTTTCTATTCTAGAGTCTCGAATCATGAGTTCCATTTTGCTCATCATCTCTATGGTTAACTGGGAAATTATTTATGATTTGAATTTTTCTAGAGCCTGATTGATCTGTTTTGTTACTTCCTGTGCTATGGGTCCAGGGTGTCCTGCTGGTTAACTGTCAGACTTTTCATCCTCATTTGCCCCACTATTTGCCACTGGTGAACTGGAAGTCTGTCCCTGTATCTTGCTTAAGCGTTTTCTCATTTTTACTATTGTTGTTGGGTTATCCTTAGTTTAACCTTTAGATTATTACTTTAATCTTCCTGATATAGTTGGGCTGCAGCCCATGGGTCTCTAATGACTCACAGACATTCTCATTTTCATAATACTGAAGAAAACAGCTCATTGAATCAATCACAATCCTTTATCCTAATTGATACAATCAGCACCACCATATAATGAAGCACAATTTGCAAATTGACCACTCATGGTAGTCATCAATCTATCACCTTCAAACCATGTGAATTTAATTAAAATCAAGAAGCAATCCATAATATGCTTACAGTAAATAAACTTTTCAGTAAGGATATTTACCATTTACAATGGGGGCTTAAAACAAAGTTAAGACAAGAGGAGTAGATAAGTATAAAAATTAGAGAAGGTTTCATATGAATCCAAAAGATGTAGAATGACCAGACAATCGTCAGGAAATTGTTAAATTCAAAAAGAACAAACAAAATAGAAATATTGTAACCCTCGAGTGAGGTAGACTAACATAAGAAAAGAACATAAAAGAGAAAAATAATAAAAGAAGAAATCTGAATTAAGACAAGAGCAGAAACAAAAAGGGAGATGAGGGTTACTATAGTGGAGTAAGAGACTGAGAAAAAAAACAAAAAGGAAAAAGAATTTGCAGAGTAGGATGAAAAGAAAAATGAGTTTAAAGGGCCTCTTTCAGACTATGTCACTGCTGTCATAATATACAATATGTGCTGCCATTTGCAGAGCCGAGCCCCTGACCTCAGCTAGCTGGTGGTAGAACCCCACAAAGCAGACTGAGATGCAAGGCCCAGACTGAGTTCCCCGACCTCCTGAAGGGCTGAACTCCACTCAGTTCTACTATAAGTTTCCCCACCACTTTAAAGATGTTCAAAGTTGAAAGTGCCAGAAAATATTGTTTGTGACCACCTCTACCTCTACAGAGTAGGTCCAAAGATTGGTAAAATCAGGAGGTCTAAAAGTGCGAGGGGTAAGGTTGGCGGGGTGTTTGAGGATGCCCTCGTGGCTACCTATCTAGCGCTAAAGATAGTGGCGGCAGCACCAGCAGGGGAGGGCACAGCCAAGAAGACCCTCTGGCGCTGAAGATGGCGGGGAGGGCGTGGCCGAGAATGTTTAAATTGTTTTTATTGCATATATCTTAGTTACTTTTTTTTTGCTGGGACAAAATATCCAGTACCCACAAAATAAATGAGGAGAGGTTTATTTCACCTCATAGTAGAGGTTTCAGTCCATAGTCAGCTGGCTCCAAGACATGGCAGCATGGCAGAGCGGCATGAAGAGGAGAAACAGTTTATGGTGTGGTGGGCAGAAGGCAGCAAAGCAGCAGCAGGAAAGCCAAGCCTCCTGTTTCCCCTTTTATCCCATCCAGGCTTCCGTCCTTTTAGGTTGTACCACCTATGCCTGGGGTGGGCCTTCCCATTATCCACACCCAGAACTCTGCTGATTCCAATCAGTGGACTACTTCCGAACCACATCCTTACTCCGAGTATCACCCACCCTAGATCCAACCAGCTCCCCATCTATGAGCACACGAGCCTACATCATGATTTGTTAGTAAGCCTGGAGCAGAGGCTCAGCTGCCTTTGGCCACAAGCTAGCTCTGTCTGTCTGATGAGAGACTAACAGATTTGTGCCTATGTGTATTTTTGAATGAAAATATTGCCCCTACTATGGTTAACGTCTACCATTGTTTTACAGTCTCACAGGTCCTGTTTAAGTTCATATTTCTTTAAATTGGGGTTTAATGAGATGTAAGAACTAAGATACGTTATGTACATGTACCACCTCTCTACATTGAATACAGTCATTATGTACTACAAACATGTAGTAATAATAGTTAAATATTTAATGCAGTTTAATCACAAAACTGAAATCCTTTGTATTGTCTGGAGTTAACAACTCCAAAAATTTGTATTCCTTAAACCTGTACAATAAGCTTATGCTTTGAAATGAGTAATTTTCTTCATCTCTCAATTTTTTAATTTCCCTCTTCGCAAGATCTCCTTTCTGCCTGGATGACTTTTGTCCCCTCACCGTAATCACTGACCAGCTTTTCAAAAGAGCCACTGTAATCCCATTTCTGTGGGCCCAGGATTCAGCTCAGTGGTTCGGTGGCCTGCCTTGCAAGTGCAAGGACCCGAGTTCAATCCCCAGTACCAAAAAAAATCCAAACAAAAACAATTGCATTTCTACCAGAGTTCACAGCATTATACTGTGCATTAGGTGAAGAAGAGCATAATTGCAAGGGAAACATGAGGAGTTGGAAACTCTGGCCCAGGCTTAATGAAAGAGAATCAGACAAACTCTGGAGGGCCCCACTATGTGTTAATCGTACAGTTCCCAGTTGTATTATAGCATTCACTTGTCTTGTAGTTCTCAAGCAGAATCACGGATAGAAACTTACAGTAGGAGATAAAATTTCAAAGCTAAGAATTCATCTACACACACAGCCATATATATGACATATGCACTCCATTGTATGCATTTCATCACGTATAATGGAATGGCTACTCAAATGCACTTGCTGTAAATATGTGAACAAATAGAGATGTGGCCGCCTGTGGTGAGCACTTGCTCTGTACCAAGGTGGGAAGAGCGTAGATCCCATTCCGTCCACCTGAGAACTGGGCAGTGAAACCAAAGGACTTTTCCGTGATTAGACAGTGTTAAGTAATGCTATGTTCACTTTTCTTGGTGGGGGGCGCTAGGGCCTGAACTCTGGGTGACCTTGCCTTCCGAGGCAGGCAATGGCACCACTGAGCTAAATCCCTGGCTCTACATTCACTTCCTTGATCATTCATCATACAGAGTGCACGTATCTGAGTTTGTACACCACATATATGAACACACAGTTATATCCCAAGGAGCAGTAACAAGATGATCATGGGGCCTGGGGCCTTGAAACAGTGTCCTCCCTTTGGGTTAGGAAGAGTCTTCCAGGAGTCCAGCCCTTACATCAGGGCTGAAGCTTCAGTTGTGTATAACCGGAAGTTGTGTGCAACAGCAAGGTGCTTGGTTACAGGGAGAGCATTGTAGAAAGGGTCCTGTAAACAGTGTACTTACAAATCCTACTGTAGCTACAAATGGGATAGTGATGCAGATGTGTACACGTCTGCTACCTTGTGCCCTTCAGCAGAGAAATTTCTGCCCCTTAATGTTTACTCATCGAAGCTTCCCAGGCTCCCTTCTCTTAAGGAGCACTCTTCCAAGCCACCCGCCCTTGTTGATCATAGCATGAAGAAAATACACTTCCGCAGCATTGTTTCCTAACCACCGAGCCGAGCTTATGTCAGCACAGACAAGTGGAACTTCCCTGGCAGTGTTTGTTGATGTGTTGGTCAACACACGCCAACACCATGAGGACGTGAAGTGTTCCTGCGCTTTGCATGCGCAGACGTATTCGGTAAAGATAGAATCTTGCAGGTTGTGATTATAAGCAGATCAGCAACCTCCGGAGTGCCACACGACTTGCATTTTGGTGAAATTTTCAAGGGTTGTTCATCAAATCTGCTGGATTTCACTCTCTAAGAGCTTTCATAACCCTTCCTTCTCTGCCTCCTTTCTTGGGTGCAGATCCACATCCAGAAAACCGAAGGTTGTGACCACATGACCTGTTCACAGTGCAACACTAACTTTTGCTACCGGTGTGGGGAGAGATACCGCCAACTCCGGTTTTTTGGAGACCACACATCAAACCTCAGTATATTTGGATGCAAATTTCGCTACCTCCCAGAGAGACCCCATTTGCGGAGACTAGTGCGAGGGTCGGTCTGTGGTGAGTATCCTCCTTGCCTGTGGAATCCTCTTCAAGATGAAGTCATGATAATAGAACTGTAAAAGCCCATGATTCTGAGAACTTGCTGTGTGCTGGGTACTCTGTAGGACCTTTATTCCGGAGCAGGAGACTAGCTCTCCGTCTCCCATTCCCCTCTCCCCTTCACCTCCCCATCTGCCTCTGTTTCTCTGATTAGACTTGAAAGCTTCACCAGGAGTTTTTTTTTTAAATTGAGAAAGTTGTTAGCCGGCCGTGGTGGCACATGCCTGTTGTAATCCCTGCACTGGGGAGGCTGAGGCAGGAGGATCACTGTGAGTTCGAGACCAACCTGGGCTACACAGTGAGTTCTAGGTCAGCCTCAACTACATAGTGAGACCCTGTCTCAAAAAAAGAAAAAGAAAAAGTTGTTAGCAAGAAACTACTTATATTGGTAAGCAGATTTTGTTTGAGAAGTAAATTATTAATTACACTGCAAAAATTTGAAGTCATTAGGCTTTTAAATTTCTGAAGCCCTACTGTAAGCTACTTGATAAGTAGAACAGCGTCTCACTATTTTTGTGGGGCAGCATCGAGGAGCATGTTTTACATCCAACCTCATTTCATTCATGAAGTACCTGCAGTACCACATTACACGAGCACAATCCAGACAGGCCAATAAGAATAAACAGTGGCCACCACACATTTCAGAGTCCTTAGCGGAGTTCCACCTGTCTGCGTACTTGGTGTCATTGTGTATGTTCTTCTAGTGTATTAATCATCGTAACAGTGACCAGTTAGTGAATGAGCATCAGAAGCTCCCAATCCATAGATACCCAAGTTTAATCACCCAAATGTAAACCCTTCTGTGGGTTGACTTTTTACCCTCTTTTCTTCAGGAACATAGCCTCACACACAGCCCTTACACACACACACACACACACACACACACACAGAGGGGGTGGGAGGAGAAATATACACACATAAACAGATACCTAGCTCTCCACTCGGTGAGCTAACCAGGTTTTATCCCTGCCAACTCAAATGTGTTAGTTATTTCATAATCTTTCAACCTCTCAAAAATTAAAAAGGAAAGAAATGCAAGAGAAAAGCACAAAAACGATTGGTCTTGGTAGACTAAATTGAGCCAGTCACCTAGGAATATGTTTTAGTTATAAAGAATCAGTGCTTTATCCTCATAAAGGCACATGTGCCACGACTTCAGGGATTGACTGTCCCTTGAGTGAAACTCCATGATGGATTCATGTGTGTGTATCTGTCCTGCATTTGATACATCTTTGTAGCCTTAATTGTAATCCATCTTACTAAAAAATAACATTTGCTGTGGTATTTAAAAGCATTGCTGTGATATTTGGTAAATTTGTTTTGAGACTCTTCATTTTTTTCTTCTGTTTTCCAGCTGGAAAATTATTCGTTGCACCTCTAATCCTGGTTTTGGGATTAGCACTAGGGGCCATAGCAGTTGTAATCGGTAAGAAACACTGAATGTGTCTCAGACTGGGTTTCTCGGGCCAGAGGCAGAGTCAGCGGAAATGTAACAGTGGGTGTTGCGTAGTAAGGCCCACACTTCCTGTCCTGTACCTGCCTCAGGCCACTGTCCAGGAGGAGCATGTTTCCTGTAGGATGTGTTTGACGCATGTATACTTTGTGTCTGTCTATGGATACTTTGATTTGTGTATCTTCTAAAGCATTATTATGTCATCCACTTTTAATATCAAGTTAATGCAGCTAGTACTTTAGTGAAAAAGTTAAGCGAACTAGACTTGTTTTTCAGTTCTGAGTTTAAGCTGGACCGCTGAGGAAAGGAGGCTGAATTGCATGGCCAAGTCTTTGTGTTGGCCTAGTGAAAGAGATCTTGTGTGAAAAGAATGGGTGTGATGTATATACATTCTTACCCCCAACATGTACTTGAGCATGGCTGGTCGAACTCTTATATGGTTTCATGCATGTAAGCATAGTAAAATACGAATGTCAAAGGAGCAGTTCCTCAGATTTTAGCATTCTGTAGAATAACCACAGGGCTGTTTAAAACACAGCCGCTCCTGCCCACCATTCCTGACTCTGTGGGGTGTGGCCTGGGGATCACATCTCTAGTTAGTTCTCACGTCATGCCTGCTGCCTTCCGGAGGTTCAAAGATTTGGATAGCAGCTGCTTTGGTGATTGTTCTGTATAATGATGGGATTTTTTTTTTTTTTTTTTTGGTCTAAGATCATTTTTGTATGTAAACTATTTAGCAACTGATGCTTGTGCAGGCTAGGTAGAATTATGAAGTACTTGATAGTGACACTCTTGCTGTGAGTCAGGACTTTCTGGAGTAGACATTATGATCTGCATTTTATACATGAGGAAATTAAAGTTCGTTGGATGGCATAAGCCATAAAAACCTGGACTGGAGCCTCTGCGCAGTCCACATTCTTTAGTAGGACGTTATTCTGCCTGCAGCCGGCACATGGCTCTAGACCCTGAGGCTTGACAGCTGGTAGGAAGTGTTCTTCCATGTTTAAACTGGTATTACTGAGTGTGTCAAAGAGGGAAGGGCACTGCAGCAAAATAACAAAGGATGAGGTTTTATAGAAATAAATGCATCTTGTAGGTATCTCCCGTCTTCCCTGTGTGGTGCTAAATCATGATTATTTCTAAGGAGTTTGCAAATAAACTAATGCAGGAATCTTCATATGTATAACCCTCAGTGCCTCTCCTCCTAATTACCTGTCTTTTACTTTTTTATCCCTAGGTTTATTTGTATTTCCCATCTATTGCCTTTGTAAAAAACAGAGAAAGCGGTCACGGACTGGTATGGACTAGCAGGGTGCGGATAACTCGCCCGACTCCAGCTGCGTCCCAGAGCCTCTGCCGTCATGGTCATCGGTCATTGGCCTGCGGGCCTCAGCCCTGGTGCACTCCCACCATGGTGTCCCGCCCTCCCCCTAAACCAATTGCTGCTTTTCAAAAATGGTCACTTTCATAAACTATACGTACCTGTATCATAACTCTGACCTTCGCGGTTCTTAGAAGAAAATGTTTTCGTTGAGAACCAGTTATCCTCCACCCTGTTCTGAGGGCGGATCCCCCAGGGTCGCCTGGACTGGCTTTGAGCCCTGAACCCTCCGGCCTGTCCGCGGGATACCGTGTGAATGGTGACATCCTGTCTGTCCCAAGAAGCGAGGCCACTTTTCAGAATCCACAGGTTCACTGAAGTCGCCTGTTCTCGTGGCCCGAGCCGTAGAATTCCTTCCTCCTTCAGATACTGTATTTGCTAAAAATTTCTGTGCCCAAAAGGGAACTGAGGAAACTAAATGAACGAGAAGAATCATGAGTCACCGCAGTGCGTGTGTACGGTTGTGTGTGTGTAGAAGTAAATATTAAAGCGGGGCTCGTTACCTGTGCTTATCTATTTCTATGCCTCTACACCGTTTTCTCACATCTTCACAGAACTGTTTAGAGTTGATGGTTCCACTGTGGGCAGAATTTGGGGTTGTAGTAAATTAAAGTCCATGTAGACAACAGGCTCTTTCAGTGCTATTTCCATTGTAAACAGAAAATGCAGGATGCTTTTAGGAAATTCTCAAGTCCCAAAGAGGCAGTCTTCAGATTTCTTATATTTTGGCATAATGGTTCTACTCTATGAATAAATATTTCATATGAGATTACTGAATCCCGAGAACAAGTTTGCTCTAGCTCTATGCCACTATTTTTTAACTTACCAGCTTGTAACTATAGAGAATGTCACTTTGGGTCAAAGTTTTAAATTATTTAATACCCAACCCTCTTCCCTTTCTGTTTTTTTATTTGTTCCCAAGTTTTTCATGAAAACAAATACTAGTCTTGAAGGATTTTTCTTAGGTTTACTGCTCAGATGCATAATAACTTGGGGAAATCTTTTTATGGCGATAATTTAAAAACATATTTCTTTGTTCACAGATTCAATTATAAACTATTTTTAGAGAAGGAAATGGAAAAATTAAAAAGTATTTTCAGGACATTTCCTAAGGTGTGAAGTATTTGAAGATAAAAGGACAATTAATGAAGCTATTATATTATTTTGTTTTCATCACCAAAGTTCAACAACTTCTGTTGGAAGAAAAAGCCTCTAAGAAGCCTAAAGTTCACAGGTGTCTCCAGTCTCAAACTTAACTCTGCACAGAAGTACAGTTACTTTGTCAGCAACCTCATCAGACGTGAAATAGGTCATATGGTAAAACATGCACTGACATGAATAGGTCCGTATTTCTTGGGCTCCCGAATGTTAAAATATTTTATTTTGTTTGCCCTTAAGTCCCCGGCAGTCAAGGTCACTCGTGGTCCCAGGCCGGCGTGCCTGCGCTCCTTCTGAATCACGCGAAATGGCTCCGTGGCTTCTGGGCTGACGTCTGCCGCTGTAGAGGAGGCCATGGCATCTGTGCTCCTGGAGCCACACATTTCTGAAGCCCAACAGGAGTGGGGAAGAGGTGCTGCTCCTGTTCAGACTCATCCTTCTGTTCGTCCACCTGTCCATGCGACAGTGTCACTGAGGGCTTGGTGTAGCTTGGTGTAGGTGGCCGCTGCGGTGTTAAACCGAAAGGATGAATCCTATCCCAAATACGTATTTCTGTCATAAAAGTGCTTGATCTTTTGAAATTCATCTTTGCTGGTTCTAAGCATCGGTTTGGTGGTGTGTGAACGTGATGAGTTCTCACTCTCGTGGATCTGTATGTCTCTGTAGCATAAAAATACCTAGCCTGTGTACTACGTACTCTGGTCGTGGGTCATTTATCTTCTTAGATTATTTTGTCTGTTGTCTTTGGCCTACTCAGGGATTTTTATTCCTTTCCTTTGAATAACTTATCTTTTAGACCTATTTTTATATGATTTGGAAGAATTTCCAATACACCAGTTCCAAAGCGCTGTCTGTTCCCAGGTGAAGCTGTTTCCACAGTGTGTGAGAGATGGTGCCCTGTGTTGCATGGCCTTTTCATTTTTCTATTACATCACTTTAAAAGTAAATATATGCCTTTTTCTCTTTAAAGGTGGCTAGATATTAGGCTTTTCCCTGCTGGTAATTTAAAGTAATTATTTGTGAATTTTTTTACTAAGTTTCAAGATCTTTAAAAGAGAGATGAAAAGAGAAAAGGATTATTTATATATCAGTGCCAACTTTGAAGCTGAAACAGGAGTAACTTTTAGGATAAATTCTGAAAACTACTTTAGAAACAGATGTGTGCACATGAAATAAATACCTTTCTATCCAAGGCTTGTTTTATATGTTTTTATTATAAATTTAATATATGCTCCCTTAAAAGCCAAGCTACATAGAGTTATGAAGTACAAATCCCCATTTACCCCGCCCCTTATTTTATAGGGGTAGCCGCTGTTCATGGTTTGGTAGGTGTTCCTGCAAACATTTTCTAAAAATTTACAAATGTGTGTGTTGTGTATATGCATCACATTTATTAGTTTTATACAAATAGAATAATCTTACTTTGCTGTGACTCTTACATTTTATTATATATTGATAGATACCTTTGCATAAGAGTTTATATAGACTTACCTCACTCTTTTGTAAATTACCATGTAATCCACTGTAGGACTGACTGACTCCTGTTGAGTGGGCATCAAGATTGCTTTCACTTCTTTCTTACAAAGAGCTAGTGAAGACCTTTTTCTATCTCTTTTTCACCTTATGTGAGCACATCCATAGATTTTTTATTTGGTTTTTATCTGATGTTTTTAATAGTAATGCGGGAATTTTCAGAAAATAAGATCATAGAAATGTATTTGTTAGTAAAAGAAAGCTTGTACAAGGAGTGTGAAAGTTTTAAAGAAAAGCATCTTTGGAAGGATAACTTCCTCCCTGCTTGAGTCACCAAATAAATGCCTTGCCAAAACATATACAAGAAAATTACTCATTTTGCAATAAAAATAAAATGTCTTTCGGATCATGTGAGAAAGATGAATTGATTTTTGGATTGCCTGCTCTTAAAACGTGAACCATGCCAAACTGACAGAGGAAAGATTCCGTAGGCTTGGTGGGAGGACCACGGACTATGGAACCTGCAATGTTCCTTCTGTAGTGAGCGTCGCTCCTCCTCCTGGGGGATTTCCAGATACGGAGTCAGGAGAGGAGGGGCCCAAAGCTGTAGGTACAGTCAGCATCCTGTTGCCACCACCTTTGTTTTCTGACAGGTGCTGTTGGGTCCTGAGGGGAACAGATGGTTACATAGCAGTCAGGCTACAGCATGATGGCTTTCCCCGTACTTTCTTCCCCTGGGATCAAGATTCCTTCTGTGTGCTGTCAGGATGTCCCTTGCTCTGTGGCCCCATCTCTCCATCCCAGCGTCCTCGCTGACCCTTTACTTTTGACCTACCATCCCCATGCCACCCTCGAGCCCTGATGCCTGTCCAATTTGAACCCATCAGCTAAAGCATCCCAACTTCCTTGTTAAACGCAGCTGTGTTGACATTTGACTTTTATGCTGCCTGCTGAATTATATAAAGATGCTAGTGGTCTAAATGAGATTCACTGATGTACTTTTAAGTATGAAAGTAAGAACATTCATACGAAAAGCCATTTTAGGCTTTGTCTTTATAAGCAAGTGGCACATACTCCTTTAGTGTGAGCATTCACATTGATAATTTGCTCATCCTTCTATATTTGAAATCCATCCCTGCTGTTGAAGTCATTTTTCCTGTGATCAGTGCCATATTTTTATGTTGCTGTCTGTGATAGCCTTAAAATTCCATCATGCCCTTTGAAATACTTGTGGCATCTAACACCTTAATGACATGCATAAGGCAACTAATATATACATGTTAATAGAAGGGAGTAGAAGTGTTACCAAACAGGTGTTCATCTCTTCAGATTTGTGGAGAATCGGTAGCTAAAAAATTTGAAACAAGTACAACATACCTGAAAGAAATGCAGCACTTTGTAAAATAACAGTAATCCTGGAAACTGGTTATCAACAGTTTGCCTGGGGCTCAAATATAATGACTAATATTTAACAGATCTTATTACCTGATAACTTAGTTGAAATATTTCTTTAAAATACTATGAATTTCTATTCAAGATTTTAATTGCATTGACATAGTTTACAAGTTTTATAAAAAGAAACAACTCTGACCAGAAACATGGGAAATCAAGACCATTTGAGCTTATTTTGTATTGTTCAACTCATTGCAATTTCAAATGATATTTTCCTTCCTAATATGGAAACCTGAGTTCCAAAATCACATTCTAATATGCATATCTACAGTTGCTAGATATACATGTGAAGTAATTGGATGAAGCTGAAATAATTTTGTACAATCATAAAAGCATGGTCTGCACAAAATCAAGAATTCCAAAATTTACGAAATATTTGAGATGTGAAGTGTTGCTTTTTGTGTGCAGTGGCACAGGCCTTTCAGAGGGAAATGCGGAGTAGGTGTGATTTCATAGCTTTGAAATTGAGGACAGAACCGAGTATTGTGCCAACATTGCTATCCTAGGCCTGGAGTCCGGACTTTTTCCACATCCAGTAACCAGAGCCACAGGAGTTTGAGACTGTTGTCCTTGACATCACAAGGTTGATTGCCAATTTAACATATCAGAGAGAAGTTCAATGCTGGAGCTATGTAATGCATATCAGAAACTATTCTTTTCTTTTGGCTAAAGATGTGGCTGAGAATAAAACAATTTGAACTTAAAATGCGGTGAGTTGCAAAAAATACACAAGTCATCGCCACTGCCTTTCTTTGCCATTTCTTTTGCCTTCTAACATTTCATTCATT
The DNA here is from genome assembly GCF_012274545.1 of Fukomys damarensis. Classification (NCBI taxonomy): domain Eukaryota; kingdom Metazoa; phylum Chordata; class Mammalia; order Rodentia; family Bathyergidae; genus Fukomys; species Fukomys damarensis. The sequence continues at coordinate 6,279,733 of NW_022900926.1, forward strand.
GCATTTACGTCTGCATCGCTTAAGTTATGCAGACTTACTAACCTAGAAAATATTTCTTTGCTTTTCAATTCTATGCCACATTTTTGTCACTCCGACCCATCCTGAATACTGAGCGATCTTCCTTTGCTTCTGCAGTGATCCCTGCCTACTTCAACATCCAGAACCTATCTTCAAAGTCTTAGATTCCTCAGCTGCTCTTTGCCTCCACAATGCACTTCATAGCTTGGCCAAGTGCAGAATAAACTGTCTGGCCACCAACTGCTTCCCCTCTGGCGAAAGGAAATCCCACACTGAACAGGCTCCCTAACTTAACTGATAGCCAGTGTACATTATCTTTGTTTTGTCTGTAAATTAAAATGTATCAGGAATGCCTGTAGCACTTGTCCCTCTTCTCGTAGAAGTTAAAGGACTCTGCTTAGCTATCTGCAACAGAGTGAAACCTGAGGGCTCAGCAGCACTGGGGAGTCAGGCTTCAGAAATTGCTTCTCACTTTCCCTTCCATCCAAGCTGCATTAGCAAAACTGGCTGGGCTGAAAGTGCGCGCAGACGGGCCTCCAGCCGCACCGGAAGTCACTCCCGCTTCACCGGAGGTGCTGTGGCTCTCTTGCTGCTCTTCGTTTCCCTGGAAAGTCCTACAGCTTGGAGTCTGGTGCATTTCTGTAATGTAGCATTTGCATATAAGATTCGACCATGGGTTCACGCTCTGAGCGTCATTAGATTTCTTGATCTAAAATAGACCACAGTGGTGGCACTGGTACTAACCCTATTCAGAGCTACCATTTTGTCATCTATAAATGTTCAATATTTTCATTCGTGTGATTTAGACATAAGCCACACAATACAGGTTTAGTGTAAATTAATACGTAATACGGAGAAATTCAGGAGAATCCTATGTGAGTGTTCAAACGCCCTAGAGGTTGTTAGACTAATGACTTGTCAGGCTTTTCCTGTGCTATCAGTCATCTGCTCCCTGCACATCTGTGACATGTTTATCCCAAGCCTCTGCTGGGGAAATTTCTTAGTAATCTAGTCTAATTAGGAAAAATAGGCTATTTATTAACACAGTACTTTATAGCCTATATATTGTTACTGTTTCAAGGAAACAGTAACAAAATATTTTATATACATATATGAATTTTTCAATCTTTCAAAAAATAGCATGCTTTATGTTTATTTATAAGTAAATTCTATATAAAGTATCATGATTTATATCAGCTAACTACGCATCCTTTTGCTAAAGCCCTTTCTTAAGTTCCATCTGACAGCTAACAGCTTTTATGATGTGACTACTGTACTCGAATCATTTTTATCATAAATAAAATTATGCATGTATTATAAAGACTAACCTGATACTTCATATGAAATCCATTTACCTTGACAAAATTGGTTACAGATGTTTAATTTGAAAATAATTGACAATCTTACCAATGATGAAAGCAATCATTAACATACAAAGTAGCAAATTCTATGAGATGGCAGAAAGAACTGTGTGGGCGGAACACAATGTTACTACCTTGTACTAGCTTACTAAGGATTAGTTGTTTCTATTTTAAACAAAATTGATTAGACAGTTTCTTGGAACAAATATATCTATGGCAAAACTGCAGACAATTATTTACATTTTCCTTTTCAAAAATAATGTGAGCTGCTAAAAATCGTGGGTCTTTCACCTGTTATTATATATTCAGAAATTGAAGTTCTAAGGACTAATTGTCATCTATTTAAATATTAGACTATTTGATTTATATTTTCACTAACTATCAAGTGAAGAGAAATTTCTTAATTTTAAGATGAAGAACTCTCACTAGTAGTCTGTACCAGACCTTGTCCATGTCATGATATTATATAAAGTTTCCTGTGAAATTCATAGCCATTTTCCAAACCACATGCATATTATTGTAATGTTTAAAATGAGCCTGGTTGAAGAAATTTCTTTAATTTTTATCTTTAAGTCATTTCATTAATAATATTCACTTTGATATTTATAAAACTTTGGCAGAAACCATTTTGAATGTATTTTAGGGAAAAAGCAGATGAAAATAAAATAAGAGAGTTGACAATGTTAGTATGTAGACATCTGAAAAGAAATTGTGCAGGAAAAAGAAATTCACCTGAGATGAAAATGCTGGAAAATAAGGAGTATTTAAAGGACCGGATTTCTTACATCATTAGAATAATCAACTTATTTCCCAGTGATTGTTTCATGCTGTTGGTTCTATGAATTCTCCATGGTACATAACTTTTTTCACCACTTTAATATTTCTACTGAAAAGAGAGGAAGAAGTTGGTGAATAAAAGCCAGAGAAACGGCCCATTCTCATTTTCCAGTACGCTGATGTTTAGTTCCTTAAGGTTCCATATGGTGCTGTGTGATGAGTATGTAACATTTATGTTATTAGTGCCTTATTTTTTCACTTGACTTTATTTCTTATCTAAAGAGCCATATATACACGTATATTTTTGTGATTGTTCTTTGATCCCTCTGTTTAAGAAGTATTTCATTAGGGATCTATATAAGGCTGTATCTGCTACCCTAATCTACTGTGTGGTCTCTAGAACAGCAGGCTAGCCATTGTATGTTTCTTAAATTCATTGTTCAGTTTTAAATTAAAGTATGATAATGGAGATTAAATGTCAGAAACTGAAAACATTGAACTTCAATTTTTTTTTTTTTTTTTTTTTTTTTT
>NW_022900926.1:6283404-6316545 GCF_012274545.1 Fukomys damarensis
TTTTTCCTGAGAAATTCATAGCCATTTTCCAAACCACATGCATATTATTGTAATGTTTAAAATGAGCCTGGTTGAAGAAATTTCTTTAATTTTTATCTTTAAGTCATTTCATTAATAATATTCACTTTGATATTTATAAATTTGGCAGAATTGGAAAATAAGGAGTATTTAAAGGACCGGATTTCTTACATCATTAGAATAATCAACTTATTTCCCAGTGATTGTTTCATGCTGTTGGTTCTATGAATTCTCCATGGTACATAACTTTTTTCACCACTTTAATATTTCTACTGAAAAGAGAGGAAGAAGTTGGTGAATAAAAGCCAGAGAAACGGCCCATTCTCATTTTCCAGTACGCTGATGTTTAGTTCCTTAAGGTTCCATATGGTGCTGTGTGATGAGTATGTAACATTTATGTTATTAGTGCCTTATTTTTTCACTTGACTTTATTTCTTATCTAAAGAGCCATATATACACGTATATTTTTGTGATTGTTCTTTGATCCCTCTGTTTAAGAAGTATTTCATTAGGGATCTATATAAGGCTGTATCTGCTACCCTAATCTACTGTGTGGTCTCTAGAACAGCAGGCTAGCCATTGTATGTTTCTTAAATTCATTGTTCAGTTTTAAATTAAAGTATGATAATGGAGATTAAATGTCAGAAACTGAAAACATTGAACTTCAATTTTTTTTTTTTTTTTTTTTTTTTTTTTGTACCAGAGATCAAACTCGGCATCCTGTGCTTGCAAAGCTGGTGGTGGAACCACTGAGCTAAATTCCCAGCCCCTTGAAACGTAGTTTTACACCATGCAAAAGAATGCTGAGTAAATTTGAGACCTGAATTGGAATGTTAATCAGGCTTATCGATCGCTCTGATGAAGACAAAATTGCTTTTCAGAAACTATTGAAAATAAAAGTAACTGTATGATGCTATGGGAATTTGACCAGTTCTCTACAATTTGTCTTTGGAAATATTTTATGACTAATAAGTTTCCATGTACCATATTATTTACAAATTCATGTTTAATTCACTTGCAGTGTGCTTTATCATTGCCAAGTCATTTTGTATAACTTTGTTCTTGATTGTGCCTTTGGTTTTGCTTTATATGCAACACTGGTCTTGTTGTATTTATGTACCACAGTGTATAATTCAACGTTTCCTCATGAATGTATGATGAATGATTAAACCATGTGCTTAGAAAAGGCAGAGACACAAGTTGTATATGCAAATAGGTATAAATATTTGACACGGGGAAAAAAAAAAAGAATGTTCCTGCCAACAGATAGGGCCTGCTGGACAGGACCTAGAAATTAACAGATTGTTTTAACGGTGAAATTTTAAAAATCTATTACCTCAAGAATTTCCACTTTTGTCAGTGTACTTGGACGAGTGCTATCTCACTTGTTGCTGGTGGTGGACACAAGCCAAGCATCAGATCTCTTGCAGGTTAGGGACAGGCCTTTCAGTGTGGACACCTTGTGATATGGTGAGGTCTGACTCTGGAGTCTCTGTAACATACCTATGGCCTTTTGCTGTGGTTGGGCTTTATTAAAAAGTTTCTTTTGATTGCTTGTTTTGGAATGGGAAGAGAATCTTAATTATGAGATCAGGTCTCATGGGCGAACACAAAGACACTCACTGAACTTGGGTGAAAACTCTAATGGGGATCAAACTGTCCAATGATTGTCACTGTACCTGCTGCTGTCTGATTACCGTGGAGTGCTGTGTACCACGTGGTGTGTAATACATTGTGCAGTGTCCGCTAGCAATGCCTAATAAAAGTTTTTCAAAGAGAAGACTCCTGCCTTTTGTTCACAGGGTACCAAGCCATTTCCACACTGTGTTCTAGGAAGGAGGCTCCTGAATGAATGAGAATCCATGGGTGCTAGGGGAGATCGGTCCGAGTATTCCGCAGTGGATGAGCAGGGGTAGTGAGCAAACAGTATGGAAATAAGACACTGGCAGAGGGTGGTAATTACTGTATTTCAGAGGCAGTTGGGAGAAGGAAAAGTGGAAACCACAAATAGATAGATACACCTATTCTATAAGCTAGGAATAGAGTCTTCTATTCTATAAGCCAAGAATAAAATATCAGATAGATTCACCTATTCTATGTTAGGAATTCTTTCCTGCATCTATCCCCAGAGAAGGTAGGGTATTTGTTGACTGAATGGTAGGTACAAGGAATTTCCAGTGAGAGTAAACTGACAGTAAAATGACAGTAAAAATACAAAAGGACATATTTGTGCAATAGAATACAACAATGCAGTAAGAATGGGAAAATAGGTTTAAGAAGTTACTGAGCAATCTATGCCAAAGTGCAGCTGAAACTGATGATATTATGTTGCACGTGTGAAGCCAGACACAAGACCATGGATATCATGCGATGATACATGACCAAAACCAGGCGAAAGTAATCGAGAATGATAGAAATCAGAACAGTGGTTACTTTTGGGGTGGGGTTATTGACTGGGAAAGAGAATGAAGAAACTTCCTGGATGAAAACACCCTGTGACTTCCTTCATCAGGGTGGGTACATGTAGAGATGTCTGTGCCAACCAGTGAAAATCCATACACTGAACAAATGCATAGGAGTATTTTACACCTCCATTTGGAAATTAATGGGCCAAAATATTTTAGTTTGGAAAATTCAGAAGATAAAAGCCTCCTCAGTCCCCCATACAGATAAAATGTGATTTTATAATCTACTTAAATATAAAATTGAACCTTTTTTCTTTTACTGTATTTCTTGGCTCATTAAAATACTTTGAGATGTGATACTAGATTTTTCAGAGGTCCTAAAGTTCAGCTATTTGCAGTTGCTGTGGCAGACTTCAGTGAGCATTCCTGCACGCCAATCCTGGGGTAAATTCTTGGTGGAATTTCAAAGGCTGAAAACAAGGAAAAGGCATGTGCTATCTCGTGTATCCAAGGGCACAGTCCAAGTTGATGCCAGTTTATGTTTCTATCACCAGTCCACTAGTGTGTTCGTTCCACTGGCTCATAACCAAAACTTTTCTTTTTAAAAACATCTGCCTATATGACAGGTGAAAAAATTGTCCCCTCACGTTTTCTCACCTTGGCCAAACTGGCTACATGTGCTGTATCAATTTCTATTCTGTAAAGTAGGTTTCCCTTCAGTTCATTTGTACCTAGCTTTTTTTGTTGTAATAAACACTAATACGTATCTCAGCCCCAAGCCGTTATTTTTAAATGCAAAAATGGTGGCATCTTTTATTGTAGCTACAGTTGCCAACCGACACACACGTACGTAATACAGCAGAAATGTATTTAATTTGCACAACTCGCCACAAACGCCATGCGCTCCAACCTAAATTTGAGCTTGGAAGTGCAAGCCTCCTGGTGCTTCTGTGCCCTGGTCCCGGCTTGAGCAGGCTGAGGGTCTTCGGCTGCGTGGCCCCTGTTTGACCCCTTATGTCATCTGGCCCTGACAGCACAGCCCTGCACGTGGGCCGGGCGGTCTGTGGAAAGAGGATGGGTCCTAACCTGATACCTTACGAGGTTTTTCACCTGTTCCTGTCCGTACTTGATCCACATATTTATGGATTAAATTTCTGTTTCAGCAAGGTACTATGAGCAGCTTCATGTTAGAAGTTAAATGGGAATATTGTTTGGAATGAAACTTCCAGTGGTCAGGCTGTGACCTTCAGGTCTGGTTAATGAGTTCTGTGTAGCTGGGTGTGGTGGCACACGCCTATAATCCCAGCACTTGGAAAACTGAGGCAGGAGGATCGCTGTGAGATCGAGACCAGTCTGGGCTACATAGTGAGTTGCAGGTCAGTCTCAACTCCACAGTGAGACCCAGTCTCAATAAACCAAAAAGGCCATCTTCAGCGCCAGAGGGTCTCCTCTGCTGGGCCCTCCCCGCGGTGTTCCCGCCTTCTTTAGCCCCAGAGGGTCTTCTCGGCCAGGCCCTCCCCTGCTGTCACCGCTGCTGCCGTCTTCAGCGCTAGAAAGGTAGCTACACGGGCACCCCCGAACCTCCCCCCAACCTTCCCCCTCACGATTTTAGATCTCCTGATTGTACCAGCCTTTGGACCTACTCTGTAGAGGCAGAGGTGGTCATAAAGAGTATTTTCTGGCACTTTCAACTTTGAACATCTTTAAAGTGGTGGGGAAACTTATAGTAGAACTGAGTGGAGTTCAGCCCTTTAGGAGGTCAGGGAACTCAGTCTGGGCCTTGCAGCCCGATCTCAGTCTGTTTTGTGGGATTCTGCCACCAGCTAGCTGAGATCAGGGGACTCGGCTCTGCAAATGGTGGCACATGTTGTATATTATGACAGCAGTGATACAGTCTGAAAGAGGCCCTTTAAACTCATTTTTTTCTTTCTTTTTTTCATCCTACTCTGCAAATTCTTTTTTTTTCTTTTTGTTTTAACTCAGTCTCTTACTCCACTATAGTATCCCTCATCTCCCTTTTTGTTTCTGCTCTTGTCCTAATTCAGATTTCTTCTTTTATTATTTTTTCTCTTTTCTTTATGTTCTTTTCTTATATTATTCGACCTCACTCAAGGGTTACTATATTTCTATTTTGTTTGTTCCTTTTGAATTTTACAATTTCCTCATGATTGTCGGGTCATTCTATGTCTTTTGGCTTCATATGAAATCTTCTCTAATTCTTATACTTATCTACTCCTCTTGTCTTAACTTTGTTTTAAGCCCCCATTGTAAATGATAAATATCCTTATTGAAAAGTTTATTTACTATAAGCATATTTTGGATTGCTTCTTGATCTTAATTAAATTCATGTGGTTTGAAGGTGATAGATTGATGACTACCATAAGTGGTCAATTTGCAAATTGTGCTTCATTATATTATGGTGCTGATTGTATCAATTAGGATAAAGGATTGTGATTGATTCAATGGGATGTTTTCTTCAGTATTATGAAAATGAGAATGTCCGTGAGTCATTAGAGACCCATGGGCTGCAGCCCAACTATATCAGGAAGATTAAAGTAATAATCTAAAGGTTAAACTAAGGATAACCCAACAACAATAGTAAAAATGAGAAAACGCTTAAGCAAGATACAGGGATAGACTTCCAGTTCACCAATGGCAAATATTGGGGCAAATGAGGATGAAAAGTCTGATAGTGAATCATCAGGACACCCTGAACTCAAAGCACAGTAAGTAACAAAACTGATCAATCAGGTTCTAGAGAAATATAAAACAGAAGTAATTTCCCAGATAATCATAGAGATGACTAGCAAAATGAAAGTTATAATTCGTGACTCTAGAACAGAAACTGAGAGGAAAATAGATGAGCTCAGGACTATGACAGAAGCCATGAATTCCCAGCATAAGAAAGAATTGGAAACAATAAATGCCCAATACAAGAAAGAAATGGAATCCATAAGACAGATTCAAACAGATATCCAGGAGATTAAAAATTCCATTGAGAGTGTTCACAAAAGAATAAAAGACTCCAAAGATAGAATCTCAGATATGGAAGATAAAATTGCAGTCAGTGACTGTGAAAAGAGAGGTCTCTTAAAAACAGTAGGGGATCATGAGAAATTGATACAACAACTCTTAGACGATACTAAGAAGAATAACATAAGATTGATAGGAATTCAAGAAGTAGTAGGAGAAAATGTAAATGACTTAAAAAAGCTGTTCATAGAATTAATTATAGAAAACTTCCCAAACAGAGGGGAAGAATTTGACATACAGATAAGTGAGGCACAGAGGATTCCAACTAGCTGTGATCAAAAAAAATCTACACCTAGACATATAATAATCAAGATCCCAGAAACCCAACAGAAGAACAAAATACTACAAGCAGTAAGAGACAAGAAACAAATTACATGCAAAGGAAAGCCTATCAAAGTCACAGCACTCAAAGGAAAGCCTATCAGAATCACAGCACACTTTTCAACACAAACCCTTAGGTTAAGGAGAGCCTGGAATGAGATATTTCAAGTACTAAAAGAAAACAACCTCCAACCTAGACTGATGTATCCTGCAAAACTTTCTTTTAAAATGGATGGGGAAATAAGATATTTCCAGGATAAAGAACACCTGAGAAACTTTATGAATACCAAACTAGCACTACAAGGAGTTCTCAACAATATCCTAGAAAAAGACAATAAAGGTAACAACACAATGAGGCCCAACAGAGCAAATCAAATAGGCAAGGCAAGAAACTAAAAGGAGAAGGCAGAAAAAACAAAACAAAACATGGTAATAATAAGTTAGTACATATTGGTTATAATCATCACTATTAATGGCCTCAATTCACCAATCAAGAGAAATAGACCAGAAGAATGGATTAATAAGCAAGATCCAATGATATGTTGTATACAAGACATGTCTAGTGTAAAAAGAAGCCCATAGACTGAAAGTGAAAGGACAGAAAACTTCTTCATGTAACAGGAGCCCCCCGGCAAAAAAGCAGGGGTAGCAATCTTATTCACAGACAAAGTAAGTTTCAAACTTAAACTGATTGAAAGAGACAAAGAAGTTCACTACATCCTTGTGAAGGGAACAATTCAAGAGGAAGAGATAACAAATAATTTATTTTTAATTTATTGAGTATGTCAGAAAGTTTATATGCTTTTTCTTTCCTCTTTCTTTTTCTTCCTCTGATGCTGGGGATTAAACTCGGCACATTGTTCTGGCTAGGCAGGTGCAGCACTATTGAGCTAAATCTCAGGCTTTACATTTCATATTTTTTAAATTTATCAATACATTAATCCTTGTCTCTATATGTTGGTCTACCAAACTGATGAGTTATTTTGTTTCTCATTTTCTTTGCTTTTTTATTTGAGAATTTGTAAAATCTGTACATATGAGTAGTATGAAAAGTATTAAGGTCCATCTGTCATTTTCCTCTTTCATTTCTGCTTTCTACAAACTTCCTTTTCTGTCACTACAGCTTGTTTGGTTGGAAATTTGTTAAGATAAATGTTGTTATGTCATCAATATATCTTTGTACCTATTTTCTAGTGATGATGAATATTAATTTTTAAGTAAATTTTATTATAACTATACTTAATCATGAATATCATTTAGTATCTGGTACATATTACAAATTCTCCAACTCCCTCAAAGATGATACTTGTTTTTTCTCAAATTATACAAATCACCAACATTCCACACATCACTGCACTGTTTTATTATACCTAAGTATATATTGTATTGTAGAAAGTATGCATTGTGTATATGTGTGGGGGGTATGTTTTTACACATATGTATGCACTATTAAATGAGAAACATGGGCATGAATGTGGTAGGATTGTGCACATTTGGCATACTGATAGTTTCTCTGGCAACCTTATGATTTCTTTAAATTGCATATTTGACTTCATAGTCATTCATTTGGGAAGAATATTACATATATATTGGTGTTAAATTCTATCATTATGCTTATAAAAATATAATAAAAATATGTATGGGATATGATAAAATAGAAACAGAAAAATCTGATCTTAAAACTGTGAATTTGTTTAGTTGCTTTTGAAATTCAAATATAAGTATATTTTTTTCTATGGGAAGTTTTGTTAAAAAATGTAAGTGGTACAATCAACAAGTATATTATATTTATCAATTAATTAAACCAAGGAATTTATAAATCATAAAATTTTGAGGACACTTTCTCAACTATAATATGTAACTTTGTTTTATTTATAATTACATTATTTCAAAAATATTATAAGAAAATGAAAAAGAACATGTTTGAAGATCATATCAAACTAATGTATTTCGATTAGTCTGTGTTACATAAATTCTTGTTTATTTCATATCCTTTTTTTGCTGTCATATATATGTATATTTGAAATTTTTATTTAGTATCTTCATTTCTTGTTATCTATCTTTGCAATCTTTAATAAATAAATAAATAAATGAGGTCTGTGCAGAGGGTAAGGGCAGGGCTCCAGTGGTGGGTGGGTAGGTAGGGACTGTGTGTTCAGACCTGAGCTCTTCCTCTGCCTTGCTGTGAAAGGCTGACTAGATTCACAGCTTCTCTCAACTCAGTTTTCTTTTCTGTCAAATGGACATCAGAGTAAATACAAGGGCAGCTTAGACAATTCAGAGATTAATACATGTTTGAGCACTTAAATAGCACCTTATTCTTCACAGGTGCTCAGTAAATTTTAGCTCTTCTTATAGTTGGTGGCCACACATTAGGAACATGCTGGTCAGGACAGAGTGAATCACAAATGTTGGCCACCAGTACTCGGGAAGCCTAACGGCATCCTTACTGGGCATTGTGCCTGGAGCGCAACCTGAAGTATTCAAAAGTGCAAATTATTTTAAGGGTGATGCCTAGTATGTCCATTTCAGGATCAGAATATTGGTTAAATACAAAATTCTGCTCAATGACCATGTTGATCGATGCTTCTTTTCTATCCTCTGAGTAACTTTCATCCACCCAATGGCACCATCCACCTGGGAGCCACCGTCTTTTCTCCTGCTCCCTATGTGAAACCCGTTACCTCAGAGGAAGACTCCTGAGTTGGGTTGGAGGAATAGCCCCCTCCGCTGCAGTGTATGAGATTCCAGAAGCTATGGCTTTGCCATCTGGAGGAGACAGCTGTGGTTCTGGGATGATGTTCTTCTGTGCCCAAGATGGCAGCCGATACCAGAGCCTAGAAGAGGCCCCAGGATTCATCCCAGAGCTGTCAGGGAGTGTGGCCCTGCTACACCTTAACTTCAGCCTTCAGTCTCTGCAATGTGAGGCAGGAATGGCCTGCTGTTTGGACTCCACAGTCTAGAGTGAAGCTACTAACAGGAGCTGGGACAATCTTGGGGCATCCCAGAGATGCCCGCTGTTCCGTTTTTCCCAAGTGTTCAGCCATGGAGTCAGGGTCTGGGCTCTTCTTCTCACTGGCTTTGTCTCCTCTGATACCTACCAATACTGCAGCTGAGCTCTGAGATCAAGCGTCCCAAACTGACTGACAACCAAGTCCACCGTGTTCTTAAAGTCTGGTTTCTAAAAGTTGACACAACACAGATGTGGTCACAGCAGTGTAAGAGGATCACAGAGCTGGGCCCAGAGAGTGACCATCTGAGGCACGGTCACCACCCGTGCATTCCACAGATACTTTCTGTGTTCCTGTACAGGCCAGGCACTTGGTCAAGCCTTGATGATAGATCAGTGAACAAGACACATAGATGCCTGCTCTCGTGGGTCTTAGGTTTTACAGCAATGGATAAAACAGGTAAATGAGCCAAAGAGATAGATTATTGACGTGAAAAGGAGAAAACAGGGAAAGGAGATGGACCGTGGGGTTAGTGGGCTGAGACATTCTGATTAAATGCACGAGAGAGATGAGAGCCTAGGTGAACTCAAGAAGCTTTCCAGACAAAAGCAGCAGTAGGAGAAAGGACCTGACCCGGGGCAAGAACAGAAGGAGGAGAGAGGAATGGAAGAGAGATGCAGTAGGGCAGTACTGGACAGGGAGGAGCAGAAAGTAAGGACTCTCAGATTTGTTTGAGATAAAAAGTTCCCTGGAGGCTGGAGGTGGACGGGTAATGGGGACACCCCTGCTCCCCAACAGAGTTTGGGGCTGCTACAGTGAGTCTAGATGGAAGCAACCAAGAGGCAGGAAGTCAGCTAGGAGGACACGCAATAAGGCAAGACCTGGAGGGGGTTCAGAGCAGGATGATGGCCGTAACTGCAGTGAAAATGTAAGACTCAGGCACGCAATTAAAGCAAGTCGTCTTCCCATTCAATATGGCATTTCTGCATTCACTCAGAATATTATTATAGCAGGAAGGCTCTATCAATGCGATCAAAACTTCTGGGTCTCAGAGGCACCCACCTGCACTGTCCGTCTATCCTAGACCAGGGCTAGGTAAGACAGTCAGAGTCCCTGACCAGCTGGCTTCCCAGGGTGCAAGGTGAGTGCACTGTATGTTCACAGATCCTGCAAATCTAGCAAAGCCTGGGTCAGTGGTTGCAGCCCCACAGCTTCACAGGCCCGGGCAGATTCCACTGCGTCTCATCAAACTCCTCATGCCCAGCTGGGTGTTCCCTGACAGGAAGCAGTCAGTGGACTTGAGGCAGAAGGTCTTGCAAGAATCATTCTAAGAACAGGAGAGAGAAACATTATCTTTCTTAAAAAATCAGAAAGGTGATAGCAAATCGGAATTCTCTATCAGTCAAATTTTTATCAAATAAGCAAAAGATGGAGGAAAAGTTGCAAATCAACCAGCCAGAGGACATGTGAAGGTTAGGGTTGACTGTCAACTTGACTGGAGTGACTCCAGGAGAGGTGAGTGGTCCTGGGTGTGATGTAACCACTGGGGGATTCACCCACTGCTGCTCGCAGGTGAATGTGTTCTTAGAAGGCAGAGCCTTATAGAAGGAGGTGTAACTGGGGATCACTTGGGGGATCTATCTGTCCCTCTTTGCTGTGCTCCCCAGCCACTGTGAAGCTTTGTTCTACCGTGATGTTCCTGCTTTAGAGCCATCCAACCATGAACCGAAACCTCTGAAACCATAAACCAGATTGAAGCCCTCCTCCTTTAAATTGTGATGAGACCAACACAGGAGTGCCCTGGTCTTATTCCATCTATCTGGCCTCCTCTGATCTTCCAGCCAAACCATTTCCTTGGTTAAAGCATTCATTTCCTCTTTATTCATCCAACAAATAACTGCTGGGCCCCCTTAGGAGGAAGCACACGGGATCGTGGAGCCCCAAGGAAAAAAGCAAGTCTCTGCCCTGTGCATGTGAGAAGGGAGCTGGAGGCACTGAACTGTGACCCTGGGGCCACTGCAGGGCCACACTCTCAAATTAAGAAAGTCCTTAAACGGCCCAGACAGGATGCATATGAATCAACTAGCTGAGAAAGAAATCAGGAAAACAGTTCCAGTCATGATGCCTGATGAAATAAAAGCCTAGAAATCAACCTAACCAAGGGAGTGAAAGACCTCTGCAGCAAGGATTTCAGAACATTGAAGAAGACATTAGAAGATGGAAAGATATTGGAGACTTTTGTAGTTAGGTTTTAGTAGTTATCTGTCTAGCATATGACAGGCCTGAGGGGGGAAAAAATAACAGGCAGAAATAAGAGAGTGTTACAGTCCTTCTAGATCTGGGAGGAAGAAATGACAGAAACAACAGGCACACACACACACACACACACACACACACACACACACACACACACACACAAAGACAGGACAAGACTACAGCCCCGAGGACCCAATCACATTTATTTTTATACAGTCTCTTTGTGCAGCCCCCTCATCTACTAACAATACAATTCTCCTTCTTTATCTGTTTGTCATAACTGACCACACAGATCTCCTACTTTATCTGTTTGTCAGAACATCCCAACTATCTCATGAGATTGATGACTCATGCCCAAGAAGCCCAGAGCGTGCAACTGGACTTCAGCCCCTCCCGTTTCCTCAAAAGAGCACTCTGTCCCGTTTGCAGGCACAGTTTTCTAGTTTGAAGGTTAAAATGTCCTTGTAAAGGAATGTCTAGAGTAATCTGTCATGTTTGCAAGCACAGAGCTCAAGACATTCCCAAGGCCAGTTCTGTTTACAGAGTCTTATCTCATGAGATAGTGTAAACTGACAGCTGGCCTTTGGTTTCTTACATTGTCTCAACCTCCTTCATTTCCCCCTTTTTGTTCATATGTTGCACATGATAGAGGGCTGCCATGGCATTTAATTGTCCCCCAAAGGACTCTCTTCTTTGGAACCATCGACGGAGGACTAAAAAAGCAATACAGAAAATGATTAATATGATTACAAAATTACCAGCCATAGAGGTTAACATATGCCTTATAGCTTCAAAGGGATTCAATTTTTGAAGCCCCGAAGATATTCCTTGTAATATATCCTCTCCCGATAACTGAGGTAGACTTTTACTAAAAGTATCACTTATCTGTTTTTCTAATTCCATTAATTCCATGGTCATATTATTATGACCAACTAAGGACCTTTTTATCTTTACCCATCCTTCTGAGATATTATACGGAACAGGAGTAATACAGAATTGAGAAGTATTCCAATCACAACGTAAGACAGCACGAGTAGCAATCACAGACAATTGATCACCCAACCATTCCACAGTCTCTTGTAAATTTTGAATATCTTCAGCAAATTGAGAGTCAATATCTTTTTGTTGTTGCCATAATGTATGAGAGTCACGATGCCATTGTCGGACATAGTCCGCTGTCTGAATACTTTGATGTAATGCAACCCCTGCTGTAGCAGCAGTAGCAGCTATGGTGGCAAGTCCAAGAATGGCAGCGATGATGATGCCCACAAAACGTTTGGAGCGACGAGTAAATCCTCGTAACATTTGATAAAGTTGAAAAGTTCCAGGGGAATCACTCCAGACACGGGTGAGATTAACGGGAATCCATAATTCATTGCGGGCTCTCAAGATGTATAAATCATCAGCAGAGTGGTTGAACGTCTCCCACCAGGTCGCATTTATACAATGTAGGAGAGTACAGTTACAGGAACATGTAACAGTGCCAATAGTTCGGTTCCACTCTATTTTTCCACTCATTAAAACATAAGGAGGCTTAACACAAGCCTTAATCCTTCGAGAAGAATTGGAATGTAAATTAACTTGAAAACTAGAATTATTAACAAGAGATATATTACCAACCCAGGTTTTCATTTCCTTCCCAGCTGTTAATAATTTCCAAAGGTGTCCCTGAACTTGGGTTTGACCAAATAAGTGTGGTGCGGGAGGGGTCAAACCTCCATCATACCAAACAACAGTTTCGTTCCCGGTTCCTAATAGAGTATGATTGTACTGGTGCCACTTTAAAGGAATATGTTCAAATTTTCCCACAAAATCACCGTGAGGGCTCCAGTCGCTGATGATTGGCCCTGAGTTTTCTGAATCATTTAACAATAATCTGGGTTGATGACCTCTGCATTTATCCCATTTCAAATATTCAACCCTGGGCAGAACTCTTGGTAATGAACACAAAGGGAGGTCAGAGGGAATATCAACAGGGGACTTTCCAAATACCTTAAAACTTTGGGCTGATATAATTACAGTATCCTTGGCAAAATGAGAATAATTGTATAAGACTCCCCAAGCTTCTTGAGAAATGGATAGACAATGGTTACTATATCCAACACAGAGAGGAAAGCCCTCACTCCCTATGGTGTAATTAGACACCGTAGCACTAGTATAATTAATTTCTTTATAAAGATAAGGACCAGGCATCCATTTAGTGTCATTAGTATATATTAGCAGTTCAGGTTCTCCCCAAGAAACAGCTCTTAATAATGGAGGGTTAGGGATATAGGCCCAATAAGAAAAATCTCCGGCTTGTGCCATACTTATCTGGCAAGTCACCACTGCCACCATCGCAAGCAATAAAAACGCTGGGGTACGGGGTTGACCAGCCTGCTGTACGGTTTTTTCAGCCTCTTGGGTTAATTTCTTTAGTTGTCCGCATGTTGGAGGGATGGCCTGACGAGGCCCTGTAGTGAAGGACCGTCGTGCTGCCCGGTCTTCAAATGCGCTCACGAAATCATCTCTTCCATTAGCCATCTCGCTGTTTGAGGCGATGCGAAGGCAGCCACTCAAGACCTGTGTCTGTGGAGACAAGAGCAAACCCTCAGCTTCGCCGTACAATTTCCCCTTTTTTCCATTCTTCCTCAAGTGTTTTGTAATAGATAGATATGGATAATTCTTTTATTTGTGATAAATTGGGAGGATATTGAAAATGCTTTTCACTGGCTGATATCATAGCATCTCCCCAAATGTTCAAACAATTTAAAGTAAATAGTGTTCTATATATTACATTTCTTGGAGTATCTGTAATAGCCCCTTTTCCCCCTTTTTGTTTATAAAGTTGAGTTTTTAGCATGCGATTAGCACGTTCAATGATGGCTTGTCCCTGACTATTAAAGGGAATGCCTGTGATATGTACAATATTATATAGATCTTAAAAAGTTTTAAACTTTTTAGAAGAATAACTCGGAGCATTATCAGTTTTCAAAGTTTGTGGGACTCCCATGATAGCAAAACATTGTAATAAATGAGTAAAAACCGAGTCTGCCTTTTCTGATGCCAACGGAGTGGACCATTGAAAATGAGAAAATGCATCGATTGTGTGATGAATATACTTTAATTTCCCAAAAGGAGGGAAAAGTGTCACATCCATTGGCCAGAGTGAATTTACCTTGAGACCAAGAAGGGTTCACCCCTGGGGACTGGGTGGGGAGATTTAAAGGAGCACAAGCATCACAGTGCCGAACAAAATTTCGTGCCTCTTGGCGGGTAAGTTTATAAGCGGCCTGTAAGCCTTTGGCATTGGTATGATGTAAAGTATGTTCTTCTTAAGCTTTAATTACATTAGCTATCAATAATTTATCAATAATATCATTACCTTTTGTAAGTGGACCAGGGAGATTAGAATGAGCTCTTATATGGGAAACAAACAAAAGTTCAGAGCGAGATATCAGAAGATCATAAGCTTGTTGAAATAATTTTTGTAATACAGTATTAGGAGTTAAAGGCAATGATGTTTGTGAGAGCAGTGATAATTGTAAGAAAAGCACATTGGGGATCACTGACAGTAGTAATTGCTTGATTAGGATAATCAGACAAGACCATACAGATGACCCATAATTCAGCTTGCTGTACAGAATATCCATTAACATTATCAATCTTTTAGCCTATTTCACTCCAATAGCCAGCTTTCCCATTTTTAGTTGCATCTATAAAAAAGGTAGGTCCATCAACGGAAATAGAAGAGACAGATGAAAAGGGTAAAACAGAATGTTCTTTAAGAAAGAAAAAAGTTTATTAGGGGGAAAATGATTATCAAAAAATCCCTAAAAAATTAGAACAGGTGATTTGCTGTTGATCATTCATTTCCAAAAGTTTTTGAACCTGTGAGGATTATAATCTAGTAACTCTTTTATGGGGGTCATATCCACAGAATTGTTGGCAGCGATGCCGACCTTTATAAATAATAGCAGCAATTTTGTCAATATAAGTAGTTAATTTTTTCATACATTTATTTGGTAAAAACAGCCATTCCAAAAGTCGATCAGACTGACGTGAGGGAGAATGAGGTGTATGGAAAACAAATATCGTAAATGGTTCGTCCAAGTTTCTAAACCTCACAAAAGCATCATTAGACGTTTGTCAACCAATTTTAATTCATTCAAGGCTTCGGGGTTTAAAGAGCGGGAACAATCTAAAAGAGGATCTCCTTCTAAAATTTCAAATAAATGTCTCAGCGCACCAGTGGGAATTCCTAAAAGAGGTCACAACCAATTTGTTTCTCCTAATAATTTTTGAAAATCATTAAGAGT
Organism: Fukomys damarensis; assembly: GCF_012274545.1. Lineage (NCBI taxonomy): Eukaryota > Metazoa > Chordata > Mammalia > Rodentia > Bathyergidae > Fukomys > Fukomys damarensis. The sequence continues at coordinate 6,298,687 of NW_022900926.1, forward strand.
TTGTAAATTATCTCATTTAATTGATATCTTTTGAGGTCTAATAAGACTTTCACTTAATTGATATCCCAAATAATTATAAGGTGGATCTAACTGTATTTTCTCAGGAGCTATGCACAAATTAAACATTTGTAATTGTTCTTGAAGTTTAGCAAAGCTTTGATCCCTTATTATTTGCGTAGGCGCTGCAAGCAAAATATCCATATAATGATATAAGATAATATTAGGATATAATTGTCATATTGGCTGTAAAGCTCGATTAACAAATTCCTGACAAAGAGTGGGGCTATTTAACATTCCCTGGGGCAAAACTGTCCACCAACATCGTTCAGTGGGTCGGCCATTATTGTATTCAGGTATTGTGAATGCAAATTTTTCTCTGTCTTCTGGCTGAAGTGGGATATTAAAAACACAATCTTTAAGATAATAACTAATACGGACCACACTTGTGGAATCATGGAAGGCGGGGGGGGGGACCAGATTGTAGTGGCCCTATTGATCGTATACATTTATTTATTTCTCTCAGGTCCATAAGAAATCTCCATTTACTACTCTTTTTCTTAATTACAAACACGGGAGAATTCCAAGGCAAAGTAGAAAACTCTATATGTCCAGCATCTAATTGTTCCTTTACTAATATTTTAAGGGCCTCGAGGTTTTTTTTTTTCCTTTGGTTAAAGGCCACTGTTCAGTCCATTTAGGGTTGAGTGTATTCCACTGTAACTTTAAAGCTCAAGGCTTTTGAACAGTGGCCATCAGTTTAAAGGAGATTTAGTGAAAGGATTGTAACTCATATTAAGCATCATATTTTTAACATTATCTGAAAGGCCAGGGATGGACAAAAAGGCTCCAAATTGCTTTAAGAGATCTCTTCCCCAAATATTAGTGCTAAATTCTACCATGTAAAAGGAAACCTTTCCTATTCACCCATCAGGGCCACGGCACTCCAAAGGTTGGACACTGTGTCCCACCTTACTAATGGTTCCTAGTCCAGAAAGAGCCACCGTGACAGAATGGGAAGGCCACTGAGAGGGCCAGTGAGCCAAACATAATAGAAACATTAGCTCCTGTATCTACAAGTCCCTCAAAGGGAGTCCCTTGGATTTCTATCCTCATAGAAGGTCTCTGATCATTAATAAGAGTTTCCCAAAAAAATATTTTTTCCTGTGCTACCATATCCTCCTGTCCATACTTGATTTTGAGTCTGGAAAGGGGACATGAGTTAACAATAATAGTTGTGCAACTCAGTCACCAGCTGTAATGGTGTTTTTTTCTGCTCGAGCCATAATTTGTATTTCTCCTAAATAATCGGTATCAATTATTCCTGTAATAACTTGTAAACCAGCCAAGGCAGAACTACTACATCCAATCAGTAGCCCCACTGTTCTGGCGGTTAGGGGCCCACACACTCCAGTATGAAGTCTATAAACTACCCCCGCCAGGCTTAAAATGTAGGGTTGATTGACTGCCAAATCTGCAGCCTCACTGCCCTTAGTGGCAGAGCGCAAATCACTCACTTTCATGAGGACATCATCTGATGAGCCCTCCCATCACTCACTGGGAAGGCTCGAGACCCTGTATTCTGGTTTTGGGGGTCCCAGGGTCCGGGACCCCTCTGTTGGTTCCCCAAATTCCCAGGCACTGCTAAGAGGTTCTCATCAATATCCCTTTTAGACCTGCACTCATTGGCCCAACGACTGCCTTTCCGACATCAAGGGCACAGAGTTGGGACAGAGCGGCCTTTGTTGTTGTTATTTCTGTTTCCTTTCATTTGAACTTTCCTACAATCCCTTCGTATATGGCCTGGTTTTCCACAATTATAACAGGTTTGTCTCCCTTTCATAGCTGAAGCTAAAGCTCCGGCAAAAACTTGAGCCTGAAAGCCAGCACTGCCCACGCCAGCTCAGGCCCTTTTGAACTCATCTACAGTAGTGCCGCTACCCTTCAGTGGACACAAGATTCGTTTACAGTCGTCATTTGCATTTTCAAAAGCTAAAGATTGGAGAACGATCTGAGCTGCATCCGTGGTTCCTATTCCACAGATAACTGCCTCTTTCAATCTAGATTAAAAAGTCTGTGTATGGCTCATTAGGTCCTTGCATGGTCTTTACATAGGAAGAGGGCACTTTTCCTGCTGTCTCTATTTTCCTCCATGCCTTGAGAAAAATATTTCTCACTTGTGTAAAAGCAGGATCTCCTAGTGTTGCCTGGGCTTGTGTGGTAGCATAATCCCCAGTACCTGTCAATTGATCTAATGTAGGGCCTGGGGGATTCATACCTGCATTTTTCCTAGCTTGAATTCGAGCCTCCTCACTCCACCAGCTCCGTAATTGTAGCCATTGTGAACCTTCTAGAACCGTCTCACCCAGATTTTCCCATTCTAATGGCAAAAGGATATTTTCATTACCATAGGAGTCTAAAAGACTCAAAACGAAAGGAGATTGTGATCCATAATTTTGTACAGCTTGTTTCAATTCTTTCAAGATTTTGTATTGTAAAGGTGTATAGTTAATATTCATTCTGCCCTGAGGAAATTGAGCACTTTGGACAAATTGTTGTCTAGTTATAGGAAGAATAGAATGGGAAGGCCCAAGAGGCGAAGCGAGGTTATTCCCCATTTCTCCATCAGGTGGCAGCAGAGAACACTCAAACTCTTTCCAATTTGGTGGTGGTGGGAAAGTGAAAGTACGTGCACCGCCCCCCCCTCCGCTCGAGAAGTGATCAAGGGCTCTTTAAGGGGGCCTTCTCCATGGAATATACCCCTGGATAAGGGGAAGCAGTTGGCAAACAATCCTTCAATACCTTGGGAGATGGAGAGCAAGCCTTCTCCAAAAATTTTTGCATCATATTCATTAACTCTTGTGATTCTTGTGACACTGGAATCTCCTCAGTCTCTGAGCCGAGTTCCGATCCATCCTCCCTCCAGGGACTCAGGCTCATCTTCAGGCACCCCTTCTTCAGCGGGAGTTTCTAATTTCATTAAGGGATCCTCGGCCGACACATGATCATAAATATGTTCTTGTTCTACCACTGACTTTTCTCCTTTTTTGGAGTCACTCTCTAAGAGTTCTAAGGCTTGTGTAATTTGACTGCACAAAGACCATAACTTAAAATCCATAGTGTCTCCCCTTTGATGAACTTGCCTTAAGGCTTTTAAAACCTGTTTCCAATCCCTCAAATTAAGCTGAGCTTTATATTGACATTGAAACCAGTAACAATGTTTCTTAATTCTCATAAACAATTCTTCTAATAATTTCCCCTTTACTTCAACTCCTATGGAGTGTAACAGCCCTTTCATTAATTTAGCATATTCCATTGTACGGAAGGGGAATTTCCCATTTTTGCAAAAAGTAAGTCCCTCAGTAAGTCCCACAAAATTTAAGAGGTGTACTTACCCTTTCAGTTTCTTCCGCACTCTGGCCCCACGTTGGGCGCCACTTGTTGCAGTCCTAGATCTGTGAGGAAGAAATGACAGAAACAACAGACACACACACACACACACACACACAAAGACAGGACAAGACTGCGGCCCTGAGGACCCAATCACGTTTATTTTTATACAGTCTCTTCGGGCAGCCCTCTCATCTACTAACAATACAATTCTCCTACTTTATCTGTTTGTCATAACTGACCACACAGGTCTCCTACTTTATCTGTTTGTCAGAACATCCCAACTATCTCATGAGATTGATGACTCATGCTCAAGAAGCCCAGAGCGTGCAAGTGGACTTCAGCCCCTCCTGTTTCCTCAAAAGAGCACTCTGTCCCGTTTGCAGGCACAGTTTTCTAGTTTGAAGGTTAAAATGTCCTTGTAAAGGAATGTCTAGAGTAATCTGTCATGTTTGCAAGCACAGAGCTCAAGACATTCCCAAGGCCAGTTCTGTTTACAAAGTCTTATCTCATGAGATAGTGTAAACTGACAGCTGGACTTTGGTTTCTTAAATTGTCTCAACCTCCTTCAGGAGGTTGACCAATGCCAGTGTAACAACAAAGGCGATAACTCCTATTGTCAATCAACTTGAGCAAAGGTGGTTTCTATGGAAATTAATGTAAACAAGGCTCATAAAGGACAAGACAAAGCATTCTTGAATTAGGAACAAAACAGACAAAATATGTGGTTGTAATTAGAACATTGTCTTTTTAGTATGATGATTTTAGTTGCGGAAAAAAATTTAGGTGTGAGTTACTCTGACCTCAGCACACAGGCTTTGGCCAGACTCACTTCTCAAACATGCCAATTGTGGGGCCAATTGACAGCCAGCTTTGGGCATAGTCAATTATTATGGTCCTCTGCAAAAAGACATCCCATGTTCATGGATCAGCAGAATTAATACTGTTAAAATGACTATATCTCTGAAAGTGATCTACAGGTTCAGTGTCATCCCCATCAAAACTCCAACAACATTACTCACAGAACTAGAAAACACCATGCTAAAATCTATATGGAAACACAAAAGGACCAGAATAGCTAAAGCAGTCCTAAGTAAAAAGAGCAAGTCTGGACACATCACAATGCCCTACTTCAAACTGTACAACAAAGCTATATTTTAAAAAAATATATGGTACCAGCAGAAAAATAGAACAATGGGACAGAATGGAGTTCACAGAAACAAACCCACATGACCACAGCCATTTTGACAAAGGAGCCAAACACATACAATAGAGAAATGACAACCCCTAACAAATGGTTATAGGAAAACTGGACATTCACCAGCACAATACTGAATGACATGCCTACCTCTCATCCTCTGTGCAACACAGATTCAAAATTGATCAAAAACCTAGGTATAAGATCTGAAACTGAGAAGCTGCTGGATAATAACCTAGGGGATACCCTTAAAGCCATAGGCACAGGCAGAGACTTCCTGAATAAGACTAGCAGCACACGGAATAATATGAAGAACCAACAGATGGAACTATCTCAAATTAAAAAGTTTTTCCCAGCAAGGGAAGCAACCAAATGAAAAGCCGGCCTTGAGCAGTGGTGGAGAACCCATGGCACATGCGTCACAGCGGGATGATTGTGTTGGAGCACAGCCAAAGCAACAAGACATGTTACACAGGTATTCGGTGTTGGCCCCAAATATCAACAGACTTTTGGCTTTCAGAACTTCCGGTACGTGATGGATGCCTGAGAAGTCCAGCATCTTTGACTGGATTCCAGATACCCAGGCCAGAAACCTGGGGTCCCTCTTGTGTGGCTGCCTGTGACCCCACCTAGCCCCTCAGTCACCCAGCCTGTCTGCAGTGACCCATGTGTGACTCGTCTCTTCTTACTCCCTCACCCCTCCGTTCAGGTGGCCCCCATTTCTGGTCCAGGTACAGTGATCGCTGGTGTTGTCTCCTGCCAGCTCCCCCAGACTTCCCGCCTGGTGAACCTGATCAGCTGGCTGCCTCTGGATCTCTGTTGAAGTCGGGGTCCTTTGCCTACTGTCTGTGGGACCCACTGACACAGCCTGTCCGCTCCTCGGAGGGCAGATGTGGAAATCTCCATGCAGGTTTGTGCCAAGTGCTCTGGGTGTCAGCATTTCGAGGAGCAGGGACCCTGGCTCTGCCTGGCGGGGAGGTGGCAGGATGCCTCCACGGAGCCCCGGCAGGGAAGCTAGAAAGCAGAAGGCCCTGCAGGGTCCTGAGTGCAGCAAGAGGCCCAGGCCTGGGAGCTGCACAGTCAGGCCGCAGGGAGCTGCTCCGGAGCTGGACGAGGCCTCGGAAGAGGTGGCTGCTCATCCCACGCTGCCAGTGAGGGACACTGAGAGCCCCTGTGGGCCTGCTAGGGGCCGGGCAGGGGACAGGGGGTCCTGGATGGGTGGGAAGTGGGGATCTGGGCAGCGCAGTCACTGCTCCTGTCCCTGCCCTAGGTGGGGCCCTGTCCTGACTTTCGCCCACAGCGCTCAGGGAAGAAAAAGCAGGGCAGCTTCCCCAGTTCAGCCTTTCCTTCTGGGAGAGCTGACACCATGCACCCTCCGCAGGATTAAGGACAGCAGCTGCAAGTCTCTCCCCCGACTCTGTGGGGTCAGATTGTTTGTACAAGTGCGTAACATGGACAGACACGCTCAGGGTACTGTGGGCCAGATGCCCCCAGCTGCCACCCGAGGCTGCCTGTGATTGTGACTTCGGATTACCGTCCTTGGTCCCAGCCCTGGATGACCACGGATTTGCTTGCCGAGTTAGAGCTGACTTCGCACTGTGGGACTTTTTCTAGCGCTGGTTCTGTTTTCCACTTCAGCTGGGGACAGGAAGTGGTTGTCTGAAGAGGGCAGGCAGCCTGAGGAATAGTCCAGGTGGGTTCTGTGGGAGGTGGGCACTTTTCCCTTTGAGCAGGGTGCAGAGTCCCCTCACACCCAGAAATAGATGCCTTGCAGCCTGTTTGCCTCCGCTGACCATAAAAAGCAGCTGGCCCTGCAGGAAAGGCTGGGCTACATCAGTGCCAGGAGGCCAGAGGCTGAGTCTGGAGCAAGGAGAAAGGCTGCTGGAGGAACTTGGGGTTCCTGTTGGTGGCTCCATGCTGGAGTGATTCAGACTCCTGGGCAAGAAATCCTCCTACTGAACACAGGCCGTGTTGTGCAAATGTCCTGTGACCACTAGGGGCTCGGAGCCACTCCATCTTTGTCAGAGCCACACCTTAATGGCTTTTTCTTAACTAGCCCCTAGGTGGCTCAATTTCGACGGTGTTTTGCTCAGTGCATGTTTTAAATGACTAACAGAATCGTCCCACCTTCCATCACTTGTGCTCAAACTTTGCTCAGGATAAGACTAATGGAAATGATGAAAATAAAAAGAACACAGAATTTTTTTGGGGGGGTGCTGGGGGTTGGACTCATGATTTTGGCACTGAGCTACATCCCTGGTTCTTTTTATTTTTTTAATTTGAGAAAGGATCTTGCTAAATTGCCCAGACTGGGCTTGAATTTGAGATCCTCTTGCCTCAGCCTCAAAGAGGGGAGGGATTACAGGAAAGGGTCACCACACCTGGCTAGGTTTTCTTTTCCTTTCTTTTCTTTTTAAGGTCATGGGAGGCAAAAACAGGTTTCTACTGGGAAACTTCAGACATCATTTTTCAACGATTACCATGTCCTTGGGAAACAGCCTCAAACATCTCTGTATCTTTGCCGAGAATGTTAAGAACATTTTTCTCGTTGCTTATCTTCTATGTATACGAAATAATACAGGCCTGGAAATCGCAATCATCTAATTCACCAGGTGTGCCTCTGGGCCCAGAATGGGGGTATCACAAGGTGGCCAAATGGCCCTTCTAACTGACTGTGCCCCTGTTACTCACGGAGGGACCTGGTCTCCAACCCGAACCCCTCTTTAAGGCCAGAAAATGTGTGTCGCCCTGCAGGCAGCCGCGTCTGCGATACAGTTCCGGCCCTTTGCAGGGGGGTTCGCTTCCTCTATCCAACATGCCTTCAGGGAAAAATAAACGTCCCCAGGCTGTGGATGACCAGTCTGTCACGCAGGAGGGTGGCTGGGAAGCGAGGAACGACCGGAATGCTGCACTCGGCCCTGCTACTGCCCCACAGGCTGGGCCGAGAGCCCAAGGCGCCGGGCTTGGCCCCCAGTCTCCGGGCTCTGCCCTCAGCCATCTCGGTGACAGTCAGGGATGGGAATGGGGCCTCTATCTCCACACAGCCTCAAGGACCCTCAGTCCCACCACATCCCCTTCAGCAGCGCAGGGCCTCCTGCAAGAAGTCAGTTGATACTTTGTTGCCTTGAGTTTGTATCCGTCCTATCTGCAGCACAGGTGACCGCTCTCCTTGCGTGGCATGTGGCGCCGGTACCTGTACCAACACACCAGCCTTTTTGATCCCTGTTTCCTCCTCCTTCCATCTCTTCATCCCCTTGCCCTTTGAGAAAGTTCTATCTCCCTATCTCCTGTTATCTCTCTTTTATTTTGTTCTTCCTTTATACCTTGAGTTTCTCATATCAGAGAAACCGTGCAATATGTAGGCTTGTGGGTTTGTTTATTTCATGTAACATTATGGTCTCCAGGTGCATCCATTTTCCTACCGATGACCAAGGTTGGCCCTCTTGAAGGCAGAGTATTTATTCCATTCCGTGTAAATACCGCATCTTCTGACTAACTCTTTCGGGAAGACATCTAGAGGGGAGCGGCTGGTTCAAATGGAATGTCTTGTTTTTGCTTTTTAAGGACTTTCCCTCCCGATTGCCACTTCACAGAAGATGTTTCAGATAGCGAATAATCCACGAAGAAATGCTCAGCATCACTGGCCTTCAGGACACGCAAGTTAAAGCAACACTAAGATTCCACCTTTCCCCGGAAAGGATGACCACCATCAAGAAACACATAATGGCAAGTGCTGGTGAGGGTGCGGGGAAAGGAAACTTCTCCACCGGTGCTGGGAAGGGCAATCAGCAGAGCCACCGTGGGAATCAGCGTGGAGAAGGCCGCAGGTGACACCCCCCGAGCTGAAGCCTCCTGCCATTGAAGTAAAAGCTGCGAAGAAGGGCTGGTGAGACGGAGCTCAAGAGAAATGGCGACAGAGTGGGGAGGAGAGCGGGAGAGGAGGCACGAGGCAAGCCCGCACACATTAGCCCAAAGCACACCCAGGTGAGGTGTCTGTGCGCTGTCTCAGAACTGGCTTCGGGCAGCCTGGAAGAGTCTGAAGTGGGAGAAGAGGGGTGTGTGGACACGACAGAAAGTGATGAACGCCAGCAGCCAGGGTGCTACTGCACACCTGTAAAACCTGCTCTCTCAGGAGGCTGAGGCAGGAGGATTGCTGTGAGTTGAAAGTCAGCCTAGGTCAAGAGAGAGGGAGGGAAGGAAGAAGGGAGGGAGGGGAGAGAGAGGGATGGGGAGAGAGAGAGAGAGAGAGAGAGAGAGAGAGAGAGAGAGCCTGAAATCCCATGACCATCTTCACTGTCAGAAACCAGCGCTATTCTGCTTATTTTCTCCCGTGATTTCTTAGCAAAACAAATATTCTAATAAAATAGTACTATCTTATCCTATGTTTCATAATTTACATTTCTTTTGAGGTATTTCTAATCTAGCATGTACTAAAATGTAAGCTTCTTATAGAGATAGACATTAATAGCTGAACCAGGAAATGTTTATTAAAACCTTAATGATTACAATCGTTCCCTTTCTCCTCTCTGTCTCAATACAAAAGAGTTTCAAATGCTTCCATTTCCAGAATGTCTGAAGTGCCCCAGAGTCCTCCAGGTAAGTCTTCTTTGCTTTTAACTCATCCTTACCTCCTTACGCGTCACCTTGTTATGTCAGGAAATGAGCAACTCGTATGATGTGTGATGAAATTCACAGTGCTGAATTTCCTAAAGTCAATGACTAATTTTCTTTTTTTTTTATTTTTCTGATGAGTAGACACAAGTAAAGACATTTTCCCAACTAAAACAGTACTCAAGATCCTAATGGGACACTTAGCAAACAGGAAGAAAAGGACCAAAGGTGTAAGGACAGTGAGAAGGATACGGAAGGGGGAATAAAGGAAAAAGAAAAAAATATGAGAAAATGTAAAAATGGAATTAAAGTGTTTGAAGGGGGAGGGGAGGAGGAGGTGAAGGGAGGGTGGGGACAAGGGGAAAAATGAGAACCAAGACCTGGCATGTAAAGGTACAGGATCCCAGTAATGAATGCAACTGTACTGTCTACCTAGAATGTACCAATAAATTCAATTAAAAAAAGAAATTTTTCCTTCCCAGACATACACATTTAAATGTTAAAAGATGATAAATTGTAATGAATTCCCATCACTTGTATCGAGGCCGTGATTTATAGATGATTGCCTTTTAAATGCTGGCCTTATACCAGGCTGCTGTGGGACACACAGAATCAGTCAGCATGTGGACGTGTGGATCTAATGGATGTAACCAGAGGCAGGAAGTAGTGAGATAATTTATTCTGACACCTTTTTTAGGTCATCTGACTTGGTGAAATAGAGGCTTTTGCTTCCAGCCAACATGTCTCTCTCAGAGAGACCTTGCTATGTACTCTGGAATAAAATAATATTTCTAAGCCACCATTTCTTCATTTTCGAATAAAAAATGCAGTGTAGGCCGGGCATGGCAGTGCATGCTTAGAATCCCAGCACTCGGGAGGCTGAGGCAGGAGGATCGCTGTGAGTTCGAGACCTGCCTGGGGTACATAGTGAGTTCCAGTCAGTCTCAACTACATAGTGAGGCCCTGTCTCAAAAAAGAAAAAAAAAAATGCAGCACAGTGTAATTCACAGTTCTTGCAAATCACAACCCAGATGATCTATGCCGAACCTAGCACAGTGCACGAAACAACCTGAGATGCGATGTTAATGCAAACTGAAACAAAACAAAAAACATTGTTATTATCGGAAATACTACCACCTATAAAACAGAGATAACAATAGTCTTAAGCCATATTGTGAGGAATAATCAGTTTATTCATGTAAATTGCCCTGAAAAAAATCCTTAGAACAAAATAGATAATCAAGGAATGATAGTCATTATCATCAATTGATTTTCCTTTGAAATTAAGGTCATCTTTTAACTGCTTGTTTTAGGTGCTTATGATTTGCTGCCCTCTGGTATTCATTTTGGGTATTACAATTCTGAATGCGAGCATTAAATTAGTAATCTAGGGGTCGGAAGTCCCTGAAGCTATTGTCATTTTCGTACTATTTTTGCAGTCTCTAAGTGAACCATTGCTTGTTTACTGCTTCTATTTAAATTGATTTACTTTTAAGGTAAAAATATATTCCTCAAACTGCTTCCCTATCTTTACAATATATGAAACACTGGTACGGTTTTAATATACTGTGGACCCTTGACTTACGAACTCGACCGGTTCCCAAGGGCTGGTTGTAACACAAGCTGGTTGTAAGTGAATACATCTGAGATCTGGATGTTCACCTGGGTACCCGTTATAGATAACAAGAGGCTGATCAATCTCCCATTAACCTAATTAATCCAAGTTGTTGGTATGTCAGGCCGGTTGTAACTTGAGGGTCCATTGTATATTAAAATAAATGCACAATTGGCATAGGAAAGTCTTAACGTGAGTACTAACCAGAATCACACCTCTTAAAACACTGGAAACATTAGATTTCATGACAAAGGGCCAGAGAAGGCGTTACAGGAAAAGCAATTTTTAAAAACAGAGTCTTCCAGAGTTGTGAGAAGTTAGATCGACGGAGGAGGGGAAGAAGTGCTACCCCAGAAGAGACCGAGCAACGCGTGAGGGTGAGAAGATGAGGGGGTGACGCTGGAGTCGCGAGGTCTGAGGGCCGGGCATGCGCAGTCTCGCTTCCCCGCCTAACAGACGGGCGTGCTGTGCTCCGCGCGTGTGTGCTGTGAGCTTTTCCTCTGAGTGTTTCGATAAAACGCTGGCCATGGGGAAAGGCAGAAAGCAGGACTCTGACTATATAAGAGGAATGAAAAGGGCAACAAAAACGTGTTTGCCGGTGACTGAATTAGGCAAGCAGTTTGAAGGAGCCTGTTTGCCCCGGGACTGACTTTATACCCGTCGTGTAGCTGTGGGCATCTGACGGTCACGACGAATAAGTGCTTCTTCCTCACTGAGCTGGCTGTAAACGTCACACTGCTTGAGCCTTCCCGCTGCTTGTCAGGTTATATTAATTTTTTGCAGTTTTTAGTGAATGCTTTAAGTTGTTAAGCCAGGCGGTGAATAGAACAGCGTTTTACTGCCTCCAGGGAAAAGCAGGTAGTTGGTTAGCAGATATCACTAGAAATGCAGAAAGTGAAAAAGCCTGCCGTACACGTGAGTAAATATGTGTAGGAAAAAGAAAAAAAAATTGTTTTTCTTTTTTCAAAAATTTCCACAGATATTACGCCACATTCCTTTTAAGTAAATGTAATCCATGTGGTTGTTAATTTATATATATTTTTTGTATTGGGGGTCAAACTCTGGTCCTTGTGCTTGTGAGGCAGGCAGCGGAGCCACTGAGCTACATCCCCGGCCCGTTAATTTATATTTTCACTTAATTTTCTCTCATAGTTTTGTAGAATGAACTCTGATAATAATTTTTCTTAACTCTGCCAGGAATGAAGGAAAAAGAACATAGCAATCAGAGGCAATCTGGCGTGACGGTTAAAAAGCCAGGCTGAGGCGTTCGATGGAGTTTCGTATCCCAGCTCCTCTGCTAGTAGCCTTAACCGAGTTAAATAATCTAAGACTCAAGGGTTTTTGTCTATGAGGCATGACCAATAATGCCTGAGTCCGGTGAGTTTTCTATACACACACGTGCACATACCTGAGTGTATGTACCTAGCATATAGGCACATGTGTGTCATTATTATTTTGGCACAGTCCAAAATAAAATTGCTAATCTTTACTTAAAACAGTATTATTATTTTGAATTTTTTTCCTTCAAAATGAAACCACGCGGCACTCTTGATTGTCAGCGTTTCACTTTCTCTCACTAATTGCAGAGCTGACTCCTGGCTTCAGCAGGGCTGAGCTCCAGGCCAGCCTGTCCTGGTCCACACCAGCCTCGAATCTGTCCTGTGCTTTTCTGCTCTCCTCAGGAAGTTTTTCCTTCTCCCCACCAGCGTCTCCCACCAAGTCTAACTGCTGACGCCCTGCCGAGCCCAGCTTCGTCCTGCACACCCACCCGTCACAGCTTTTAAACACCCTGATGCTGAGGTTTTCTGAATCTCAACCACACTGGCAGACATTTCTGTTTCTTTGCTATGCTATGAATGATGAATAATAGCTCAAGGATTTTAAAACATTTTTCCAACACTGTTTGGAACTGCAGAGGGTCCCTACCTGTGATGGGCCAACTTAGAATCTTTTGATTTTTACAATGATGTAAAAATCATGGTTTTATCTTTACTTTTCAGTGCATTATCAGGTTACACAAGATATTCAACACTTTGTCACGAATACGCTTTGTGTTAGGTTGGGGCCAACTGTAGTCTAATGTGAGCAAGGGCACACACAGGCAAGGCTAGACTATGGTAGTAGGTTCATTATAATGAGCGTAATTTTTATGCAGTTATGTATCAGGATATAATACTATCATAAATCAAGGAATATTTGTATTTTTGGCTTCCTTTCAATGACTCGAATTAAATAGGAATGCTTCCCTCGAAGTCAGCATTCTATTTTCATTTTTTCCCAACCAAACTTATAAAGCCCAGGTCCCTAATTCTAAGACATAGGCATATGATAGATAACAAGTCAGCATATTGGGAGCGATTTAGTTTAAGAATCACTGAGAAGAACGTATTTCCTTTTTAACATTTCTTTCCAGTTACCTGGAGATGGCTCATGGCAGGATTTGAAGCATCTTTTCCAGAGTCAGGAACAATACTTGGAGCTCCCTAAACCACCTCAGGCAGTGCCTATCGCTATATGTTCAAATCTAGACCGTCCCCAGAGGCAGGGCTTTTAGGGGTGACTGGGTCACCCGGCCTCAGGAAGAGGGGGTTACTGGGGGCATGGCTGGGCAGGGTGCGGAGCTCCTCCAGGTCCCCTTTCTCTCTCCTCCTGGTTTCTCCGATGTGAGCAGCTGTCTTCCACCTCAGCCCCATCCACCGTGCTCCTCTGCACTTGAGCCTGCCAGCCATGAATGGGAGCTCCCAAATCTGGGAGCCAAACTAAATGCCTCCTCCGCTGAGCTGTGGGTCCTGTGTTTACGGGAGGAGGAGTGACTAAAACTCCTGTTTGCTTTCTCTGTGGATCAGCTCATCCTGGACCAGGAGGGAAAGATGTAGCCCTGACTGCTACTGTTCCTCCAGAGTTTAGGGCATCAGGGATAGAAATGGAGATGAGAAAAGTTTGGTAGTAAATCGGAATTTGGCAATGAAATCCTCTAAGTCTCAAGTTATAATAAAATGGACCCTTGACTTATGAATTCAACTCGTTCCCGAGGGCTGGTTGTATCTCAGGTTGGTCAGTTGCTTTCAAAGCCTCTCTCCTGTATGCAGGCGGATCTCAGGGTCCTTAGAGAAACCCTAGCCCAGGATTCTCAGTGAGCCGCACACGGGAAAGAATGTTGTCATGTTCCTTCCAGAACTCTTTGAGGGTTAAATCTGTATCTGACATCATCTGGAAGCACAAGCAGCCAGCGTTTGGGTTGTAACTCAATACTTTGGTTGTAAGTTAAAACTAAACTTCTGGTCATAACCCAAGTCATTTGAACGTATGTCAGGCCGGTCATAACTCGAGGGTCCACTGTAATATGAAAGACTAGAAGGAATGACACCGTTCCACCTTCATACAAGAGAAACACTGTTACAGAGTTGAAAATGTTAAATATAGTTTTTAAGTAAAAAGAGACTGACGAGAGCAAGGAAATATAAAGACAGGAATAAATTAAGCACAGTTGTTCAACAAGGTAAGAAACCTTGCAGGTATGTGCAGATCCCTCTTTCCATCACCAGAAAGAAAGCTCTGCATCCACTAATATGTAAGCCCAGCGGAGGAGCCCTGCCTAACTCAAGAAGTCTATCATCTCAGGAGGAGGAGTATTTCAATGAACTAAGTCTGTAAGAAACACAGCTAAGCTCTAAAACTAAAACATTTTTCCCCGGGCTGGAAATTTAGCTCAGTGCTTCTGGCACCCGCCTTGCAAGCACAAGGACCCGAGTTAGATTCCCCACTGCCTCCCCCGCCAAAACAACATTTTTCCCCAAAAATCCTGCCCAAAAGCCTGCCACAACGTGACGTGGGGGTTGGATTCACACTACTTGGTGGCTCCTTTAAGAAAAAAAACACAAGCTTGGAATTGTCTCGCCAGTGGACCTTCAATTGTCCGGCAGAGGGCAGTGCAACCCCACCTGGGCACCAGCACAACTGCACCTGCTCCTAGCCAAGCACAGCACCCTGGGGGTGGAGCGCAGGCAAAGAGAAAAACAGAAAGCTGCAGATCCTTCCAGGAAACAGACACCGCACCTGAGGATCCAGAGATACAATGAAGGATGCTTCATACATTTCCAGGAGCTGAAAGCTAAAGCCTGACTGTCCTAAGCTGAGTAACGGCCTCCCAGAAGACATTCAAGTCTTGATCTTTGGTCTGCGTGTTTCCTTCTGTGGCACCAAGAGTTTGCAAATGCAATGGACTGAAGGTTTCGGGATGAGCCTTGCCCGGTTTACCCAGCCGACCCTCAACGCCGTCACGCGCAGAGAGGGCGCCAGAGGGAGGCCTGACCCAGAAAGACAGGAAGCAAGAAGTCAGGATGGCAAAGCCAACAGGAGAGCGAGGAGGAGAGTGAGCAGACCACAGCAGAGGGCTGGCCAGCACCAGGAGCTGGAAAGGCCAGGCCGGGTCCTTACGAGCCTCGGAGGGGCCGCAGCTTGCGCACGGCTGGGCTCCAGGGCACCGGTACTGACTGGAAACTTCTGGCCTGGGTGAAGGCAAGAGGACGCTTTTCTGTTCTTTTTAGCCACCGTATTGTGGCAATTGGTTTCTGCAACCATAGGAAATGAATGTAACACGGGAGCAACAGACAACAAAAAGTAGATGGTTTTGTGAAAGAACAAGACAGAGCTTTTAGAAATGAAAGACGCGCTGTGCAATATTACGTGTAAATATAGAATCATAACAACTACACCATACATTTAAGTTGCAAGGAAACATATACACACGTACATTACATTAATTATAAGGTAGAACTGAATACACGTCACCAGTAAAAAGAAAATGAGACAAACGAACAGATAGAAGGAAGCTTAAAATACACGGAAGCTGGAGTATAAGGTGTCTTCCACAAATCAGAATTATATAAATAGGATAAACACCATTCCAAATTGCCAGAGCCGGCAGGACTCACCGTGCCCACGCGGTGAGCTGTGCAGGCTGCAGTCAGACCCTGGTAAGGAGCGAGTCTGCCCGAGGCTCTGCGACCCACAGCAGCGTCTCCCCGCGAGGCCAGGCCGAGGCCTGTGAGGCTGCGGGCTGGTGGGAGACACCTCCAACATCGCAGCTGAGGTCGGAGTGACGGTGCCCAAACTCCATCCCACAACCGGTGCCCTCGCGCCGGAGGGACAGGGCTCCGATCACAGCCGTACACTCAGTCTGTTCCGTTCTAGTTGGAAAATGCCCTGACTTCTCTGCAAGCCTTGCCTGCACTGGTTTCCACGGAAACGCCAGGCTCCCCTCATAGGGTCCTGCACCTTTACCCTGGCGTATGAATAATAAAATCGGGCGGAGGAGACGGCCAGGGCCTGTGGCCGCAGGAGCCCGGCCGTCCCAGATCACACTTTGTCTTCGGCTCTGTCTTCAGTTTTTCTTCAACCCGTGTGGAGCACTGGGCGGGCGGGGGCTAGAGACACTGCAGGGGTCTCTGGCACCAAATGATTGAAGAGGAAGAGGAAGATAACAGATCCAAGCATAAAAATATCAAGAAACTCAAGCATTGACAAGTACTGGAGGAAATACAAAATACAGGAGGTTCTTAATTTGCAGTGATTATCAGTATAAAACAGGGGAATAAGATTTTAGAACCCCGAGAAATAAAATTACAGCCTAGATTCTAGTAATAAACTTTCTTTCTAACAGATCCATATTTATATAAAATGGAACATCCCCAGAAAAGACACAAGAAAGTGAAATCTTAAAAGACATGATGACATAAAACAATAAAAATGTCTAACCTGAAAGATAAAAATAAGACAGAGCTAAAATAATGGACTACAATTGCCTCTAAGATGATGGGATGTGAAGAGTGCTAAAGATTTCTTAAATTCGTTGCTGGATGCAGGAAGAGGATGAAGATATCTCTTAACTTTTGATTTTCTTCGATATGCCTGTTGAGATATGAAGATCAAGCACTGAAAGAATAGAATGATTGTATATGTTTTCACACAATTGCTGTAAATAAACAGGATGCTACGTGGTATGGGGGGAAGTGTACTTAGACTCTTTAAGCAAAATTAAATTCACTTGAGTTGCAAAAATTATTTAAATATGAACAGCAAAATATTAGGACCTTTAGAAGAAAATATATAAGAATATATTCATAATTACAGGGTAATGGATGTCTGCTGACACACAAGGAAAAAGGTAAGGGGAAATGGATCCACTCACCACATTAAAACTGGGAAGGCTTTTTACCAACAATGCAGAGAAAGGGAAAAAGAAGCCACAGAGTGGAGAAAATGTCTGCAACGTGCATAACAGACAAAGGATGGGTGTACAGCATAGGCAAAGACCCCCAAATGCCAAGCAGGAAACGGCACCCAAACAGGCCCCTCCTAGAGAGGGGACTGAGCAGTCGCGAAACCACAGGACAGTTACGCAAGTAGTGTGAGTGAGAAGCTGGAAAACTCGTGCTCAGACTAAAATCCAGGGCCACCTTCCACCTGCTCGATGGGCAAGGCTCAAGGAGCATCCCATTTGATTCCGCAGAAGCTATGAAAACAGTGCCTGGTGACACGTTCCGGGAGAGACGAAAAATGCTGCTTGTAGGAAGCCAGTTTTTCTAGGTCGCCTTCATGATTTACAAGCAGGTGCCCTTGTTCAGGTTAGCAAAAGCTGTTAGCAGCTAGAATGACATTGAAGAGAAGAACGGACGCATAAACTCTGTTGTGTGTTTAGCCCAACCCAAAGCACACGCAGCCCTTTTCTTAATGTAATTTCAAAACTTGAGATGTCTATTTATTCGTCGGAAAAGGAATACATGTTCATCAAAGGGTACCAGGGAAAACACAGAAGCGGGGTCATTCATGGTCTCCTTGCTGAAGCAACTGTAATTAACATGTGAATTTCCATCAGTCTTTCAAAAACAATGCTTCCCTATCTTCAAATATGCTTGAAATTTATTTTTTTGTATAATTTTATCTAGGTTTTATTATTTGGAGACATTGGTATACGTTTCCGTGGTACCTTTTACATTCTGTTATCCTGCTTAGAGCCTCTCTCGTCTCTGTCTCTGCTTCTCTCCCC
>NW_022900926.1:6316633-6325185 GCF_012274545.1 Fukomys damarensis
CCCTCCCCCCTTCCTCTCCCCTTCCCTGGTCTTTCTGGAGCCGGGGATTGGACCCAGCACACGGTGCTACTGAGCTACACCCCCGGCTACTAGTATCATACTTTTAAAAAGTTTACTGTTCCTCTAAGTAAATATACCTCCTTATTTAATAATTCGCCTAAAAAATTTTGGGGTGTTGCATATTTTTATAACACTACTTCTGAATAAAGCTCTTCAGCACTGTGAAGTGATTTTAGGATGGCGAATCGTGAGTAGAATTACTGTATGGGAGCTAAATATCAGAGGTGAGCCTCGGGAGGGCTGTGTCAGACACGGTCCTACCACTTCTCCGTTCATAAAGTGCCAGTGCGTGGTCGGCACATGGGATTGTACTGCTATAGAACTCAGAACCATGGCTGGATGCTTCTCTGCTCAGTGTGAAGGGTGCCAGCTTCCCTCGGGTTGTGTGAGCCTAAACTCTGCGTGAAATCAGCAGCACTCGCTCTCCTCCCTCCCCACACAGAACCCAACGTGCATCTCCATTGATTTTACCTGCTAAGGGTTTCCAAGTCCCTCCATTTTCATTTTGGAGAATATCTTTTCTCTTCTGATCCGCATCTGACCATGCAACCATCTCTTACATTTTTTATTTAATGATGAAATATATAAAAACACCACTGAAAAGCACAGAGTATGAAACAAATCTCACATTTGCTACCCAGTTCTATTAAATTCTTAGCATCTTTTTATCATCTTTATATGAGAGTTATAAAACATTACAGAAATTATTAAGGCTCTGGGCGCTTCCTCTTGATCTTGTTTCCTTCCTTCCTTCCTCTACATTATATGGAATTTTATATATTTCATTCTGGACATTGTTTATACGATTGAGATTTTTAAATATGTATAGAGCTATCATTATCCATTATTATTACAAAGTCTTGCATAGACTCCAACTTTATAGAATCTTAGACCAATTGCTTCTTTTGATCGCATTATATTTGTGAGATTCAAATAGATAAATACTTGTAAATCTAGTTTATTTTAACTGCTTAAAGTATTTCATGTGATTATATAACATTTATTTACACATTGTTTCATTGTTGAAGGTTCCATAGTGTGATTGGAACTCATGAATATAAAATGTAATTAATTTAAAAATGTAGGTAATTCCTGAATTAATTACAAAATAGTACTGTATGTGATGTGTTTGGCATACTAATTTTGCCAACCCAAATTTGCTTATAAATTTATTGCAGGAATGTTCCCCGGAGAAATGGAGTTCTTCTCTCCAACTGTTACTCGTGAGGTGGGCTGTCCACCAAAGAACAAATTCTTGGGAGAAGTCATAAAAATATTTTTCTCTACATAATTCTCTTAGTGCATTTTCTCTGCTGGCATGTTTTCAAAAGTTTATTCAGGGAAAACTGGAAGGAGCAAAGTTTTTGGTGCTCATAAGAATTTTAAATTCCCAAATGATTCTTTTACATAATTATTAATTATGGCCAATATATAAATAATTTCCCATTCAAATCATTTTGTTATATTTCATAGTTGGCAAAAAAAAGGCCATCGAATTTGGTCCTATAATGGTGTGTTCTTCTTGACCCAGTGCATGTTTTTATGATTATATTGCACTGTCTACCAATATAAAGACTGAGTTTAACCTATTCAGAGTGTGAAAGTCATGTTGAAGATTTAGAAAATCATTGTTACAGTAAGTAAAAAATTCTGTGTCATTTACATATAGTCTGCGATGTATCCTGTGGCCCTCGACAGTAGATGGACATATCATCATCAAAGTGTCCCCTAAATGTCTACCTACCATAATAAAAGAACCTTTTCTTTCCTACAACTTTTCCTAAGTATGTAATCAATGATCTTTGTGGTTTTCTATTTAACCTTTCTCTAATTTTTCAATGTCACTTAAAAGTAATGAGTCCAGAAACATACACTTGCGTTCTTGAAAGAATCTGACAGGAGATACCTTTCTGTTTTTGTTACACGAGGGTGATGTAGTAACATCCATTTATCCACAGGTAAAACTCTGCAAGGCCAGCCACTGGTGTAATCAGCAAAAAGCCATCCTGCAGCTGGAAAAAATCCAATAGTTGGCTGCGTGGCAGACTTTCTGTCATTCTGCCACATCCCATACTGGCTCAACTTTTGTCCCAACACATATGTTTTCTTCATTTCCTTAGTGCTGCTGAGGGAGTGTCACATTTCTGAAAAGAAACTTAATAAAAACTAAGCAGAATGTATATTTTAACAATAAACAAAAGAAATACAAATACCCTGAAAATAATCAATTTTGCAAACTATAGGTTTTGGAATTTAAGAAAACCAAACCCTCCTCAGCATCTACTGCTACACCGATGGGTTCCTTTCCTCCCAGCAGCTCAGATCCTTTGCCTCTGCTCCTCATTCCCCAACCCAAAGGCCCAAAGGATTAATGGTGGGAAGATCCAATGCCTGAAGTTTAGATGTATTGTTCCTTGGAAACAACCGGTGTGGAACTCTTACAAAGAGAGGAAGACTGTTTTTAGTACTCTCTCATGCAGAGCCACATCTGCCATTCCTCCTTCTCATACTCTTCTCCTCCGTCTTGAGGAAGAAAGACGTAGGAGGAAAGGAAATTCCAACATCGTCTCTCGCTAGAAACGAGGGACACATAGACCTTCCTACCTGAACTTCTGCCTAGACATCTGCTGGAGGCCTCAGTGCTGTTCAGGGTGATTGTACCTTCTTAATTATCTGGAGTCTCTGAAAGAGAAAGGGAGCCAATCTCACCCTCCAGGAAATAGGGGACAGTATTGACTGTCACCACTGTGTATAGATATTCCTTGTTTAACAACTGTTATGGCTTGCCTGTAGATGTCCCCCCAAAGCCTCATGCAGTCACAGGTAGGGCTTTTTCAGAGTTGGCTAATTCTAGACTGTGCAACACTAGAATTGATTCATGATGCAATGCTAAGATGAAGGGCACCAGGATTAAAGTGCTAGTGCTACTCACCGTAAGTAGCTGAATAAGATGTAAGGGATAGAAAGAACTATGTTGTCCCTTGTTGCTTTTGCTACCTCCTACCCCATCATGAACCGTTTCTCTTCTATGATGCCTGTCTGCAATGCCAGCCTGCCTTGGAGTCAACTGACTGTAGACTAAAATCTGTACAAACTGTGAGCTAAATAAACTTTTCCTCCCTTATCTTGTGGGTGTTGAGTATTTTGTCTCAATGAGAAAAATAACTAAGACAGAACTTGATACTAGGAGTGAGGTTGTTGCTAACCATGTGAGTCAGGAGTGTGACATGAGTTTAAAAGGTCCAGAGATACTGGCTAAAAAGGTAGAGCTGGAAGACCTTAGGTTGTGCTTAATGGAGGATTCTGATCTGAGCTCAAAAGACCAAAAGGCTGATAGAAATCCTTCTAATAAGGAAGCATAGGAATTCCTCCAGTAAAGACCAGGCTCACAAGGTTTCTGCTGAGAAGAAAGGCCTCACTGGCTGTTAGATTCCAATCTGTGTTACACTTTGACAGAATGTTTGTCTACATTTTGCTCATGTCCAGAGACTGCCTAAGATTAAGGGTGGCAGACTAATCCATCTTCCAGAAATAATTTCAAGGCAGTTTAATGTTGAGCCCATGACATAGCTGCTATTGGGGGCTTCTAGCCAGATCTATGTTGAGAATCAAGACCAAAGAGGCCAACAGAATGACTTAAAACTTTGTGAGTTTGACAAATAAATCCTTCCCCCCAATAAGTTGAGTTTTTTAACAGAATGACTTAAAACTTTGTGAGTTTGACAAAAATAACCTTCCCCCCAATAATAATGGTTTTGACTGCACAGATAGAGCAGAAGCAATCTCATTTGCAAAAAGAAAAAAAAAACAACCCAACAAACAACAACAACAACAACAAACCCCAACAAATAAACAAACAAAAGAATTAAAAAGATGGCCTAAGAGCATTGCATGAAACAGCAGGAGTCCAGCCTTTACAGACAAAATTGCAAAAGTAAAAGACTTTGCTTTCAAAAGAGAGCCTCAGGCCACATTCAGAAAGGCAGGGGCCTGGAGAAGTTGCCCCTCAGGATTTGATTCATAGGCACTCAGCCCCTACACCCAGGCGAGAAGGAAGCCTGGCTCCTGCTCCAGCTCATGGCAGACCTTGGCATCAGCCATGTGGTGCTGGTTTTAGGTGCAGGCTGAATACAAGAGTTGTGGGGTCAGGAGGGCCTGGGAGGCCAGGCAGGGTGCACCTGGGAGGGCAGCGTGTGAAGCTGTGAGTAAAAAGCAGAAAGTGCAGAAGAGACTCCAGAACTTGAGAGAAGCCAAGAACATAGAACATCTGAGGAAAACTACAAAGAGAGAGCAGAGCCGGCCCCAGAGAGAAGCCATGGCAGCTACAACCAGTGGCAGTGCCTTACAGGCAGAGCCACCCAAGCCCTTGGAGTTCACAACTTGCAAATTGCAAGGGATGCTGGAAGTGAAAGCATGAGATTTGTTGTTTGCCCTGCTAGATTTGATCTCACTTTGTTATCATTCCTTGCTATCCCTCTGTTTGTAACTTTTAAAATAGAAATGTCTATCTTGTGCCATCAAATGTTAAAAGTGTTTAACTTTCTTTCATTTGTACAGGGACTTGCAGCTAAGAGTTTGCCTTAAATCTCAAAGGAGATTTCAGGCTTATAATTTTCAGCAATGCTGAAACAGTTAAGACTTTAGCATCTCTCAGAGATGGGCTAAATGCCTTTTGCATAAAGGCATGTGCGTGAGACTTGGGGGAGTGTCAAGGGATGAGTGTTAGGACTCGTGTCTAGATGTCCCCCTAAAGATTCATGTGGTCATAGGTGAGGGTTTTTCGGAGGTGGCTGGATCTAGTGTGTGTGACTGTGGAGTTGATTCAATGCTATGATCAAGGACACTAGGATTTAAAGTGTGAGTGCTACCTGCCCTAAGTAGTCTGGATAAGGTATAAGGGATAAAAATAGCTGTGATTGCCCCTCATCACTCTTGCTGCCTTCTACCCACCATGAATCGTTTCCTCTCCGTGATACCTGCCTGCTGTGCCACCCTGCCTTGGAGCCAGCCTAAAACCCCTACAAACTGTGAGCTAAATAAACCTTTTCTCCCTTAATTTGTGGGTGTTGGATATTTTGTCTCAATAATGAAAAAAGTAACCAAGACAACAACCTACCTGTTTTAATGACTGTTCAGACTTATGACCCCCACTTGGACGTACATCCACATTCAGACTTTTGACAAAAGAATGCAAGCAGCGGGGCAGCCTCATCGTGGCTTCTACAGTGCTGTGATTTTTACTGATTGTACTGCACTGTAGTTTTACCCTCTGTTACACGTTACAGCACTGCATGGAAGAGTTACGCAAATAAAAGCAAAGTCACCCAGTTGGAGTTCCCTCTGGCCATTTCCCTGCTCTGACTAATGTGCTGTGCATATCATCTACAGTTCCTCATTTAGAGACCAAGTAATTTAATGACCCCGTTGCAGGAACACAACTCTGTCATTAAACAAGGAAAGTCCATAAATCCTGTCCTCAACCTCTAATGAAGAGACCAGTAATGTTCCTGAACATCCCACAACACAACAAAGAGATATGTGGTTTAAAACATTGTCAATAGGGCCAAGTTGAAAAACCTTGCATTAAAACCATAAATAGCCAATATGTTTTAAATATATTTTAGAAACTGCCATTTAAAAAGTGATTATAGATTTGAGAGTTTTAAAGGCATAATCTTTAGTCCATAGTAAACTCAGGATACAATTAAATAGTATCCCTTTAAATGAAAACAAAAAACAACTTAACTGTCCATGTTCTTTGGACATCCATCCATAATTTATGGATGTGTGAGTAGGTCTAGAAATTTTGGTGGAACTCAGGAAAACAAAGCCTGTTCACCCAGCTTTAATAGTGTGATCTATGTCTTGTGGTCACAGGATTCTGAGGTGTGAGTATGTGACGCTTGTGCTTCCCACAGTGACAGTCCCCTCACTGCCTTAATAGTGTAATGACTGCAGTCATCACCGGGTATCGGTGCATGTCCAGGACAGAGCTTAAGTCTTTTTTCACCCTGTTCTCTCCTCCCTCTTCCCCCTGCTCTCCCCTCCATCTCTTTATCCCCCCTCTTCTTAGAGAAGGCTCTGTCTCCCTACTTCCTGTTATCCATCTTTTATTTTTACTCTGGGTTTCTCCTATAGAAGAAACCACACCACAGTAACACTTGTGTTTCTGATCTACTTCATTTAATATCATGGCCTCATAGTGCATCCATTTTCCTACAGATGACTTAAGTCCATCCTTCTTCATGGCAGAGTAAATACCCATTGTGTGCAAATACCAAATTTTCTTTATCCTTTCATCTGTTGATGGACATCTGGCTACTTCCATGATTTAGCTATTATGAGTTGTGCTGCTATAAACATGGCGGATGTGCATGGATCACCACTTTATGATGTATTTAACTCTTTTGGGAAGATTCCTGGAAGGGGATTAGCTGATTCCAATGGATTTTCTAGTTCTAGTGTTTTTAGGAGTCTGCCTACTGATTTCCTCATGGTAGTACTAGGAGTTGAGAACTCATTACCTTTCATCCTTGCTGTGGACAGTTTCTAAAACAGTCATTTTCCATCTCAGAAGGGTATCACTTACCAAGAGAGCTTTCAGAAACATATGAGATCAGACGTCCGAGGATGGAACCCAGCTCAGAAATGTGCTCATGTCCCACACAGGCCGCTGGTGTCTGCGTGGGCTGGGAACCACTGCTTCAGGAACAGGGTCCCCAGTGGCACAGGAGGGGGAAAGCTGAACAACTCACGCCTCTCATAGCACACAAAAGGCAAATAGCCAGGCACAGGGCGCCTGAGAACCCTGCTGTGGGTCACACAGCTGGTACTGTCAGAGCTGGAAGCTGGGGCCCGCCTGTGCCTGGCTCGCGGGCCTGAGTGACACACTCTCCAGTGTTCCTGCTGCTTCCTGTCACTCTGCCCCTTGCCCACCCCCACCGCTGCCTCCACCCATCCCTTAAAGGGACCCAAGCTGCTTCAGGTGGGGACAGAGTCCACCTTCCCCTCGGGCGCTGAGAAAGATCACCTCCTGGGCGGCAGGGTTCGTGGACTCAGCGGTGCCCCTGCCTGCTTTCCCGATGGTAGGCGGTGCTGTGGAGTAAGCCTTAGAGAAATGAGGGAGACTCAGCATTGCCGGGGACTGGGACAAGGGATGCCAAATGCAAACTCTCCCTTTTTGTCCCACATTGATTTCGGTAGAGTCCAGAGGCTGAACCACAGTTTGGGGTTAGCACAGGCCACCTGGCTGCTTCTCTGTCCTTCTGCACTCCAGTGGAAGCTGGGAGTCGCGGCACAGTCCTGGCATCCCAGCACTCTGGAGGCTGAGACAGGAGGACTGCTTCTTCAAGCCCAACCTGGGCAACTTAACAACTTAGTGATTCACTGCAACAGCGGGGAGTCAGCCTGACCCATGTTGAATTGCCAGAGTTAAGAGAACCCGGAAACACGGCTGGACCATGCCTGGTCGCTCTCACTATAAGTCATTCAAAAGCCCTGATGTTGGCGTTTTACACACACACACACACACACACACACACACACACAACGGACATGTGGGTGCATGTGCTGTGAAGCTGTGGGCATTTTTTCAAGCAGAGAGCAAGTTAATTTTGATTAGTCTCAACTTGAGAGTAGCTGGGACGAGGATAAAGGATAGCTGGTCCACTGTTTACCCGACACGTGAGGGCTGAGCTGTGCGTTTATACCAGGCTCTCAGGCGCAGATAACGGGAGGCACAATACAACAGCGACCCTCGGGCCTTTATCATCTGTTTTAAGAGAGAAGGAAAACACCTCCCTCCCGGAAGATGGCAAGCAATTCAAGGCGAAATGCACATAGGTCCCACACGGTAATTTACAGGTGACATTTGGGCGGATGCTCAGGACAGCTGAGACGGTGCAGGTGAGCCGGTTGGTCCCCTCGCCCCTCTGCGCTCCCTGATCACCTGCCGGGCAGCCTGGGACCGGAGGGTTTCCCGTCTTCCCGGTATCCACGGCGGCCACCCTGCCTGCAAGTTCGGGTCTGAAGACGCGCACAGCTGGTGCTTGCTGCGTGCAGTTCCATCTCTGCGAGTCCCTCCTCAGTGATGCCGATACCAAAGCACCGGCCTTTGGCACAGGAGATAGGCGCCCCCAGGTCAGGCAGGACCGCAGCTCTCCTGCTCCAGCTCTCCTGCACAGTCCAGCGCCCTTTTCCGGCCCCGGAACAGACCACCTTGGGGATGAGCTTTTGGTGATTTTGCTGCCAAATGCTCCTAGTGCGTGGCGCTGGCTGCTGTACCGCTCTCCCAAACATCAGAAGTGCATCACCTGCACAGGCGTGATGCTCTCTGCTCTGCACTAGCTACTGCTGGTCCTGTGCTCGGTGCTAATCAGCACGGAAGAGCAGGTGGCCCTGCCTCGGGGCCCTTGGTTCCACACCGCGCTGAACAAGCGCTGCAGGCCCAGCCCCGCGCTCTGCGCTCCGAGGCCGGCAGGGGGCGCCGACGA
>NW_022900926.1:6325685-6349652 GCF_012274545.1 Fukomys damarensis
CCGGACCGGGTTGGGGGAACCCTGGGGCACCCTTTAAGGGATTGAAGCGATCCCCGTCTGCTCAGGGGCGCGCGTGGGGCGAGAACAGGCGGGAGGACCTGAGCCCGGGCCCTGGGGAGCAGCGCCGGGAGGGGCGCGGATTCAGCTCTCCGCAGGGACCGCTTGTGTCACGGGTGGGGGAGCCTGGCTTTCCTTGTAAGTACAAACCCACTGGTAACCGCAGGCTCCGACTGGGTTCTCGCCGCTGGGGGCAGAAGCCACCCGGAAGCTGCCGATTCCACAACAGGTTCGATGCCAGGACCGCGTGGCCGGAGCCCCAGAGAGCTGTTTGCCTTCCTTACCCAAAGGGCGAGGAGACAGCCATGGCCCGGACTCTGGGGTGGCGGGGAGGAAAGTTACTCCCCACATGTTATGCTCTTTGAGGAAGACTTTATTTGGGACGTGGCATGAGGGTCCCTGGGGTCTCGGAGTGGAAGGAGACCTTGGACCAACTCCAGATCCCACGCGGACAAGGATAATGGAATGGACATCGGAGGGGCATGTGGGGGTCTGCACGGCAGACTCCGGAGAGAAGTCCGGGAGGGCTTGGCTCTGCCCTCCCCACCAGTGGGATTCTTCCTGGAGCCGGGCTGGACAGGCTGGGCAGGTATTGCGGACCGGCGCTCGGGGTCGACCGGCTGGACAGTGTCTGCTAAGCCTGGGTCTCCCCAGCAGTCCGCTATAGGCCCAGGAGTCTCCAGAGCGTCACTGTAGCTGAGCAAAGCAGAGAGTCTTTGTCCCTGACCCGATTCAAGTACAGAGGTGGGGTTGGAGGCGCTGGGGCTTCCTGCCCTGCCTCGCGGATGTGTCCCAGAGAGTGAAATAATCCGTCCCTCGGTGTCCCCGGGGCACTGGCGATAGCACGGTGCCAAGTGTGGTGGCTGCGTGTGGACCCCCACACCCTCCCGTGCGTGCTGAGTCTTAGAAGCTTACACAGTGCGAAGCGGGCCATGGCTGTCGTCCTGTGTTGTTCAGGAACTGATGACAGTGGGGAAAATTCTGCCCATGCCCAGAGGAAATTATTGTTAATACTTCTTACCCGAGTTTGTTGCATCTGTGGGTACTGAACCCGGGGTGCAGAAACAGCAGCGGTGGAGGGCCTGGCCCTGACCCACACCAAGCCTCTCTCAGTCTGGGGCTCGGGCTGGGAAGCTTCATGCTGACTGCTGGGCAGGGGTTTGGAGAATTATGGTACACAGAAAATATCTCTCCCGAGTCTGGAGACAGTGAAAGGACAGGCTGGGAACCACTGGCGTCTCTGATTTGCTGAAAAGCAAAACTGCCCTCCATGAAGCAGGGCCTGCTGGGAGGATGTGCCCTTCCCGCTCCACCGAGGCAGTCTGGACGCCATTTGTGCAGACGGCTCAGTAAACACAGAAGCAGCTCCTAGGCACTTCCCCTTGAGTAAAAGTCTGGAAATACTCTATGTTTCGTGCCTTTGTGGAAGAATGGATTTCTTCCAGCAAAACAGAAAGGTGTTCTAGGGAGTTCGTAAGACTGAGCCCGAATGGAACAATTCCCTGTGATGGGGCTGGGAACAGAGTGGGGTGGGAGGGAACTGCACGGGAGACAGCATTCCTGCTACTGGTTTCCCATTGGTGCCGGAGCATTTTGCTTTCCTATAATTGATGTGAATGTAGTTTCTGAAATAGGACGGTTCAACTTAAGGTCTGTGGGCTCAGGTAACCTGGGGAAATGCCCTAACAGTCTACAGTCTACGGCAAGCCGTGATGTTTGGAATTCTAAGTGGGTTCGGTGCATGTCCAATTTGTGACAGCTTGGATTTATGGTGAGTTTATTGGGTTATGACCCAAGGTCAGTCAAGGAGCATCTTGAGAGAGTTTGGCTACCAGTATAGCCTTTTCCTGAAACATGTGGCACTCCTTTAAAATAAGAACTTCCACTCCTTTTAAACTTTCAATACTTCATTATTCTAAATGGAAATAGCTCTTCCTTGTTTTTGCCTTTCACAAACTCTTTACTGTTGAAAGGAAAACTTTCTCTTCATTTAATCCTCATAGATACTCAAATTAACAGCTGATATTCGGATTCCCATGGCTGCTGTTACAAATTAGCATGAACTTGGTTGGCTAAACACAACAGAAACTTAGCTCCGTCTTCCAGACTCAGAAGATTCGGCGAGGTCACTTTCCCTGGGGCTGACCTCCCACCAAAGCCACCGGGACAGACTCTGTCCCTTGCCTCTTCCAGTGGCCACATGCCTCTTCTGGTGACCACAACATCATTTTCTCCGCCTCCAAGATTACTGCTTCCCCTCTCTGTCTGCTGCAAGCCACCCTCTGCCTCTCTCATGAGAAGCCTTGTTATTGCATTAATCCAGGATGATTCCCTCATCTCAGGACCCTTCATACAGTCACATCTGTGAAGGGCATGTTGCCATATAAATTAACATTTGTAGGCCCCACAGATTAGGACTTGATGTGGTGGGCAGCCGCTGTCCAACCTACTAGAACTACTTTTTCTATTTAGATATTCAACTCAGAAGAATTCTCAGAAGCCCTGGATGACATAAAGTAATATAAATACATTACTTTATCTTGTACCTTGCCAATAGGACATTTATTTATGCTTTTCTTGCTCTGGAAAGGACTTAGAGCAAGACTTGCAGCTACATGAAACATAGCAAGGTAATATAAATTAGAAATAGATGAGAGCAAACAGGGAGGACAGGAAGTGAAGCAAGGGATGGTTATCTGGAATTTTGATGCACAACAGTGATCCATTCCCCCATTCTCTTACTGGGTACCAGTGTGTCTAGTCTCTTATATTATACGGATCAAATTACTCATGGAAAGATTTTATTTTGCATTTTATACTGCACTCTAGGCAATATAAGCATAAGCCTGAAATGGTGGAAGGTAGCCTTCGCATGTTTTGACTTATGTTTGCTTTCAGCACTTTAATACTCCTCATGTCTTCACAGCTGCCTCTTGTAGCTTTGTCTTCTCTCTAAAGAAGCGTTTTAAAGTAGGCAAGGAGTACCCGTTAGGTAAAGTCAGTCATTGACAGAAAATCATGAGCTGTTGTTATAACTCAACTCCTTCTAAAACCCAGCTGTGCGGCGATAGATACTGATGGTGTTTTGCAACTCATTTTGAATTGCTTTTCCTCACACATACCTTGTTTGGTTAATAAATAGGCAGGCTCTGAAAAGGTTCTTCAAAATGATACTTCTAAGCAAAACAACCCACTTCGGTGAACTTCGATAAGATTTTCTACCCAGTAAAACATAGGCAATAATAAATATGGCCGCAAATACGGATTTGTTCCGATGAATATTTCAGCAAATTGAGAGGCGTTAGAAGGGGACACTCATCCGGTGCTTGTATCTGGTTCTGCAAGGCAGCAGGGCGCCCACAGTGGGGAAGATCCCAGAGTCAGGATGAACGGTGTGGATTTCAATCCTGCTGTCGTGGCTTATAGCTCATATGAGTGTGAGCAAGTTACCGCTCTCTCTAGGACTCGCCTTCCCCGTGTGTACAGTGAGGACAAGAGCAGCTCCAGGGCCCGGGTCACCATGGCTGTTTGACAGGTTACTGCGTGAATGTCTGCGGCTGCCTCTGTCTGCGGCAGGAGCTGTGCGCGTCACCAGCGAGACCCGGGGTGACGCCGTGAGGGAGATACCTGCTTCTAACTCCTCTGAGAGCTGGAAACTAAGGTCGCAGAAATGAAGTGAGGAAGTCCAGACTGCTCCAAGTCCGTGAGCATCTGGGGCATTAGTGTCCTGACAGGGGCCAGACGGGAGGCGAGGGCGGACCGCACAGCGTGGTCCTGGCAGAGGGTGGCAGAGGAGACTTAGGCAGCAGTGCCAGGGGTAACAGTGGCACAGAGAACTCGGGAGATGACGCTGTTCCCTCCCAGTGGGACCACAAGGTGCCAATTACTGCTGTTCAAATTGGGGCTGAGAACAGCGCAATCCTGGGTGTTCTTTAATCCTGGACCACCCAGTGTACACGGTAGGAAACCTCTTTGTAATTTAATATGCACAGCGCACTCACAAGGAAGCAGTATCACTTTCATCTTACTGAATGACAGGGTAGCCGTACTGCTTTCCCCACGTCGTACACGTGGGAGCAGTCAGAGTTTCACACCTTGCCACTCGCGTGCTGCTCTCCAAGTCTCTGTAAGTGCGTGGGAAGCCGAAGATCATGAATCTGCTCTGTGTTCCGGGAGGTCGAAGGGGCTTTGACAAGGTAGGGTCAGCTGAGCTCCCTGCTCCTTCTGCGCCCGGGGTGGCCTTGGAGCTGCGGGGTGACTCAGGATCCCGGAGACCTTGGAAAATAAGCCTCAGGACATGGCAAACTGGGCTTGGGCAGTGCTCCTCGGTCCACAGTTAGCTGGCTCTGTTCTCCTCAGGGCCACTTTACAGTGTGACTTTACAAGTCACATATCCTGGGATTCTTAGAAGGAGCTCGAGGAAAAGCCAGTTCAAATATGGTGTGGCTCGAATATATTTTTCCACATACCTCGGTACCCTAAAAATAAATAAAAGCTATGGGATCTGTGGGCTTGTTTTGGAAAGTAGGATTGGTATGTTTGGGTATTGAGTTAACCCACGTGTGTTGCTGCACGCCTGTAATCCTAGCACTTGGGAGGCTGAAGCAGGAGGAAGGGTGCAAGTTCCAGGCCAGCCTGGGCTACACAGTGAGTTCAAGGCCAGCCTGAATTACACAGTGAGACTCTAACTAAAAAAAAAAAAAAAAAAAAAAAAAAAAAAAAAAATGTAGATTTTTAAAAGCCATTCTACTTTTCATTGAATATTATTTATTAAATAAAATGTAATTTATTTAAAATATATGCATTAAATTAACAATTACCTTGAATACACCATGGAAGGCAGCAGTTTTTTAATGCATTAGAAGGAAGCTTGAGTCCTCAGGGAGTGCGGCATTTTACATAGTTTCTCCAGCGTGGATCATCCATACATCTTGCATTTTGAGGCAGACGAAGTGAAATTCCCAGAACAGAACCACAAATCCCCAAGAATACCCTCAGCCACCAACGTATTGGTTCTTTCTAAAAAGGCAAAAATCAGGGATTTCGCTGTGGCCAGATAATACACCGGTGGATGGGAAAAGCATGTGTTTACCACTCTCCTCTCCAGACTGTGTCTCAGACAAATTGCATTTCTCAGTCTGCCTAACATGTGAACCCTAGCCGCCCTCTGGAAATTGCAGCGTATTTTTCTTTTCAATGAGAAATGTCTTCTGTTGGTCAGTAGCATGCACACCTTGTCCAGGATCACAGAAGCAGAACTGATTCACGACACAAAGACAGCTTGGGATGAGGGGAGAGGGAGGGGACTGCTTTAGATTTCTCAGTTTTAGAGTCCCTCAAGATTGGACATTGGTGGTTTTTCACTAATTTCTTCCTGACATGCTGTGGAGCTGAGAGCAGCAATAATGAGAGCTAAAAACAACATTGCCTATAAATATTTGCCACCACTTTTGCTTCCAGATTGGAGTCATGTCTACATAGAGACATCAGGGAAATGTGGTTTCCCTTTCTTTTTTTTTTTTTTTCTCTCATTGAGTTTACTGGTACATTTTAGGTATACAGTACAGTTACATCCATTATTGGGATCGTGTACCTTTACATGACAGGTCTTGGTTCACATTTTCTCCCCTTGTCCCTGCCCTCCCTTCACCCCCTCCTCCCCCCACATTTACAAACACTTTATTTTCATTTTTTCATATTTTTTTTCTTTTCCCTTATTACCTTTCCCCTACCCTTCCCATTTTCCCTACACCTTTAGCCCTTTTCTTCCTATTTGACCTAGTCATTATCCCACTAGGATCTTATGTACTATTATAGCTTTTCACACCAGAGAAACTATTTGGTATTTACACATGTGTGACTTATTTATTTCACTTAGGAGTATATCCTCAATAGGTATCCATTTTCCTATGAATGAATCTAATTTCTCATTCTTTATGGCTGAGTAGTATTCCATTTTATAGAAAAGCCACATCTTCTTTATCCAATTTCCAACTGATGGGCAAATGGGTTGTTTCCAAGATTTAGCTATTACAAACTGTGCTGCTATTAACATGGGTGTGCATATATCACTCTGGTACAATTCTTTAATCCTTTTGGAAAGATACCCAGCAGAGGGATGGCTGGGTCAAATGGAACATTTAATCCTAGTTCTTTGAGGTATCTCCATACTGATTTCCATAGTGGTTGCACCAGTCTGCACTCCCACCGACAATGGAGAAGGGTTCCTTTCTCCCCCATAGCCCCGCCAACATTTGTTATTGGTTTCCCTTTCTTAAGTGTCAGGATGGACCAGGAGGAAGATACAATCCTTGCCCCTTTATTCCTCCTTAAATAGCCAGGGCTCCGATGAGGAGGACTGAGAAGCTCATGCTTCCTGCAGAGCTCATTTTTGCATGGCTGGAAGCCTCTTGAGAGCAGGGAAGGAGAGGAAGAACTTTCTGTCTTGGTAGGCTGTGTCCAGTAGACTGGAGACTAACGGGGGAAAGCATGTACGTGTGCTGATTCGAAAGTATTATGTGCACCTGGGCATCCAGAAAGACATGGATACCCCGAAACTACTGAGACTGAGACTTGAGGGTTTGTACAGCATCTTCACAGCGGGAGGGAGGGGCAGGGAGGGCAAGACTGGGGGAGCAGATGCCCTTTCTGTGAAGGTCAGCAGGCCCTTAGGGAATGGCTCATGGGATGTCCAGGAAGGAAGAGCACTGCCAAGGGGGACTTGACCACCGCTCAGTTCTTGCAGGAGGCTGTACTTCTAGGCAGGTAAGGGGTGCCTTCAGCTCAAAATGATTCTAAGGGCAGAGTGACCTAGTTTAGCATGGCCTCTCCTGACCCCTCCACCCCACCACTTGCTCATGTTTTACCCAATACACGAAAGGCATCACTGGCAGCTAAAGTGCAGCACAGTGTCTCTCCTCGGCCAGCAGGGTTTAGTCATCTCCAAGGTGCTCTGCTGATCCTCAGAGCTGTGCTTAGTGACTCTGTGCCTGAAAACAGAAGCGGGGTCTTCGCAGTGGGGTTTGCAGTGTTCACGCAGTCCTTAAAACCCACACTTTACAGTTTCTGTTGTCTACAGTAGAAGCCCACCAGAAATTGTTTCGGCACCCGCAGGGAGCCAGGCTCTGCCCTCACGAGTAAGCACTCTGCACATTTGAAAAGCAGATCTTGTATTTTGTTGAGTACCAGTAAACTAAGCAAAAATGCACTGAAAGGACATTCCAATGTACATTTGAAAAGAATCAGAGCCGTAATATTTTTCTGGGTTGCCGTAAGTTCATTTGATTATGGAACTCGTGGTTTCCTTCATGGTGAGACTGGGATAAGTGAATCAAAGACATGGAGCACTAGAGTTTTATTCCTTATTATCCCATATCTCGTGCTCCATCTGGCAGCCCATGTCCAGCCACTGCTCATCTAACAACTGAGTCCTGTTCCTGTGATTAGGTCCTGGTTGACACTTGAGGAATAGTATGTACGTTATGAGAGTCAGAACCAGTCGGAGGCAACTCCAACTGGATGGCTTCGCTTTTCTTTGTGTAACTCTTACATGCAGTACAGTAATGTATAACCGAGCATCAATCTACTGTCCTGTAGTGTGCCGGGCAGTAAGCAGAAGTCACAGCACTGAGGTGCAGAGGAAGACACCATAAAGCCCTTGCTGCTGCTCACTTTCACCTGTCGTGGGTCTGAGTGTGGGTCACAAGTCCCAGCAAGCAGCGTGCCCCCATCATAAGTAGGAAGAGTAAATATCTTTGCAAAAAAATTACTCCAAATCTGACCATTAGGTCTGGAAACCTTTTCGTGAGGTTTGCTAGTCGGGCGGAGGGGGGGCAACAGTAGCAGCCATCTGTGTCTAGCCTCACCCCACACTCCAGGAACTCCCTCGAGGTATGTCGGTTTGTGGTGAGCTGGGGAGCCACAGCCTGTGCAGGGAGGAGCTGCTGCCCTGGGCATGCTAGACTGGCCTCTGTTCTCAGATTTCTGCCTGTTCCTTGTATTTCTTCCCCAAAGCCGAGGGGAAATAAATATTTCATTTCAGCGTAACAGTAGCTGCCATGTCTGTAGAAGACACGATGGTCCCAGATCACAAGGGTGAATGTGGTTCCATTTGGTTTGGAGAAGGGGTCAGTGCTGCCCTCCACTCCCCTACCCTGACCTCTGTCTCCGCCTGCCTCCCTCCATGTACCAGAGCCGGGGCGCAGGCCCCAGTCCTTGTCATGGTTGCCCAACAGCATTGCCTGGCACCGTGGTTCCTCTCTTCCTTCTGAGGCGCCTTGCTCACTTGGTTTCCAGGACACTGGGATCCTTGTCTAGTTTCTCCTTCTCCAGTCTTCCCTCCTTCGCTAGCCGCTGGAGCACCCCAGGGTCCGTCCTTGCCCTGCCCCCTGCCCCAGCCTCTCTCTTGGCCGTCTGCTGGAGACACAGGTCTTTAAATTCCACCTGTGTGCTAACAACTCCCACGCTGGCTATTCAGCTGGACGGCGGCTTCAGGCTGCCCACTGGACGTGTCTAACCCTGACATGTCTAACACGGATCTCCTCACCCACCCCTCCAAGCTGTCCCTCATCCTCAGCTGAAGTGAAGCTCGAAGTCTGCCCTCCGAATCTTGTTTGTTCCCTCGCCACATTCCACTTCCGGTCTGCCAACCAGCTTTACTTTAAACGCCTTTAAACTCCTTAAACAACTTCCACCACTTCCACTGGAGTGCCTTCCGTGGGCCAGGCCTCCCGTCTCTCAGCTGGATTCTGCCAAGTTGCTTTTTGTGTTTTCAGTGTTTCAGTACGGTCCTTGTTTGCAGCACATAACGATCCCAGTCCCCGTGCGCCATGAATACCTGTGCATGACACATCTTCATGCTTTTCTCACCCCTTTTCCTCCCTCCCTCTCTTCTCCCATCTCCTTTCCATTTGCAAAAGATTTATCTCCCGCTTCTTATTGTCTGTCTTTTATTTTGCTCTTTCATTTGCTTAGACTTTGGGTTTCGCACGTAAGAGGCACTGTGCACTGATGAAGTTTCTGTGTCCTATTTCTCTCACTGGACGTTGTGCTCTCCCCTGTGGGGTCCCAGTCTGCGTTCTCACACCGAGGATGCTGTATGCTGCCTGTCCTGCCTCAGAAATGCCCCAGTGTGCCTCAGTTTACCAGACCAAAGGGCAAGGCACACACAGTGATGGAGAAAGCGCCCCCTGCTGGGGCTGCTGCCCTTCCTTCCACTCCGTCCGCAGGTCCTCCCCCTACATTTGCTTGGCTTCCTATTTAGAGCCTTGATGTGCATGGTGCCCTTACCACCAACCTCTTCCTCAGACGCCCTCCTGGGCTCTTCACCAAGTGTGGCCAGTCACCAGGCCCCAGGCCGGCATCTGCTGTGCGGCAGCGCCCATGGATCTCTCCAGCTTCTGCACAGCTCATCTCCTGTGGCTGGCATCTGCTGTGCGGCAGCGCCCATGGATCTCTCCAGCTTCTGCACAGCTCATCTCCTGAGCCAAGGCCGGTGGGACTCACCCATCTGGCATATCTTTCCTAGGCCCTTTCCAAGCAGGCAGCCTTGGGAAAGAGGCTCTTTCTCCACGGGGCAGATCCGCTCCCTGTGGGGCAGAGATCGAGGAGGGTCGTGAGCACTTTTGAAACTCCAGGTGTCCTAATCTCAGGGCTGCTGTCCTGGGACAGGCAGCACCCGGCCCTCTTTCTGTCTGCCTTTTGGAATTAGAGCCCTGCCCACCGCTGCAGTTCTGCACCTCTGGCAACTGCTGTTGCTAGGAGTCACAGATGGTCTTTGTCTGTGGCCCGGTAGTCTTGTGCTTTCTGCCCACAACTGTGAAACTGGCAGGCGACTTCATCAGCACCGTGTAGGCGTCTGGCCCATTACCTCTGTGGCCCCTGTCCTGAGCCTTTTGTTTCAGAGGAAGCCCTGGCTCCTGCAGCTCTGTG
Organism: Fukomys damarensis; assembly: GCF_012274545.1. Taxonomy (NCBI): domain Eukaryota; kingdom Metazoa; phylum Chordata; class Mammalia; order Rodentia; family Bathyergidae; genus Fukomys; species Fukomys damarensis. The sequence continues at coordinate 6,335,673 of NW_022900926.1, forward strand.
GCCGAGCCTCAGTGTAGAGTGAGCTGTCCGCAGGCCTCCAGGGCCGGGTCCTTCTTCCTCTCCGTCACGCCCTGGCTACCTGAGACTGCAGCACACCAGGCCACGCGAGTGCCGTGCACTACCAGGCGTGCATGTACCTCTTCTGGCTAGAAGTGGGGAGGTGTCTGTGCCCCTCTAACACACCCGCTGGACGCTGATTCCTAGAGGGCGTCCCCTTGACCGGCACCAAAGGGCAGGCTCAAAGCCCCCTCCCAAAGCCCGACACAGAGGTGACTATGGTAGGGGACCGTCTGCGTGTGTCATACCCCGGGCGGCTCTGGGACGCCTACGTGAGGGTGCCATGGCCCCCAGGGCTGGAGCAGACAGCCCCTCAGGTGGCTTCTCACTTCCGGCCCCTGGGTGATGACACAGGCCACGAGATGCAGCTCCAGAGAGAGAGGTGACCCTGCAGTCCTGGGCTGGAGGCGGGGCTGGTGCCTCCTGCTGGGCTGAGGAAGCCAGGAACCAAATCCCAGAGAGACTCCCTCTGTGAGCCCTACGCAGGCCTCCCCAGTGGACCTGTGGGTGAGCCGCGGTCCACGGCCACCTTGCGGAACCTGGATGCTGACCCAGAGAACTGGGAAAGTAAATGTAGATCGCTCTAAGCAGTTAATGTGGGAATCTGTTATCCTTTCTGCCTTTTTTAACGAAAGCTCTCCCCCTGTAACACACTGTTTTCCTTAACTTATTTTGTTCCTTATCTCTTCTCCCACCTTCTGCATAAAAGTTCTCCAAGGATAAGATCTTTTCCCATGTTGATCTCAGCCCAGCCTGCAGTACTAAGGACAGGGCTCAACGACATAGCAAGGGGAGGACCGGTATTTCCTGAAGAGGTGAAGCTGAGCTATAATTGTTTTTTAAAATCTCCATGCGAGTCAACAGGCCCAGGATTAGATGATTGCATGAATGCTAAAAACAAATGAGAAGGAAATAAATTAACCAAAGTAATTAAGCAAATGAAAAAATTGGTTCCGTTCCTGACCTTCTCCCAAGAAAGAAGACTGAATCAGCTTGGGTTTGCCATCGCAGCCGCACCAGGGTTCACCCGCCAACATGGCCCTTGTGTGCATCCCTGGTCCCACGGCCGGTCTCCCCCAGGCCACAGCAGCCTGGCACGCGTGCTTGGTGGGAGTGTGCGTGCCCGCCCTCAGGACGTCCGACAGGAAGGAGAGTCCGGTTCCCCTGCCAGTCTGTGCCCGTCTCCGTTTCCCTCTTGCCTGATGCCAAGGCTGTGCCCACCCCTTCATCCCCCTCCGAATCAGCCTCACCATGGACCTGGTTTGTAGAGGGCCTCGCCTGCCCTGCCCATTGTTACTCTGGTCCCCTCTGGGTGGCTGTTTTCTGCCGCCCCGCCTCTGGGAGGCAGTGTGATGCGAGGAGAGAGCACCGGCCTGGGACCTGGAGCCGGTGCTGATGTTGGTCGCATGCCCTGCAGGCCCCCCTCGCTCTGACCTCCTGTTCAAGATTGCCTGTAAGCACATGCGCACAGACACGTTGTCCATGCTTGTGTGCAGAGTTGAGGATGTTAGATGCTTCTACTGTGCCGTGTGACTGCTGAAGTCTTACTCTCGATGCTGAGAGGGGCCACAGAGGCCTCTGTCCTGTCTGAGATGACTGCGGTCCCGTGAGCATCAGGAGGAAAAAAAAAGAAACTCAATGAAAGCTCTGTACGGACTCTCGCCCGCTGATGAGGGGTGCGTGTCGTCCCCGGATTTGGATTCATTCTTGCAGTTCAGTCTGCGCTCGGCCCTGGGAACATCAATCAGTGCCTCGGCTTGCTCACCTGGATACAGTGAGAGAGAGCTGTGGATGAACCACAGTCCCCGCTGGCCAGCTTACTGTGTCATTGTCATCGCAGCAGGAGGTGCCCAGTGACTATTTTGAATGTATCCTTCACTGGGAGATTCTTTGGATTTTCATTCGCTACCTACCTACCACAAAGCTGCAGACAGCTTTCTGGAGCTTCGGGAAGATGAGCCAATTGAAGAAAGAAAGAAATACCCAAGGTGATGGGGTTTCGATTTCTGGCCTGAGTACACACTTCTTTTCTGAAGCATGAAGTCTACCTGTTAGATTGCATTGAAATTTCCCTAACAGAACAATGATGTTTTAAATGGTTGCTGCTTCTGTTCCCTTATCTACTAGGGTGAAAACTGTGAAGTGTGAATAGCAGATGTGCAAGCCAGTGTGTTCATTAGGTGGCCATCTTCGAGGAAGAGCAGGCAGCTTAGATGTTTTGCCTGTTTCTTTGCTTCTCTCACAATGATTTAACGGGAATGAGGGAGAGACACCAGCCGTGCTTATCTGTTCCGTCCGCAGATCTCATTTCTGGCCTCTCATGGCTTGGATGTGCTGAGTAGAGCACAGGCCTGTGAAGGAGTCATGGCCCAGGGGACCAGTCTGAGGTCCCTAAGCACTCGGAGGGGCTCTGGTGACCCTGGAGACTCAGCCTTTGCTGTTTCAGATGCTTTATACATCGATGGAGGCACACACGAAATCTTCTAGTGTGTGTGTGTGTGTGTGTGTGTACGTACGTGCGTACCATCTTGTATATGTGTGTGCACACCTTAATCTCCATCCATCCATGTGTTTTATGTTATGCATAATTATTTGTTTTTTTCTTTCATTTAGCACAGAAGCTCTGTGAGGGTGAGGGATTTGACTGTTTTCTTTATTGCTACATCCCCAGTGTCTAGCACAATGCCTGGCTTGTGGAAAGCACACCATTAATACGTCTGGGGAAAACAGCAAGTGGATGAAGAAAGCAATGAGTAGGACTGCGTGGGTACAGCATCGGAGACAACTTGGCAGAGACTGAAAACTTTGGATCGGCAATACCTGTTCAGATGATTTTAACCAGACAAGTCAAAGTCTCGTGGCTAGAAATAAACGTTCTGATCATCCAGCTGCATTTGCTTTGCTAGCATACAAAGATGTATGTGAAAGCGTGCGCATGTTTTACCTGCAGGAAGTAGTTCTGAAATGACACTTGTGAGATGCTGCTTTCCTTCTCTGAACGTGCTCCTGGATGGCAGCCGGCTAGAGTTTGAAACATTGATGAGTGAATGCATTCATCCCCGCATCTCCCTGACCTTTCAGTGGAAAGTGTTTTTAGTTCTGTTGAGAATTCTAGGCAGAGAAAATCGCCTACAGAGACATCCTAAGATGTGGGCATTCTTTCAGTTTCACAGAACTCAAGATGGATTCTGCAGTGAACACTTATCATCAGCTAATTCTCATCCAGTAACAAAAGATCCTTCTAAAGTAAGCTGTGAAGAAAGTAATTTAAAAGCGACTCTCCTTGCTGGCTCTAATCTTAATGCAAAAGATGCAATACATACCTTAGGCCCCCTCGGACGCTGTCTTTGTGGCACTAAACTAGGACAGCTTGAAGTCTTCTTTCTGCCCGGCGCATCCCCACACCCACTGATGCTCTCCTGTGGCTTTGCCCTCCTGGAATGCTGCTCCTCTACATTCCTCCACTGTTAATGTTGGTTATTCTTATCCGTATGTGTTCGTGGTACGCAACAATGACATTCACCTTGGAACATGTCGGATCCCACCCAGTGCTGACGCCAGTGAACGCCTGATGTTTGCCCCGAAAGTAAAATTCCTTTTTTCCAGCTCTCTTCCCCACACCATTGTGAGTGTTTCATGTCCTCCTGGGGCAGCACCGTCATTCGGAGTCTAGGAGCCTTAGTAAATAGGCCTCGTTTTGTGGGCAAAAGCAGTGGAGAGAATCAGGTCTAGACCCAGAGCCGGATCTTGGTTCTTCTGACTCACAGTCCTTTCTTTGTCTTTGGTAGACTACACACAGGTTTGTTTTTAATTTAAACATTAACATTTTATTACTTAAAGTGCAGACTTAGAGAATTTACATTTTAACTCCTACTTGCAAATCTTTTTCTCTTTATAAAATCTGCAAATGTTAATTAGTTTTAAAGCACCTTTGAATAGTCTCATATTCAAGCAGTATTTTAACTGACAGTTTTAGTTCATATAGTTCTAAGATATTTTGAGAATCATCAAATGTCTCAGTCTCTTGCCATTCATTTGCTTGCTTGTTTGTTTGTTTGAGATGGCGTCTCCAGGCTAAACTTGAACTCACTATGTAGCCCAGGCTGGCCTCAAACTCTTGGCAATCCTCCTGCTTCAGCCTCCTGAGTGCTGGGGTTACAGGTGTGCGCCACCATGCCTCGCTCCTTCTGTCTTTTTAAATAACTACAGCACAGGCCCTAGATTATCTCTATGTACTATTCACGTTATCTCATCAGATACGGTGTAAACCAAAGAGGTTTACGGAGAGAAGGCAGAAAGGAAGGAAGGAAAAAGAAGAAAGATGAGTGTGTACACTTTCCTTTCCAAGACAGATTTACTTGCACACAAGTCTTTCCCAGAATCCCCTACTACTGCTATGGTGAAATGGACGGGGTCAGGGGTCCAGAACATGGGTCAGCACTTTTGTTTCTTTGCTGGTTTTGGTGCTGGAGAGGTCACTCGAGTCCTTGTTTGTGCTGAGCACATGCTCCATACCTGGCTACACCCTCAGCCTATATATATTTTTAATTGAGTACAATTTTCCTTTACATTGAAGGTGCTGAGGTTGCCTTGCTTGCTTCCTGGCCCTGAGAGACACACGGACATGGGGACTGTTGTGGTCCCCTCACAGCTCTGAGGAACAGGACCAGCTCCCCGCTCTGGCCCAGCGTCCCAGCCAGGTGCCGCTGTCCGCGTGGCCCTGTGTGGTCCCTGCATGTTCCATGTGCCTGCCCGTGAGCACACACCACCCTGACGGTGCCTCGCAGGAGGCTGCTGTTGCCCTTGGACCCAGCCCAAAGCCGGTACAGAGAGAGGAATAATGGCTGCAGCCGGTCTTAGCCATGAGGCTCACACCCAGGCTGCCTTTTCCTCTTCAGGACCCAGAAAGGTTGAAGAATTGTAAGACAATGAGGCCATGAATAATGTGACGTCGTAATTGATTAATACACTGTCGTAATTAATTTGTAGCAAAACCAGACCATATCTGATCTAAAAATAATCTCAAGAGCTGGGCGTAGTGGTGCACACCTGTAATCCCAGCACTCGGGAGGCTGAGGCAGGAGGATCACTGCAAGTTGGAGACCAGCCTGGGCTACATAGTGAGTTCCTAAAAAAAAAAAAAAAAAAAAAAAAGAAAGAAAGAAAGAAAGAAAGAAAGAAAGAAAGAAAGAAAGAAAAACAAAGCATACAAACATAAATAAATAAAACTAAACTCAAGACCAAGTCTCAGGGGTCAATTTACCAATTACCTCTCTAGGAGGATTTAGGAATAACTAAAAACAGGATAACAAGCACCAGAACAAGAAAAGTTTAGGCCAGGAAACAACAAACTAAGGCAGCTGGGGGTTTAGCCTTGATGTCCAGGAGCTGCTGTGCCTTCCTGTGTCCATGCTGTTCCCAACCGGGACAGAGAGCTCAGAATCCAAACCAAGGGCTTGGCAGCCCCAGGAGCTGATAACGAAGGTGCCTGTTTAAGGCCACCTGGAAGGCAGAGCTCTGCTCGGGATGTCACTGTACTCGGGACTCATGCGTCCCACGCGTCTGGCGCTGGCCTTCAGGGTGCTGGGTAGGATGCTGAGTCAGAGCACACCTTGGCCATCCGGTCCTCCGCAAGTACCTTGGTGCCGTTTAAGTCATGGCTCTTCGGCCAGGTTCTTTCTTCCCCCAGGCTGCAAAAGGCAAGGGCTTTCCAGGAGAACCAGCGCTGAGTCAGAGCTGGGCACTGTGCCGGTGCAGGGCTAAGGGGTCTCGCTCGGGGCTGGGTGTGGTCAGACGTTGGTCTGGCTGGGCCCAAGGTGTGGCTCCGCCTAGGTCACCCCCTTGAGGCTTCCTTGCCGGCACCTCTGGCCTCCGGAGGACGGCTGTGCCCGCATGCAGAGTGCTGAGCAGGCCACCCTGGTGACCACAGGGCCCTCTGCCGCGGGGCTGCCAGGTCCTGTGTGCCAGGCGTGGAAGGCTCGCGCGGCACACAGCTGCTCGCCTGCCTCCCGCGGTGCGTGGCCGCCACTCTCTGGAGTCATGAGCTGGAGTCGTGAGCCGCTGCGGTGGGAGTGGGTGGCGCGGTGTGGAGGAGGAGGCTGTGAGTGTCAGGGAGGGGACCTGCCATCTGGGCGTGCGAGCGTGCGCTCAGCCAGGCTGCGGCTCCCTCTGCTCCTGCAGGCGCGGCACACAGCTGCTCGCCTGCCTCCCGCGGTGCGTGGCCGCCACTCTCTGGAGTCATGAGCTGGAGTCGTGAGCCGCTGCGGTGGGAGTGGGTGGCGCGGTGTGGAGGAGGAGGCTGTGAGTGTCAGGGAGGGGACCTGCCATCTGGGCGTGCGAGCGTGCGCTCAGCCAGGCTGCGGCTCCCTCTGCTCCTGCAGGCACCTGAGTAAGGGGGACAGCGCAGGAGGCAGCCTGTGAGACCTCCTCATGGCCCCCACCCCTGGACCTGGGGCCCTGAAAAGTGGCCCAGCCTTTCCCTAGAGGGTTCCGCTGGATACAGGCAACAGTGGCTCCATTGAACAGATGAGTAAACAGAGGTGGAGAGTTTCAGCAACTTGAGGGCCACTCAAAAACGACTGTGCACGTCTCTGCCACTACCAGTTTACATATGCTGGAGACTAAGAGTGGAATGCTGCTTGTTTCTTTTGGAAGAACTGGAGATAGAACCCAGGGCCTTTGCACTGAGCCACATCCCCAGCTTTTATTTTAGTTTTTATTTTGACACAGGGCCTTGCTAAGTCTCTTAAGTTGCCCAGGCTGGCCCTGAAGTTGCGATCCATGGCCCCCTCAGCCTCCCAGGCCTGGCGTGGAATGTTATTTTTGAGTACTTTGTGTCAATCACAAGGTCATAGGCAGTGAGGACTGGCAGAAAGACAAATCCTCCTTTTCTGAGGAGTTTCTGGTGCACTGGTCTTTATACAATGAGTAAGAATGAAAAGTAAAGAATAAAAGGAATATTTGGAAGGTAGTGGAAGGACCATGGAGACCTAGAGCACCGGGCAAGTTCCAGGGTGGCCTCAGGCAGAGCTGGAGCCAAGCGCTGGGCTTGTAATTAAAAGTACGACCTGGGCCAGGGATTTGGCTCAGTGGTTCCGCCACCTGCCTCACAAGCACAAGGACTTGAGTTCGATGCCCAGTACCAAAAAAGGAGTATGGACAAAGCATCACTAAGGGCTATGAGAATAAAATTAGAAAACATTTATGAAATCTGCAAAGGTGACTCACGGAACCAAAGCCAGGGACTGAGTTTAAGCAGCGTCCTTTCCACCAGGTTCGGTTCCTGGCACTTGGCTGACGTTCGGCGTTGAGCACAGGTAAGTGGACGTGGTGTGACCGCAGGAGGAAGACTTCACCTGCATCGGAAGTACGAAGTACTAAGTGCTAAGCTGTTGTCTCAGTAAATGTGAGCCGTACAGGGAGAACGGGGAGCATTGCAGAGGACAGAATCCACCCGTCTCTCAAACAAGGAGGAATTTGACCGCAGCCTCCTCCTGTGGCAGAAGCAGCGGATGTTAGGCTGGGATTTCAGGACCAGGACCCAAAGCAGGGTTTCTTTTGCGTCACTGCTCCACGGCTCCTTAGGAAGAAGCTTAGCATCAAAAGATCACAGCCGCCGGCTCCTGCCTGTCACCAGGCTGCCATCCACTCCAGAGCTGTGCTGTACCTGCTCCAGAAATAATCGAGCAACATCGATTAAAATTTAAATTCTTCTCTTGGAATTTCCCACAACTCAACTCCATCATGATGCAGGCACAAAGGTTATTGATTGCAGGACTAATTAGGATAGGCACACCCTCCCCAGAAAAAAGCTGAATAAAAGCATCAGTTGAAAGGCAACGTGTGGGCTGGGGATTTGGCTCAGTGGTTCCACTGCCTGCCTCGCAAGCATAAGAACCTGAGTTCGATCCCTGGTACCAAAAAAAAAAAAGGATCTGAAAGGGCAGTGTGTGAATACACGCAGCATTTGTTTACTGTGGGGTAGCAGTCATTTGAGAGAAAGAGTTATCGCTGACACATATGTTCAGTGTGAATTGTGGGAGAGGGGATACAGACTAGGATGCCTTTTTTGTCCATAGCAAACATGTCTGCCTGTGTGTCTTAACTAAATACTGTACACACACGCGCACAGACACACATACACACACACACTGCCAAAGAATAAACAGATGCTCGTGTGATCTTAAATCCAGAAACTGTCGGAGAGAAGACTGCATTTAACTACTTCTCAAGCACTAGAAATTATACAGCAAGAGTTTTTATTTTTATGGTGTGAGGAATAAAAGGTTTTAGCAGAGGGCTGGGGGAAAGTAGGGAAGTGTTTACCTCTAGGAAGAGCTGGTGGAGATCTTGCTATGGAAGCTTCACCATATGACATCACCTGCTGAGTAGGAATGTCACCCACCCACTGCTGAGCCCAAACCTTCCCAGCTGGTTGGGTTTTGGAAGCAGTGACTGTATGTAACAGACACCGGAGACTCAGATGGAGACCACACAGCCACTCTGCTCTGTTCTGCTGCCCGCGTTACCAGCGTCCAGCCGTGTCCAGTGCTGGCTCGGTGAGGGCTTGCTCATGTGGCTCCCTCCCATCCTCACCTGGTCGGAGAGAGCGAAATATGTCCATGGTGGTGAAGATGAAGACGCTTATTAAACAACAGAATTAAATGTCTTCCCCACATGTTTTGGAGTACTGAGTACTGTACTGTACTGTATTGTGCTAATATATATCTGTATGTATATATAATTTCCTAAAATATTACTTGCCCTTACCATGTTCATCCCTTATAATGGATACACGACTGTGCTGTACTTCATTTTACTGCATTAGAAGGCATTTTTCACAGGTGAGTTGACTTCGTGGTCTTCCAGCTGGGCTGTGGACCTGGACTTTGAGCAAATACTGCCACAAGGGCTCCTCTCAAAACCTAAGGTGTCACGCTCCGTGGTCAGACTGTTTCTGCGCGGCTGAAGGGAGAGGAACTCATCCAAGTCAGAGCAGGTCCGGGCAGGCTTTGCTTCATTTCCTACACAACCAGACAGCCAGCTTGTGAGGCGGCATGCTGATTGTAGGCTCCCTGAGGTGGTGTTACGTCTGCGTTAGGCAAAGCACTGCGTGCTTGCAGAGAGGTAGCTTTAAGTGGGGTGAAGAGCCCTCCGGTGCTGCGGTAGGTCCCTCCCTAGGTGAGGGCTTCGCGGAGATCATCTTGGTTTAAATGGAAGCCATCAGCTGACCTCACATCTGCCCATGCTTTCTCGGACAACCACAAAGACTTTAAAATGATACGGTCAAGTCGGAAAAAGAATTTCCAAGCTGAACTAAGCAGTTGTTATGAATATGATTTTATAATCATCACCCCACTTGGGCACAGTCCTGAGTTCTTCCTGGGCCAATGATCTCTTCCAAACACAGGATCCCAGGTCACTGGTGACGGATGTGGTGGCATGTAGAGTGGGGTGTGTAAAAACTTGACACACACTGGACCTCGAGTGAAAATGTGGGCTATGTGTTTAAGTGGGTTGGGGACAAAGACTTTCTGACATCAGGTGGAAAATGGACCCTGCCTGCGGTCACTTGCACAGTTTCCCTCGTTCATGAAGGGTGTTCAGGTCTCCACCGAGAAGAGAAAGGCTCTCATATCTTGCCATTCATTTTAGTTTTTAACCTAGCTTACTTTTTCCCGGAGATTAGCGTCAGCATCTGTGATTCTGTGGGTGTTGTCTGAAGGTGATTCATCCCTGGGGACAGAGCAGAGTGCAGACACAGCCACCTCTCTGGGCCAGGTCCTTTTCCCTGAGCTCCCAGTCACCAGTCCCATTGTTACCCCCTCTCCGCTCCACTCTGAAGTGGCTCCAAACCTGCTTTAGCAGGAACTTGATTTTATTTCCTGGCTACAGGAATGTTTGTGCCAGTTTCTTTTAGATTTGTTTAATATAAGTCACACAGAGAAAGATGTAAAGAAAAAAAAAAGCAATAGCAGCACTAGCTTAACAGTAACTACAGCATGTAGTGAGGTATAGGAAATGAAGTTTCAAGTGCGCCCACCTCCCAGTTCCCATGCTGCCCTTCTGTTACTAGGACTCCCTCCCAGCTTTGAAGCCGGAGCCTTGAGTGGATGGCAAGTATAGAGGGGACTTTCTTCCCCCAGCATTGGGCGCTTCCCTCTGTGCCTGATGGCCAGGCTGAAAATGATGTTTGTGAACTGCGCTGGCCCTAATTTGAACTGCCGCTACCAGCTGTGGCTTCGTTATTGGCAGGAGTGGGTACACCTTCCTTAGCTTGAAGGACGGGCCAAATAGAATGCATGACTGTGACCAGCCCCACAGATGGCTGACCACTGTCCCGGGTTCTTCACTTTCTGTAGTGTATTTCCTTAGGCATTTCCTATGTTACTCTCTCCGATAATGTACTGCAGTAGGCAGCCTGTGGTTCTGGCTACAACAATCAAATTGGTGATGGGAAACCATAAAGGCTAAGAGCCACGGATATGATATCAGCATGCGTTAGCACTTTTGGGGTACCCTTACTGTATGGTTCTCTTGCTAGGCCAAGGAAACACTGTGTCACCTGCTGTTATATGGAACCTTAACGTGATTTTAGACTCACTTGTCTTCCAAACTATAATTAACCTTGTTCTCTTAAACTGAACCATTCTTTGCTGAACTTGGGTGTTCTGCTTTGTTGTTGAGGGTGGCTCTCTGTCGCAGTTATTCTGTTCAAATCACGTTTTCCTTATTCTCAGTAATAAAGAAATCCTACTGAATGATTTTTCAGAGCTAAGTGCCTGTCACATGCCTGCATCCGTGGTTGACCAGCCTGGTGTGTTTTGTGCACACAGGAGAGCTTTACCTTCTCTAAGGGACAGGGGCCTAATGTCTTTCCCTGGGTCCCGTCAGCATGCAAATGCTGCGGTTTGCATTTGGGTGTCCTCCCAAGCGTCATGTACTCGGAGGCAGGAGCTTGCGGAAGGCGATAGGATTAGGAGACGCTACAGCTGGCTTGGTGTTGGGCCGCGGGATTTGGAAAAAGAGGCAGTCACTGGGGTCATGACCTAAAAGGGTGCAGCTCCCCACCTGGATCCTCCGTCTCTCTCTACTTGCTGGCCATCATATTGTGAGCAGCTCGCCTCCACCAGACCCTTGCACCACACCCTGCTACCTTGAGCCATCCCACCATGGGCTAAAAACTGAGCCAAAATAAAGCTCTTCCCTTTTAAGTTATTGGTGTCGAATATTGAGTCCTATTACAAGAAATTGGCCAAGGGAACCGATTTAATTCTTTTTCTTTAATGTCAAAAGACAATGGCATGTTTAAAATTGGTGCAGGGCATTCTTCTTCAAACTAAAGAACATAGAGGAGCCAGTCCCTTGGGTAGGGCTTCTGCGGCAATGTGTACACACAGGAATGGTGATGTTTGCTGGGGCTGGCGAGGCTCCAATGAAGTTGGCCAAAACAGAGAAATGGGGTGCAGTTAGAAAGAGAGGGAGGCCAAACGTCCTCAGCACATTTCTCTCCCTGTCCTCTGCAGGGAGAGGAAAGAACCATGGGCAAAGGGGGAAATGAACAGTGGCAGGCACCTCAGTCCCCGGTGATGTTCAGCCTCCTCTGTTTTTCCTTCTCATGCTGAATTGTTGGTTTTATCTTTATAGAGTGAGTTCAGGAAAAGTGAAAAGCAGTTAAAAACAAGAGCCAGGATTCAGTGTAATCCACAGCATATGGAACTTGCTGTCCAGAGGCAGAGTCTATGTGGAATCGTAGAAGACTTGAACAGAATTGCGAATGGAGGACGCTGGCCAGCTCAGACAGGGCCGGCCGCCCGGTTCTGCTGCTTCGGTGGAGTGCTGCGGGGAGGGCTCTGAGTCTCCTCCCTGCTCCCCAGGGCTTTGTCCTGAGAGGTACTGGCAGGGGCTGAGGTTGGCTTTGACTTCAGTGGAAAGTTTTGGTTTGCTGGTGAGCCAGGACACCAGCCACTTAGCTGCCGGCGTTGGAAAGTCCCTTGGTTGCACGGATACCTGGTCTTTAGAGCCCAGCCGATCCTGGCAGCGTGGAAGTCCTTGGGTTAAGCTGTAGTGATCAGTATCTCAAAGGAGAGGGAAATCCGGCTTCTGTGGCCCTCGTGCACGCCTGCGCTCGCTGGCCCCTGAGAACACGAGTCTGGTAAAGGGGGAGAGTGGGAAGCGTTGGTGACGGGGCTGCTCGGGCCTTGCTCCTGTGACAGGAAACTACTGTGGCGTCACCTGGCCAGGACCTGTGCCATTTCCAGAGAGCACCCCCGGCTTGCCTCACAGGGAAGGCGGGCGCTTTGTTTGTCTTTACGATTTATGAACCCAGTCCTCCAACTGCCCATCTTCATTTCCAATAAGCACTCAGCATTGTTCCCTTTGTTACCTTGCCAGCTAGGGTTGTACCTACAGTTTTGAGCTTGTAAGAACCAGATAGAAAAAGAATACAGTGAACCCTTGACGTACAAACTCAATTCTTTCACAGGGGCTGGTTGTAACTCAAGTTGGTCAGTGAAGGCTCAGGCTCCTCTACACAGCCTTCAAAGCCTCTCTCCTGTACGCAGCAGATCTCAGGGTCCTTAGAGAGACACTGGCCCAGGATTTCTCAGTGAACCCCACACAGGAAAGGAAGCTGTCATGTTCCTTCCAGAAATCTTTAAGGGTTAAATCTGTATCTGAGACCGTCTGGAAGCCCAATCAGCCAGGATTCAGGTCATAATTCAAAACCTTGGTCTTAAGTTAGAACTAAAATTCCAGTCATAACCCAAGTTATCCATATGTCAGGCTGGTGCTAACTCGAGGGTCCACTTTATCTGCCATAGCCCCAAACACCAACCTCAAACTTTGCCCCACTCCATGTGGGTGTCTGAGGCCTGCACTGCTGTCCACACGCGTGACTTGCGTGACTCACACACATGAGTGCACTCCTTGTTAATAAACCTGGGCCCTTGCGTGACCCCACATATACACAGTGTCACCTGAGCTCTTGAAAGATTCATTGGCCTCTGTGTCCTCCGCCCACCACAGACATATAATTAGAAAGGTGCTGGGAGTGTGGGCTTGGGCACGGAAACCAGCACCAGTGATGTGCGTTGTTTTTGTGTAGTAGACGCTGTACCCACAGCTGATGCAAGCCGGTCTCACTGAGTCCACCGAACAGCTGCTTGAGATGGGTCCTACTGTTTCTGTGTTACGGTGAGGGAGGCCAAGGCTCTGGAGGAGCTGGAGGAGCTGGTCAGGGTGTTTTGGCCAAGAACTGTGTGTGAAGGACTGGAGTGAGGCAGGCGGAGTGTGTGTCCCCGCCAGAGGTCACCGCCCACCAAGTCACTGCTGCTGATAGCCGTGTCATAGCCCTCAGGAGTCCAGTGGGGTGAACAGCTGAGAGCGGCCACTTTCTGGGCATCCACAGAGCCTAAGTGTCCCCCTCTCCTGGTTCCAGCATGAGAGTTGGTCAGGGTGCGAGCTGCCGTCCATTCGTTGAGCACCTGCTAGTTACACCGTGGGGGGAGCTGGGGAGAGACGTGAATGAAGGGCCTGCCCAGGATCTCAAAGAGCTCACAGCTTGTTTTCCTGGAGGGTCACAGTTCAGTGTACAGATTGGTTCTCATAGATACCACGGTGTGAGCAGAGCATGCGGCGGAAAGGCCTTCCTTCCACTCAGGGTGGGAGAAGCTGACTGTCAGCCTCGTGCTCTTTCATCGCTAGCAGTGATCTGGGGGTGGGGGCTGGGGATTCAAGGTCTGTGCTCCCGGATAGGTTAATATGAACGGTGGCTTTTTCTTTGTCCCTTGGCCACATCTAGTTTAGACTCAATCAGAAATGGCAGATGACCAAAGGGAACGATCTGAAGAAGCGCGACCTCTGCTCCCAGCACTGTGGCCTTTTCACTGAAAGGTGGAGGCCACTGAGACCGAGCAGGGAGCT
>NW_022900926.1:6349669-6376962 GCF_012274545.1 Fukomys damarensis
AGGCTCTGGAGGAGCTGGAGGAGCTGGTCAGGGTGTTTTGGCCAAGAACTGTGTGTGAAGGACTGGAGTGAGGCAGGCGGAGTGTGTGTCCCCGCCAGAGGTCACCGCCCACCAAGTCACTGCTGCTGATAGCCGTGTCATAGCCCTCAGGAGTCCAGTGGGGTGAACAGCTGAGAGCGGCCACTTTCTGGGCATCCACAAGAGCCTAAGTGTCCCTCTCTCCTGGTTCCAGCATGAGAGTTGGTCAGGGTGCGAGCTGCCGTCCATTCATTGAGCACCTGCTAGTTACACCGTGGGGGGAGCTGGGGAGAGACGCGAATGAAGGGCCTGCCCAGGATCTCAAAGAGCTCACAGCTTGTTTTCCTGGAGGGTCACAGTTCAGTGTACAGATTGGTTCTCATAGATACCACGGTGTGAGCAGAGCATGTGGCGGAAAGGCCTTCCTTCCACTCAGGGTGGGAGAAGCTGACTGTCAGCCTCGTGCTCTTTCATCGCTAGCAGTGATCTGGGGGTGGGGGCTGGGGATTCAAGGTCTGTGCTCCCTGATAGGTTAATACGAATGGTGGCTTTTTCTTTGTCCCTTGGCCACATCTAGTTTAGACTCAATCAGAAATGGCAGATGACCAAAGGGAACGATCTGAAGAAGCGCGACCTCTGCTCCCAGCACTGTGGCCTTTTCACTGAAAGGTGGAGGCCACTGAGACCGAGCAGGGAGCTGGCGTGGTGCTGGTGGCGGTGTGCACTGAGGGTCCCAGCTACCAGGGAGCCGAGGTGGGCGGGTGGCCGGAGCCCAGCCTGGACGATTCGGTGAGAGCCTGTCACCAAATGCAAGCCAACGTGATCACAACAGGTGTACTGAGCAGGGCACTAGAACAAATTGTCCTCTTGCTATAGAAAACCCTTTCTCTGGGAATTGAAGCCCAGAACCACTGACATCTGGGAGGGGTTGGCCTGGCTTCTTGCCATTACTGGTCTCACCTGGGGACGAAGCCCTTCTCCAGCTACCCTGGGGCAGTGCCCGTCGGCATGTTTGCAGCCAGGTGAGCTGCTGCTGATCTGCTCACTGCACATCTCCCACTCTGATAACCAACCAGTCTCCAGGACCCAAGGCAGCGCTGGGCCCACGGGTGTGGCCCTTACATCCTGTCCTGTTATTTAAAGTCAGTGGTCCTCAGCACTTAAAAATATAAATGTGCAAGATTGACGTCAAAGATAATAGGCCCCAAATGATGCATTTACATTTATCACTGAACGAAGGCATCACCAGCAACTCAGGAAAGCAAGGAAAGACGAGCTTCCTGTAGCTTCCAAAGAAGTGGTTGTTTTTCAGGCTCTGTTTCATTGTAAATCTTCATCCCATACTCTTAACTTTTCCGACTGTGACAGATAGGAGAGGATCAAATGCAGTCTTACATCAGCCCAGAAAGGCGGGGCTATCCCAGCGTTTCCCTTACTGTTCCACTGCTGTAAAGTCTTACATAAATTTTAATTTATAAACAGGTTTTGGTGTGTGCACTCCAAATGCAGGAAATTAAATAATTACCATCTGGTCTCAATGCAAAACCTACAGTCGCCTTATTACTTTAGGACTTTCCTATGTGTCGAGTGCCTCTTGGATTCTGACATTTAATAACTCGAAATAGATGTTGCTGTGTCCATAAAATGTACTGTAATATTCATCGTAGTCCATTAAAATTATACAGTAAGTTTCTGTGAGACCACAGCTTCCCCCTTTCCCTCACATTCTGCCCTTGAGGTCAAATTGTTCTCAGACTTTCACCCTGTGCTCATCACATGCTAGTATCTAGATAGCCTCGGGTGAGTGACACCTGAGGCACCGAGTGAGAGAGAGCAGGAAGAATCTTTTTCTGAGCCATTTAGCCAATCGGTGGCAGCCTCTGCCTGCAAATCCCGCCCCCTCAATATCAGACTTCACCCATATCCCTAAATGACTGGGAAGGAAAAAGAGAACAGAAAAGAAAAACATTCCTCCTTAGAGCTGTCTGACCAGGTCTGTGCTTTTAATTAGAATAAATATGTGGGGAATCTCCTACTGCAATCTCCAGAAAGTATTTCCCCAATATTTTCTATAACATGGAAAGCTACAATTGGTTTAAAATATAAAAATATTTTCTACAGTGGACTCATAATCATTCTTGTTGAGATTTTCATGCATCTTTCTTGTTGCTTCCTGAGAAAAGAGTTGGGGCACACACACCCCATACACTTTTTGAACAAGCTTCCGTCTCTGACCAGTCTCTAGACGTCCCCCTTTCCTGGTGAAGGCTTTCTGGGAGCTGCTGAGTTCGCTGACTGGACCCTGGACTCGCTTTCCTCCTGGTGTTGGTCAGTCTGCTCTCGCCCTCACCTGGCAGGTCTGACACACACACCTCGGCCACACCCTCTGTTCCAATAGGGAACTGGTGTGTGGTTAATTCACACACTCAGAACTGCAAGACCCATACCTTTCCTTATTTCTCTGCAGCTACTTTTTCATTTGCCCGTTGCTTTTCTACCAGAGAGAATCACAGGGAAATACTTACCCCGATAAATCAGGAGACCTTCCCTTCTCTCTGACGGAATGAAGATGTGCTAGGTCCATGTACCCACTCTCCATAATGAGTGTAACCATTACGTCCTGCAAACATGGACTGAAAAAAATAAAATTTAAAAAGAAAGAGTTGAGCAACAGAAGGACAGCTAGAAATAAGGTTTCCAGACACAGCCATCCCTGCAAAAAACCCCAAACCAAAGGGTTCACGTTTGACTTCACCCTGCATCACTCTCACATTCGTTGTAGTCTCTTCTGATCAGATGTGATCAGGAGAGTTCTGGAAGGAGGAAGAGAAGGAAGGCAAAAAGGATTTCTTTTCAAGTGAAGGGAGTGTCATGTCTTATTAATGAATTTAAACTCTGAATAACAGAGTACCCTGGAGTTTTCCTATAATGTGAGATGGTCTCCTTGCTTAGGGAGAGAATTCAAGGCGGATGTTGAATTGGGAGGGGTGTCTTACATCAGGTTTGGCTTCCTTTCCAAGTGGGATGAGAGGTGAACTGGAATTTGAACATAAGAGGTGTGTGTGGGAGGGTGAAATGCAGGGAGGGGGAGGAGAACCTAAAGGATTAGCTGTTCTAGCTATTTTTGGCTGGAATAGCCTGTTTTTTCCTCATGTGACATGGGAGTGTATTTAGAGAAGGAAGTTCCTGGAGTCTGTCCATCAGGAATGTTAATTGTTTTTGTTTTTCCATAACTCTTTCTTTAGCTTCTTATTCATAAATTTGTGGCTACTGTGTTTTTATGACTTTATTTTGGGGGTTGTTTTGATCTTTGTTGTAGTCTTATCCAGTATGCAACCATGTTGTGTTCAAATGGAGTCTTAAAACAGCAGCACATAATAGTTGCAATGAGAAAGAAAATCCCGGATTCCATGATCTTCCAATTGAAAGGTAGGAAATTTAAGAATCTGAGATTTAGGATGAATAATTTACATCTTTCAATGAAAAACTGACCTAGTGTTTTGCCCTGGTTCTGAGAGTGGGTGCAGTAATGACAGTAACAGCAGCTTTGGCCATGTGACCTCGTGTCTGGAATAAAAGCTGGGCTGGGGTAGCTCCCTGGTTGTCAGTCCATTTGGCCCCACCAGACTCCAGTTCAGAAGCAGCCCCCGGAGGGACACTCCCACTGTGACACCTGAAACGTAAGCTTCTCTATTCCTGGCTTGCTTTTAGAAAACCTGGTGTCTCCTGGCTGGTTCCCATGACCTACTTCTAAAACAGTTGCTTAAAAATTCCGACAGTGTTCTCAGTCAAGTAGAGCTTGCCTTTCTGATGTGTTCTAAACAACGTAAATTAACATGGAGTTTACAAAGTGTGATACAACCATGTTCTGGTGCACCACTCTGACACACGTAGTCCCAGGTAGACACCAATGTTCAGCCTTAGAGGTTGCTGGGCAAGGTCCTGCTCTAGTTGTCTTGACTTACCGAGCGTAGCTAAGGTCATCCCCGGTGTCACAAAGGTCCTGATTCTTCTTAGTCTTTCTCGCCTTACATCCCTGAAGCTTTTCCAAGAAAGGAGGATTAAGGATTTGTTTTATCTGGGCAAGTACAGGTATTAACAGACAGTTGATGCAATGAAAGCTTGTTTCTGGTTTAACATAGCTCTTGAAGGGCCAGGAAGCAGTTTACTCATGTGTGGGTTGCTATTTCTCTGTAACTTGTTATTTGCTACCTTGGTCAATGACCATAACGTTGGGTGTAAGTCTAGATAATTTTATCCTCCACACTACAGAAAAGACCTGCCTCACTTGTGAGCATCAGATTTAACTAGCAAGCATTTGATTAGTACCTATATAAGGCCAGGCTATTTATTGAGTAGATTTGATGAACAAAGCAGGGAGATACAAAGAATAAAACACCCCGTCATCTAAAGGAGGAAAAGACACTGGATCATGCAATTAAAATATAGCAGAGGAAAGGTACAATATTTTGAGGTCATCTAATTTTCTTTATTCTTCACAATGCTTACCATATAATTTTTTGCTCTTCATTTGATTTTTCAACTTGCTCTAGATTTTTCTCCTGATTCCTCTTCATCTTTCTCATTTACAAACTTGTAGACTTTCCAAGGAAAAGCCCTCACTGATATAGCTGTTGTCATAGCTGGGACTACGAAAGGAATATCTGGTACACTGGTAAAATAAACTTTCTGGGCATAAGAAAAGCAGCGCCAACAGCTTGAAGTCTGATCTCTCTCAAATATGCAACCAGTTTGGGAATCTCAGCCTGAAAGGCCAGCTGCACGTGCACAGTCATTAATACTATTTCTTACTGCAGTGACATTTTCTGCTCCTGGCCCATGGACCCAGGCATGGTATTGTGCCTATAGGCAAGCAGGTCCTACCCATCACCTCGAATTCCCAGCTCATTTTGAGGACCATCCTGTGGGCATAGGCTGGGCACGGCAGTCTTATCATATAAAGGAAGGCAGTTTGGACTCTCAGAGATTCTTCTGCCTGGAGCTGAGCAGGAGTCCTGGCCAGAAATGTTCAGCTAAGTTTATGTGCATTCTGGAAACTTTTAGCTGATTTGAACTCCTTAAAGATTTCCAGCCATCAGGTCCATGTGGCAAGTGAATAACAATTTGGTATAATATATTTTTGTATCTTTAGGATTCCACTCAATTTTGGTGTCCTTTTCTCCATGTTAACTATTAATATACAGATTACCTGAGAATTTTATACCCATGATATATTTTCTCTTGTGGTCAGAAGGTATCTTGTTATATATGCATGTATATATCTCATTATATACAGACAAATGAGAAATGGAAGGGGTCGGTTGCAAGCTTTTGTTGATCTGTATCTGTAATAATAACACGTCATGTTCAAAGTCAGGTTCCAGCCAGTCACAAATCTTCCATTAGTGATTAGCATCTATTTTAATCAGCACAAAAACTATTTGGATTCTCACCTAACCATTGTGTTTTTTTAAAAAGTGGAAGAAAAAAAAAAGAAAAGGGAGAGTCAAAGATTTAATTTAATCTGTTATCACCTCAGAAGCATTCCTATCAGCACAAAAACTATTTGGATTCTCACCTAACCATTGTGTTTTTTTAAAAAGTGGAAGAAAACAAAAAAGAAAAGGAAGAGTCAAAGATTTAATTTAATCTGTTATCACCTCAGAAGCATTCCCAGATAAAAATTCTTAATAAAAGCCTAAAGTCTTTCTTTGTTCAGCTGACTGGAACATTCTTAAGCTGAGCATTACAGATATAATTAATTTCTGGTGCTAGCAACATTGTTAAATGAAACCAAACTTTGAAAAATAATACTTACTATTAATAGTGTAACTGGTATTCTCCAATTTTTAAGAAGTACAATCAGCATTTACAGGACAGTCTGAAATATGTTCTTCATAAAGGTAAGTATAATTATAGTATTATGAAATCTTGTATGTCTTAGGACAATTCATAATGCGATTTTGAATGCAGTTATGTTATATATGGTATAATAGTAGTAATGTATGTATAGTAATGTACACTTCATGTGGACAGAAGGCAAGAGTCCGTTTTAAAAATCCAGTTAAGGCACACGTGATACTTGCTACTCTAGTGTCGTTGGTAGCTTGGTGGGATTCTTAGAAGTGAAGATGAGGAACAGAGAAAAGGCTCTCAAGAGTGACAGAGTGGCCTCAGGGCTCAGAGCAGACAGAGGAACTCTTCAGGCGGCAGGCCAGCGGGAAGGTCATGCGCCATCTAGCGGTCACTTCGGGCAGCCAGCCGTGCTCGAAGGATGCGCAATCCAACATGGTGTTGACATAATTAAGGTAATGCCTTCAAAATATTTACTTGAGTGTCGTGGAGGTGGAGTGGAAGGGAAGAATCCACACAGGAAGAAGAAATCCCACTAAGATTTCAGTAGTCTGAGGTTCTAATGATGAAAGCCTGTGTCGTTGTCTTCGCAATGGAAGTTCAAAGGTGTGGACAGATCTGATGGTTATCAGGGAAACAGCTTCCAGAAGATACAACCGTTTGATTTTTATCTCAGGGAGCAAGTCCTTCTCGAGAGAGTTTGGGACAGAAGCTCTACCTGGACTCTCTCCAGCAGAGTGGCCGCCACTGTCTGAGTGCCAGGCCCTGACCTCCATTAGACTTTGACCTCACCAGTCCTGGTGAGCATAGGGTCTGATGAGAAGTAGAACAGGGGATGTGTGGGTTCCTGTCCAAGTCCTGCGTGAGGTGCTATGGTCCAGCCCATAGGCCCTGAACTGTGTCCCCTAGTGATCTGCAAGCAGATCTCAATGCCACTCCTCTTCCACTGTGTGAGCAGTAGAATTTTCTTTCTTTCTTTCTTTCTTTCTTTCTTTCTTTCTTTCTTTCTTTCTTTCTTTCTTTTTTTCTTTCTTTTTTTTTCTTTCTTTTTTTTTGGTACCGGGGATTGAACTCAGGTCCTTGCGCTTGCAAGGCAGGCCAGCGAACCACTAAGCTAAATCCCTGGCCCAAGCAGTAGAATTTTCATGATTCAGAGAGAGAGAGAGAGACCAAAAAGTTCAAGAACAGTAGATTATTATGCTGCCTCCTTGCAGCTACAGATTGGGGTCCCTCATTAACGTTTCTTGAGGCTAAGAAGTTTCACAGAGAGCAACATAGAGCTGCCTAATAGCATTTTTATGGGCGTTTTAGTGGGACTGAGCTGGCAGGAGAGGTTGACATATGAACTATGCTGTCCCACAGCACAGCAGTGTCTGGGAAGGGAGAGAAACCATCTCCATGAACACTGTACCCAGCACGGGCGGGTGGAGAGGGCAGTGCCAAGCTTGTGGTCTCCTGAGCATCTGTGGCCTCTGTGGCCCTTTCTTGTGTATCTTAGTATGATGTTCAGGTACTGCTCCTGGGTTACTGTTTCATGAGACATTGTCTCCCATGGCTCTTGGCGCAACTGGTGAGTTTTGCTCTTAGCTGTGGCCTGTCCTCCTGTTGCCAGGCTGCAGCAGACAGATCCTCGTGCTGGAAGACATGAAGGGGCAGAGTGAGCGAGGATGGGCCTGTCTTCCATGGTTCTGTGCAGAGAGGAAGTTGAAACGGGTAATAAAATGACCAGGACACAGAGGCAAGGGAGCGAGTGCCTGAGAAAGGCACAGGAGCAGCCGGGCACTGATAAGCCAAGAGTTATATCCAATTATTTCCTAGACATGACCTTGAGCTCAAAACTGGACTTAACCCGTGTCTGGTTCTTCACTTCCTAGAGAAGAGGCCAATGCATCTGTTCCTTGGCTTCAGGCTTAATCTCTAGTACTGTTGGTGTCAACATAGAGATGCACAGCCAACAGCTATTACCTCTGGAGGTGGGACACAGATGGAATCATGGTCCTCCTTGGCCCATGCTGTCAGGAGGCTCTGTCTGAAAGCCAACCCCAAACACTGGAATACAGTATATCATGTGTGCTTTCCTCCAGACAAGGAAAACAGAACACAGTTTCTAAAGATAAGCTTACATTTGTGGCATCTGTACCACTCTGTCTTATTGAAGAAGGCTCAGGAAAAGCCAAGAAGCCAACCCTGCCCTCTCATCTCCAAGAAGTGGTTGACCAAAGGGCCCACCATGGCCACAAGGTCCACATGTCTTCTGACATAGCCAGAACCCTGAGTTTCCCCCTGCCGGGAGAGGGAAGTTTCCACATACAGTGCTGACAGGCCTAACAGCATCCAGATTGCCCTTCGGATCCACATAGACCACAGGCCACCAGCTGGTTGTCCAGTTGCAGCTGTCTCAGAGATCCAAACGCTGGAGCAGTGCCGTGTCGAGTGGATGAGGAGACAGCTGAGTGCACCTCACCTCTTCCTCTGCACATGAAGGTGGCAGCCTTGGAAAAGCAAAGGAGAGATTAGGATGTGTGGGTGTGTTTTCAGTTTCCACACACTTATATCAGACAGGATATTAAAGACTACACAAACGAATCAATAGCCCTTATCATATTAAATGGCCAAAAACTGAAAGCCTTCATGTTAAAATCAGGAACAAGACAAGGATGCCCATTATCACCACTCCTCTTCGATATAGTTCTGGAAACATTAGCCATAGCAATTAGACAAGAGAAAGAAATTAAAGCAATAAAGATAGGAAAAGAAGAAGTTAAACTATCATTATTTGCTAACAATATGATACTCTACATTGAAGACCCAAAAAACTCCACCAAAAGACTTCTAGACTTAATTGACACTTTTAGCGGAGTAGCTGAATACAAGGTCAACATCCAAAAATCAATAGCCTTCTTGTACAGAAATAACAGACTCACTGAGAGAGAAATTAGGGAAACAATTCCCTTCACCATAGCATCCAAAAAAAATGAAGTATTTAGGAATCAATCTAACAAAAGAAGCAAAAGACCTCTACACTGAAAGCTATAGCACTCTGAAAAAAGAGATCAAAGAGGATGTAAGTAAATGGAAAGATATCCCCTGCTCCTGGGTAGGAAGAATCAACATAGTGAAAATGGCCATACTACCAAAACTGCTATACAGAGTCAATGCAATGCCAATTGAAATTCCAACACTATATTCCGCAGAACTAGAAAAAAGAATCCAGAAATTCATTTGGAACCAGAAGAGACCTAGAATAGCAAAAGCCATCCTAGGCAACAGACATGGCAGCGAGTATAACAATCCCTAATTTGAAACTATACTACAAAGCCATTGTGATAAAAATAGCATGGTACTGGCAAAGAAACAGACCCGAGGATCAGTGGAACAGATTGGAAGACACAAAAACAACTGCAGATGCACTCAGCTACATCATCTTTGACAAAGGAGCTGACCATCCTCAGTGGAGCAAAGATAGCCTCTTTAATAATTGGTGTTGGAAAAACTGGATCTCATCCTGCCAAAGATTAAAATTAGATCCTTGTCTTTCACCATGCACTAAATTAAAATCCAAGTGAATTAAAGATCTAAATATTAAAACAGAAACACTAAACTAACGGAAGATAAATTAAGCAGAACTCTTGAAGACATTGACATAGAAAAAGACTTCATGAACAAATCCTCAGTAGCACGGGAACTAGCAGAAAGAATCAACAACTGGGATCTCATCTTATTGAAAAGCTTCTGAACTGCAAAAGAAACCATCAACAGAACTAAGAGACCACCTACAATGTGGGAAAAAAACTTTTATCTGTTGTTCCTCAGACAAAGGACTATAATCTAGAATATACAAAGAACTCAAAACTATCAGCACCCCCAAATATAAGGACCCCATTCAAAAAAAGGCATCTGAAATGAACAGGCATTTCTCAGACAAAGAAGTAAAAGCAACAAGTAAATATATGAAAAAATGTTCCACATCACTGGTCATTCCACAAATGCAGCTGAAAACCACACTGAGATTCTACCTCACCCCACAAAGAATGGCTGTATCAAGAAATCACTCAATAGCAAATGCTGGAGGGGTTGTGGGGAGAAAGTAACCCTTCTCCATTGTTGGTGGGAGTGCAGACTACTGCAACCACTATGGAAATCAGTATAGAGATACCTCACAGAGCTGGGACTAGAGGTTCCATTTGACCCAGCCATCCCTCTGCTGGGTATCTTTACAAAAGGATTAAAAGAATCATACCACAGTAATATATGCTCACCCATGTTTATAGCGGCACAGTTTGTAGTAGCTAAATCTTGGAAACAGCCCATTTGCCCATCAGTTTGAGATTGGATAAAGAAGATGTGGTTTTCTATACAATTAAATACTACTCAGCCATAAAGAATGAGAAATTGGATTCATTCATAGGAAAATGGATACATAATGAGGATATGCTCCTAAGTGAAATAAATAAGTCATACATGCATAAATACCGAATAGTTTCTCTGGTGTGAATAAACTATAATAGTACATAAGATCCTAATGAGATAACTGTCATTGTGAAATGGGAAGAAAATGGCTAAAGGTGTAGGGAAACTGGGAAGGGTAGGGGAAAGGTAATAAGGGAAAGAAAAAAATAGGAGATAATGAAAAAATGGAAATAAAATGTTTGTAATTGGGGAGGGGAGGAGGGGGTGAAGGGAGGGCAAGGACAAGGGGAAAAAGTGAGAACCAAGACCTGTCATATAAAGGTACAAGATCCCAATGATGAATGTAACTGTACTGTATACCTAAAATGTACCAATAAACTCAATGAAGCAGAAGGAAAAAAAAAAAAGACTACACAAACAACAAGGTGACCTGCAGGTTTAGAGAAAGCCAGTTAAAGGCAACAGATAATTTGTTGAATTTTTTATTTAATTTGCGATCACAAGTAGCCATTAAAGCCATGAAGCTAAATCTTTGTAGAAAGTCAAGAAATACCTCTCGCTTACTTGCCTGAATTCTGTATTTCAAACGACTTGGAGTATTTTTTTAAGAAAAAAAATATACTATCTCCAGTGAAAAATGAGGTTATGGGCCACAGATGTATCGCAGTGGTATAGTGCAAATCTTTCAGAAAAAAAGAAAAGAGAGAGAGAGAGAGAGAAGGGAAAAAGAAAAAAAAAGAGGAAGAAAATAAGGGGAAGGTAAAGGAAGAAAATAAAAGGGAAGGAAGTGAGAGAGGGAGGGAAAGGGAAAAAGGAAGGGAGAGGAAGGGAGGAAAAAACAGGACAGGGAAAAAGAAGGGAAGGGAAGGGAGGAAAGAAGAAAGGGGAAGGAAAAAGGAAGGGAGGGAGGGGACAACGAGAAGGGTGGCTGTACTTCAAAGGTCAAGAGAAAGCTCTTAGAATTCAGAAGTCAGTCCGGCCTCAAGTCAAGCAGGAATATGGTTCCAAGGAGAGGAGAGATTGGCACAGCGTTTAGTTCTCAACAAATGTTTGTTGGTGAGCACATGGATGAATCATCAGTGAGCGCAAGATGCAGGGCAGCTCTGAGGAAGATGGAGCCCTACATGGCACTGTTCTGCAAGAACGCAGTTGACCCTTATGCCACCTGTCTGTCCTCTCTGTCCTTTTCGGTGATTTAGATGCAGTAGCAGATGCAGGGGGTCAAAAGCATCCAGTCTGTACTGAGCAGGTTCAGATTTGTTCCTTTCCTTATTTCCTAAACAGTAAGTGTGATGCTTGTTCCGGTTGCTGGTGTTTTCCCATTAACTGGACACAGCGACTCCTGGAGAGAACAGTGGGTTGGTGGCGCTCTACTCCTCTGTGGTTCACAGTGGGGTGAGCTGTCCGGAGATGGGCCCCGTTGAAGGGCGTCACTAGGGATGGCTTTGGAGGGTATGGCTTTCTTCCTGGGCTCCACTTTCTGGCCTCCATGAACTGAGCGGCTTTGCTCAGCCACAACCTACCACTGTGATGTTCCTGCCTCAGAATGAGACCACAGGCCAAATTATATCTCCCGTCCTTTAGTTTGTCAGTGTTGGGTGTTGTGTCTGAGCAATGGGAAAGGTGACTGATACAGTGCTCCTTACATAGCATGTACATTGTGTTGGGCTGGGGATTTAGCTCAGAGGTTTTGGCACCTGCCTCACAAGCCCAAGGACCCGAGTCTGATCCCTGGTACCAAAACAACAACAACAACATTGTGTTAGGTTTTCCAAATAACCTAGAGATGATCTGAAATAGATGGGAAAATATAAGTAGGTTATATGCAAATGCCAGGTTGTTTTACATAGGAACTTCAGGATCTGAGGATGTTGGTAACCCCATGGTATATATATATTTGATTTTTAAAACTAAGATGCCAAAGACTTTATGATACCATCATTTTGTATACCAATCAGAAAGAAAAAAATACTGCTAATGAATTATAAGTCACTATTGATTACAAGAACCGCCTTGATTTCTGAGTTGTTAAAACTGTCAAGGGGATGTGTGTTCTTCAGTGTACGGGAAAATATCTGGACTGATGGATATGGGCATTTGATTTTTAAAACTAAGATGCCAAAGACTTTATGATACCATCATTTTGTATACCAATCAGAAAGAAAAAAATACTGCTAATGAATTATAAGTCACTATTGATTACAAGAACCGCCTTGATTTCTGAGTTGTTAAAACTGTCAAGGGGATGTGTGTTCTTCAGTGTACGGGAAAATATCTGGACTGATGGATATGGGCAGGCTACCTGTGCATGGTTGGAGGATAATTTGTTTTTTATGATGCTTGTGTGTGAAAATGTCCAGTGTCACCGTCCCTGATCCTTGCTGACCCTGTCAAAGGCAGAGGGAAGTGAAGCCCCATCGTGCAGAAACAGCTTTGAAACCCCTGGGTGTGCCCTGGATTAGGGCTCCATTCTTGCTTTGGGAGATGAGGGTGCATTTCATTCTTGGCATTTGAAACCTCTGCCACAACTCCAGGGTTAACAGGAAGGGTGATTCCATAATAGATTAGACAGGAGATACAATCGAGTGAATGAAACACAGTTTAGGGTTTGAAGGGCTGCAAACATTAGGGTTTTTGTGGTAGGTTTAGTAAAAGTGCAGAAAGTAGGATTACAATAAGTAAACTTGTATATCTTTTAATTTCTACCCTTCTAGAATCAACTTGCATTTTTTTGTATTCTTAAAGATAATCACGAATCCAACAGTAATGAGATTAGTTTGATGGTTATTCCTTTGGAGAATAATGGAGATGTTTGTTTTATGTTATAAGAATTCCTGAGGTTATTTTTACCAAACGTTATGAAGAAAATATAATTAAGTAATAAATACCATGGTCTTAAATATCCTATTTAAGAGAGGATGAATTTTTTTCATTTAAGCTACTTTCTTGCATTCCTTCTTTTATTAAATTTTGAGATAATTTTGCATTCTTTCTGAAAGTGTATGCTTCTCTCCTTTTGCTTGGTTACACAGACATATTTATTTAATTCCTGAATACAGTACAAGATTATTTTAGTATTTAAAAGAAATCCGTAACTTTGCCATATTCATTAACAATACCTCTTATGGTCACTAGTCCAGTCTGAAGATTCAAAATCACAGTCTTTGATCAATCATTTTAATGTTCGACCGTCTGTAAAATTTCAGTCATGGTCATGAAGCCATCACCTAATCTGTGGATGAAGCCATCACCTAATCCATAGGGGTAGAGACCAACTAGGGCTGGAGACACAAGCCTGTAATCCCAGGCACTTGGGAGGCTGAGGCAGGAGGGTTTCTAGGGACCCTGTCTCTAAATTAAAAGGGCTGAAGATGTAGTTCAGTGACTGAGTTTTACCCCCAGTAGTACAGTTAAGAAGTGAATAGTACATAGATATCAGTGGGTCATTTCTTTTCAAAGCTGAATAAAGCACTTTAAGCTAAACCTCACTTCTCAATTCGATTCATAGTTGCTAACATTTTCTTTACTATTTTCACTTGGTTGTAAGACAAGGAAGTTCTGGAGTGGACTAAATCCATCTCTCCAAATGTTTGTGTCAGAGACTAATCCCTAATGCAGCCACAAGGAGCGGTGGGACCATTCAGGGGCAATCAGGTCCCTGGGCCTGGTCCTCATGCATGGACCAGTGCTGCTCTGTGCAAGTGGATTAGTTATTTATTGCACCCCCCTTCCTTCCTCTCTCATGCACGCTCTCTCCCTCTGCCTTCCTCTGTGGGATGACACAGCAAGAAGACCATGGCCAGGTGCAAGTCTCTCAACCCCTGGCCTTGCCACCACTTACTGTAAGAGAGGCATCTCTGTTCTCTTGAATCCCCCAACCTTGGGTGTTTTATAGGGCAGCAGAAAAGACCAGGCCTGAGGCTTTGGAGCTACAGGAGCTCAGTGTCTAGGAGCGTGGAACTGTAGCTGGGACCTGCTGTGTCCTGCACAACTCAAAGACCTTGGAGGGAGAACAGTGAAGGTTGAAGAAAAGACA
This sequence comes from Fukomys damarensis, assembly GCF_012274545.1. Classification (NCBI taxonomy): domain Eukaryota; kingdom Metazoa; phylum Chordata; class Mammalia; order Rodentia; family Bathyergidae; genus Fukomys; species Fukomys damarensis. Next base: position 6,363,987 of record NW_022900926.1, read on the forward strand.
GACAAAGAGATACAAAGAGCTGAGTCCAGGTAGAGCCTTCCTCCCGATGGGAGTAAAGGTCTTCCTGATGACTGTAGCATGTTTATTTATAGTAGTAGAGAGGGAAGTGCAGGGGGAGGTGAAGGGGCTGCCTGTAACTGGAACAGGGAGAGCAGCCAAGGACTTCAGAACGCCATGCTTTGATGGTTTTATGGGGAATGGACAGGGAGGAAGGCACATCTACAGCACGGCACTCCCACATCTCCCCAGGTTGTGTGTTTCCTCTATGGCACGATATGTCTGTTCTTGCGTCTCAGTGGCAGGCGGTGTGTCGGGCCTGGTGATCTCTGCAGGATTGAGTCTGTCCTCTGTTGGAACACAAGCATACTCTGGCTCCGATGCTACTGATTGCGTTGTGCCATTTTACCATTTAGTTAGGACATCCGTTGATGACATTCATGTCTAGGAAGTGTCTGTAGATTTATCTTAGTATCAGTGGAGTTATGATGGAGGATATTTACTTTCCATAAGTAGATTTTAAAAAATTTTTTAAATGAAAGCAACTAGAGCGAAATTTAATTGAGCTTGTAGAGGTAGTTTTACTCCCCTTTTCTTGTTTATGTAAGTGTGTTTTTAGGGAAAATTGAGTACATCAAACAATGGCTTGTCTCTATGTGGTTTTAAGGACCTTTGATGTTTTTAACTGGATTAGTTGTCTATAATAAGCTCTTTTTCAAAAGCTATCTGCAGCTAGGGGAAAGGAATGCAGGTTTCATCTAACTGCTTCAAGCTGAGAAGGGTCAATGTAAGGAAAACTGCAGTCAGGGGCCCCTTCTAGAGAGCTAATTTAACCCTTAAATAAAAACCATGTGGCAATTTAGTAATCATAAACTCTCTTTATAAGGTCAATCTGGTGGATTTGGGTTTTAAAAAAATCTAGCATATTTGTTGTTAATATTATCTGTATGGTCACTTTGAGTTTGGCAGTCCATAAGCAAGAATAAATAAAAATTTTAAAGAAATTACAGCACATATAGTCAAGATAGAAGCACTAAAATAAAAAGGTAGTTTGGGGAAAGAGCTGTTTATAAACTGTTTTTAGGAGACTAAAATAGTGAATGCAACTTGTTCACCTGTAGACCTTCCACTAATGGAGGTTATCTACAAGTCCGATATTTTGTTATAATTTTAATTGTAGCTGTAAAAAGACTAAAACGTCAATAATTTCAAAAATAAGTTGAGCTAAAAATTTTTTTAAACTATTGAGTTCATATAAATTTTGCCACGGTTTTATCTAATGGCCCATAACAGTGGTCAGTGATCAGTGTATCTGCAAGCTATCAGACGGGGTCATCAATTGGAGCCTCTTTCTAAATGTAGCTATATTACTGTGGTCTTGATTTTATTTATCCTTAATTTTCTACTGGGTGTTTAAGACCAAGTTTCAATGAAACCTATATTAAATAACCTTAACCTTTTGCTGTCTATCAAGGTCAATCAGGGCTCCCCAGGCAATACCTTGGAACAATGTAGAGAGGCCCTCAGCTCCTGTCACTTTCAGCCATCAGGTTACGTCATGGCCTTGCTTGGCCATGTTGCTTTCTGTGAAAGCACGGGAGATTTTTCCCTCCAGGTGACCCTCGTTTGGCACACTGCAATTGTTATTTCGGTGTCCGGCAATCTCTCTGCTCAGGAGGCTGGGTGACTTCCCAAAAATGCAGGATATTGTAGAGAAGGTTCCCTCATGCCCTGGATCTTTGTTGACCTTGGAGGGCCAGAGCTGTCTTCTTAGCCCTGTTACCTTTCTAGTTCTGGTCTCTGAATTTTAGTGGTTGAAAACCCAGAAGAGAAGATAGATATCATTAGCATTGCAATAGGAGAAATGAACTTAACTGTTATAGTTTTACCTGGATAGTAAGCATCATGGAATCTAAAATATAGTTAAAGGATGGTTATTTTTATCAGTCATGGTTGTTCTAGCAGTTGGATTCCTATAGAATATTAACAAAAAACTTTAAAACAGGAGCCACACATAATACTTTAGTTTGACAATCATCATGATTGTCTTTGTAACACACTTAAATGTGTACTTTAGTATAAAATAACCATTGTTAAACACACTCACTCCCCTCCAAAGACACATTTTAGAAAAGAATAGGATAGGTGACCTCTGGTGCTAAGGGTTTCTATAGCTGTCAGTCACAATCTTGTCTCCTTCAGTGATGGTGGGCCTGGAAGACTCTCCGAGCTGGTTCAGCCTTGCCTTGCTTCTCCTGCTTGGAGATCTCCTTACCTCCTCCATCCAGAGCTCTGCTAAAACCCCCAGCTGCTGCTTTAGGGTTACCAATGCCTTACTCGAGCAGCAACTTTCTCCCTGGATCCTGGAAGGTTCTGGACCCCATCTATGGCTAGCTGGCTGTAGGAGAGTGAGTTAGGGTCTAAAGGGGAAGAGTTGAGCCGCCCACCTGCCCTGCACCAGCCAAGTATGTTGTGTTATGACAACTGTGCACCAGGGTAACATGGGCGCGGCAAGGTGTCTCCTACCTAATCTCTGGGGCAGGGACCAGGAAACAAGCACAGGGTGAAACGCTGAGTAGGTAGGGTTCTGGGCATTGGAACACATGGGAGTAACAGCAATAGGAAGTCAACCCAATCCCCAGGCTGGAGGAGAGGGTGGGGTTCTTAGAAATGGACAAGAGCCAAGCTCTAGTAGATGAAGCTGTGGCCAGTGGCTGCTAAAAGCCGAAGCTGCCAAATGCAGTCTGGTAGAGTGGGAGGTGTTCAGTCATGTGCATTCCCCATGCTCCTCTGCCCTTCAAGGCCCTGGGGGCGCCCCTTTGGCCAGTGGAAAGGAGCAGATGCCCAAGGGAATGGCATTGACGCCATCCTTAGTTCAGTCTCAGAGCAGGGGAGAGCATGGATCTGCAGGAACAACCGAGCCTGCAGAAGCTCCAGCAGCAGGTTTCTCCATAATCGGACACACTACCTCCTTGTCCAGCTGAAGACCAAAGCAGAGGGTTGGACATACGCATCTTGAGGTCTCTCTGCCCTCTGTTCTTTCCCTGCTTTTGTTTGCTCCACCTCCCAGGGACAGACAGAAGGTACACACAGCTCCGGTAAGTCCTGGTGCACTGAGTCTCTAAGAGGAATCACTTGGGCTGGCCATCCAGGGCTTAGCTTTTGATCTGCCACGAGGGAAAGAAAGATGTGCAGGACAGCACCTCCTAGAAAACTGCCTGTATTGCAAAGCTGTCGTGTTGCTAGCAAATCCAATTTTAAATGCCAGGAATTGAAATATTACCCATTTCCTTGTGTTTCTTTTACTTCTTTCTTATTTTTCTTCTACTGCTTTCTTTTTTTTACTACTTTTTTTTTCTTTCAGGTAGTCAGATGCCTCAGACCACGAAGAAGCATATTACATTCTGGGGAAAGCAAAAGAAAATAGAGCACGTTAATATTTATTAGAATGATGACTTGCTGCTCCCAATTTCACCAGTAGGTTGCTATCGTTTGTATGGAAATTTAAAATCTGTGTAGCATTTTTATCTACATCACCTGGCTCAATGGCACTGAGTCTCACTGACAGTCCTGTAAGGTCTTCATGTTACAGATGTGATGACTCAGGGCAACCGTTCTCTGCTAGTTCGTAGCTAAACCACAGCTAGAATTCAGATCGAACTTTCATTTCAGTGTTTTTTTGTTTTGTTTTGTTTTGTTTTTCGCTCTGTGTCTGACTTCGGGAGGTGCATTTTGCCCCTTTAGAAGAGAGAACGAAGACCATGAAGTTGACTCATAATGTGATGGCATCTGCTAAAAATTGTGATTGATTCCTGAGCAAATTTTGCTCGTTGATAATTGCTTTCTTTAAAAAAAAATGTTATTACTCTTCTTCAACATTTGCTTCCATGGTAACTAGGTAATTGTATACTTACTGTCTTTTTCACATTATAGTCTTTTACTTGGTACCTTTTTCATTTTCCTTTTTTCCCTGATTTGACCCAGCTTCACTGGTTAATCACCTTTTTTATCCAACTCCTCTTCTTACCTACACCTGGATTCAGTGATTACGTTTGTCCTCATAATCTGATGACTGCTTACCTAACCAATGAACCTAACATTTTCTGCCAAACACAGCAGGCTTTGTTTTCATGCTGTTTGTGTTAATGAGGTGCTTGTGCTGAACTCCTCCATTGAGGTCCCTCTAGGGGACAGGGTGGAGCAAAGGAATACACACATAAGTTGAACAAGAAGAGGAGGAACTGAGACCTGGACTGATCAGCAGCCTAGTCTGGGCAGTCTTCTCAAAGGGCTGCTTCCGGGCAGGGAAATTTTGAAAGCTGCTTGAGGTCTCCAAGAGTGGGATGTGGGACAGATAGGAGCCGAACACCAGTGCAGATTGCTTCATTTTATTTCTGATCTACAAACCTCCCCTCAGCTGAGTACTAAAGGGTCCCCATTCAAGTATTATAATCTATATAGGATTTTGAATATGATGTGCTTTCTAGAGTTTACTCTAAATTTACTACAGCTGTTTGATATCTTGCAAAGTCTGAGTACCTAGAACTTTTGTCTCTATCCTGGACTGTATCTTCTTCAGGGAAAGCTAATACTTTGGGTTTTAGTTAAGTGTGGACAATACTTGAAGTCCTTGGGCAAGACTTAGTTGGAGAGAAGACCGAGGCTCTCTTTCAACCCCAATGCAAGGGTGGCTTTATATTCTGAGCTAAGCTGAAATTGCTGCTGATTCCTGGTTTAAGCAGTTATTCTAAAACAGTGACTAAAAATACACTGGCCAATGTAAACCATACTTACTACAGAAATAAAAGATAATATTTCTCCCTTTAAAGATTACCGAGGTACATTGTATTGTGAGTCTATTCCCTATTTTCTTCCATTTGTAGTGCTATGGGTTGGTGGTATTTGCACAGAACCAGTACAGTCTTTCTGGGTCTACTTAGCAGTAGGTTTCAAAATGTCCATATGCTGTGAATAATTTAATGTACAAGAAATCACCAACTTTTTGCCTACTGACTTAAGAGATGATCATTGCAGCTTCCCAGCAAGCAAGATAAATTATCAACAATGTATGAGGTGAAATTCTGCAACTCATCAAAAATATGTAAAGGTAGATATGTACCTTAAACACAAGAGGCTATTCTTAATAGCCTATTGCATAAATAAACCAGGTTTGCAGTGGTAAATGCCGTACATGTATACCAGAAAATACACTAATACGTAGAAGAAATACCTGAAAGGAAGACCAGTTAATTAATAGTGGTTAAAAATTTGTTTTTACAATGAACAGGTATTAGCTATGCAGAAGAAAGTTACTTAGCATTGAAACTGGCCTGTGAGGTTCTAGGGATATGGTGACCTTGGACTGGTGTGTGTGTGTGTGTGTGTGTGTGTGTGTGTGTGTGTGTGTGTGTGTGTTGCAGGGACATGGGCACTGATGGCCATTGCTGACTCAGAAAGATGTGCATTGGAAGGACTTGGGGTGGGGCATTAGGAGAACCTGTCGACTTGGGACATAATGTCTTGCTTTTATAAGATTTATTTTAATTTTAAAAATTGCTATCAGTACACATTTGCAGTACACAGTGATCCCACTCCTTGCGGGGAGTTGTGTGTGCACTGACACTTTTAAATCATCTTCCCTGCCCTTCTTCCCTTCGTCTCTGGATCCCTTTCCCCTTTTCAAAAGATCTCTCTCCCTGTATCCTCTTATCTACCTTTTATTTTGCTGTTAAATCATTAATACTTTGGGCTTCTGCCATTTAAAAAAGAATACAATATTTAAGCTTGTGTCAAATTTATTTCATATAACATGGTCTCAGGGAGCATCCATTTCCCGACAAATGGCTCAGCTTTATCCTTCTTCAGGGTAGTACTCCATTGTGTATAAATATCACATGTGTTACCTTTCTCTTTTGACTTTAGAAAAATCCATTTTATTTGTGTCTGAGTTACTATTTGTTGCTGAGACAAAACACCATAGCAAATTGTTTTATTAAATAATAAATATTAAAAAAGAAAAGAATCCTTACAAGGTAAGGGTAAAGTGCAGAAAATGTCCATGCTCAGCAATTCAGCATAAACATGGCATAGAAATGAATCCTACTGTGGTCCCTTTAGGGTCCCCCTCCTATTCCCACCCCCTTCCTCAGAGAAAGCCATGGTTCTGTATTTTGTATCATTGCCTCGTTTTTCTTTAGATTTTTTTCCTAAGCAGCCTTTTGCTTAGTTTGTATATTTGGGGCTTCTTGTATGTGGAATTATACTTTATCGATCTTAACTTGCACGTTTCTTTCAGTGTCTTATTTCCGAGTTACATCATGTGGTGTCCGTACTTGTTGTCCACTCATTTAGCTGTTGAAAGCCTCTGTCTGGTGAATGCACCACACTGTATGTGAGCCGTGCCTGTGTGTGGGCCTGTGTGTGACTTTCGGTTTATTGTTGTTATGAAAGGTTTTGTTAGCATCCTCCGGCCCTCATGTGCAATATCTGATGCTCACATGGGAAATCCTGAGAAAACACTAGGTGTGGAACTGTTGCCTTGTAGGGTGTGTGAAAGTTCACGTCTGCGCCCAGCTTTAACAGATAATGCTAAATTAGTTTTCCAAATGTTTAAAATCATATTCTTGATAGCAGTGTATGAACGTCTCTGGGTCCGCCGTATAGTTGCCAACATTTTAATGATGTCAGCTCAAAGCTTTTCATTTGCAGTGAGCGAGAAACGAGTCCATTTGTGTTTCCCTGGATATCAGTGAAGTTGGGCAGATTCTCTTTAACCGTTTGTGATTTTTTTTTTTCCTACAGAGAATCTGTTTGGATCTTTTTACTCATTTTTCTGTGGAATTATTTCTGTTTTTAAAGTTGGTTGTAGAAATTCCATATATTCCAGGAAGAAATCATTGATAATTGACGTGACAGATACCTTCCCGTTGGTGGCTTGTCCTCACTTTCCTTGCCTGAGGGAGAGACACTCTTCACCTACCCACCCTTCTTCCCACGGTCTGCCATTTTGTGTCTTAAGCTGGCCCTTCCACCCAGAGGTTCGTGAATATAAACTGGGCTGTCTTCTAAAATGCTCCTGGCTTTGTCCCAGTGCATGGTATGAGGTTGTTGGAATGATTTTTACTATATACAGCTGTTTATTGGAGGGCGTTTTATTAGAAGGCCTTCCTTTCTCCACAGATGTGCAAGTGCCAGCTCTGTCAAAAATCAGGTCATAAATGGAATTTCCACAAGTGCTTGGCCCTGGAGGCCCAGGCCCATGAGTCAGCCAGACACCAAGGGGCCCTCTCCTCGAACTTCAGGTTTTTAGGTTAGGGGGCACTTTTCTCACGTCACAATGTAGTTATTGTTTTTAATCTTCATTCAACATTTATTGAATACCATCTGTGTGTCAGACACAACCAAAATAAGAGTTTGACTCTGTAAGGAACTTGCAAGAAGTTCAATATGGTAAGATGCACAGTGAAAAGCAATCCAGTACTCAAGGAGGAGCCATAAAAATCGAACATTCTATGACCGCGTCAGAGCTGGTGTGGGGACAGAAGCTGATGACCGTCCAAGCGGAGAGGCCAGCGTAGTCTTCACAAGGAGGTAGCATCTGGATGAGAAGCTCAGCACGGAGGGAGTTGTTCATGTGGCTAGCTGGGAGAAAAGCCTTTCGCAGCAACAGTATGAAAAATGAATTCTGGAAACAAAAATGGCCACTGGACATTACTTGGCCGGCTTCTAGTGGAGTTCATGCTTCTGGGCCTGCTTTGACTGGAATCCGGGATCTGGGAGGTGGAAAGGGTTAGGATTGACTCAAGGGAAGACAGGGACTCTGAGCTCTCAGGGACAGAAGTAGCCTAATGAGCCCAGAGAATGGCCCGAGGGAACCAGGGTTACTGAACCACAGGGAGTCTCAGAGGCCGGGTCCTGCCCAGGGCGTGATGGGTCTGGATAGGTTCATAGGGCACCGCAGAGGATCCAGCCAATAACAGTGTAGATTTGTGGCACTGGGGTGGTGTCAAGAACCCAGGCACTTCCAGCCTTCCCATCTGCCAGGATGGTTATCCACAGTACTTCTCCCGAGCTGCTCCAGGCTCCCAGTCTTACCCTGCAAAGGGGAAGAGTCTTCCTGTTTTAAATCCTCACATTCCCAGAGCCCAGTCCACTCTCAGAGTGTGCAGTCAGCTGATGGATCACTTCCGGTCTCACTTGGGCTCTGGTCTTGAGAGTCTTTCCCGTCCTTTCAGAGCTGGTGTCGAGAGGCGACCTGCCTTACAGATGCCGGTGAGGAGCCCACGCGTCTATTTCCAGTTCACCTTACTCTCGGGGCACAGCCAGTGGGACACAGATTACACAGGGGTCTCCACTGCACTCTTCCCTGTGGGCAGCCATGGGCTTTGCTCTCTGCCCTCTGAACCCCAAGAACCAGTGAGAAGCAAGTAACTCTGGACGCAGGTCACCATCCAGGAAAGCTGGGCTTATTTATATCTCCAGGTTCTTCCTTGGCTTCTGAGTGTTCTTTGCTTTCTCCCATTCAGTAAGTTGTTTTTCTTTTCTTTTCTGGAATTTTGAGTTGTCTTTCAGTCGGAGACTCAGAGCATTTAGTCCTCCAGGCTATGTGACAAAAGCTGGCTAAAGTCACTTTAGAACTGTGCATTGCTCAGCTTTCCCATTGCTGGACACAGTGTCTGATACCCACAACCTAGAGGCTGAGAGGTTGAATTTGCTCACGGTTTCAATCCACGGTCACTGGTTCTGTGGCAGAGGTGCTGTGGTGGAAGAGTGTGGCTGAGCAGAGCTGCTCAGATCTTGGCGGCCTGGCAGCAGAGCAGGAAACAGGGCTAGAAGGGAAGGGAGGAGGGAGGAGACAGACCCAGGCCTGGCCTCCCCCTGCACAGGCCCAGCAGTGAGCTCCTCCCATCCCCAGGGAAGATGGCACAGCCACCAGGGCGAAGCTTCACCCCAACCCACCAAGCATTATGTGTTATCGATTCTCCTAAGGTCTGCTGGAGACAGAGCCGCTGCAAGGAACAGATGAGGACGCAGTAGCCAGCGCTGACTTCCCTAGCGTGCTCTCCGAGGAGGAGAGGGAGGCGTTAAAGGCAGAATTAGTTCAGGTATGTTCAGTACTCTTCTTGCTGCTGTTTCTGTCTTTGGACCTCGAGTGTTACTGCTAGCTTGACACAGGTCCTGTATTGCAATTATGTTGTCTTTCACATAATAAAATGCAATAAATGAATACATTGCAAGATGATTCATTTTTTTCAGAGTATTTTTGCAATACTAACTGCTCACTACCTGTTAGTCACAGTGGTAAAATGAATATTTGTGCTGCTTAATCAATAACCATGTGGTAACACACTCTTTGTAGTATCAGAATACTATAGGACAGATAAATCATTTACAAACCTGATGGAATTTGTTTAAAAACATGGCATACATGCAAGGACCTTTTTAAAAGGAGTCTTGCCAGGCATGTGACACATACCTGTAATCCCAATTGCTTGGGAGGCTGAGGCAGGAGGATCCCAAATTCAAGGCCATCCTAGGCAATTGAATGAGGCAGCTCTGTCTCAAAATTTAAAAAATGAAGCGGACTGAGGATGTATGCAGCTCAGTGCTCCCTAAGTTCAATCCCCAGCACTAAACACCCCCCCACACACACACAGAAAAGAACGACTCTTCTTTTAGGTAAACAACTTAGCTGAATAAGTTCTTTGAAGTGATTTTCTTTTAATGAAAAATTAACCATGGAAGCTGACTGTTGTGCATTAGGACAAGGCTCTGGCGGACAAAGTGAAAACCGTACTCAACTGAAGCTTCATCTGCTCCACGTGGTGCCGTGGGGCTCAGCTGAGTCTGCAGCACCTGCTCCCCGCGGGCGCCCGCTCGTTCCTCCACTGTTCCCACCAGAAGCAGGGCTCTGCCTTTCTGCTCTGCCCTTTCCACAGGCTTGGGACGCAGCCTGGGGCTCCACGCACGGCCTTCTGCCTGCTCTCATCTTCAAACGCAGCCGGGCGTGGTGACGCACACCCAGAACCCGGCGCTCAGGGAGGCTGGCGCAGAACAATCTCAGGTTCAGGCCCAGCTGGGGAAACCTGGGGACTTAACAAGACCTGTCTCAAAATACCAAAAAATAAAAAGTCTTAGGGGATGTAGCTCAGCACACAGGCCCTGGATTCAATCCCTAGCACAGAAAAAAATGAAGCAAAAAGGAAAAATACTTTTCTGGTTCTTTTATAAGATACACCCTAAAATAATGTCATATAAAGTTCCCTTTAAGTTTCATTTTTGATTGACATATGACAGCTGCACATATTTATGGGGTACAGCGTGAAGAGTCCATGCACACAGACAGGGCGGTGATCAAATCAGGGTGGTCAGCATAGAAAATCCTCTCAGTTATTCTGAAATATGTAACACAACACTGCTAACCCTGGTCACCCCACTGTGAAGTGGACGGCAGATCCTTTTCTTCCTGTCAAGCTGCAGATCTGCCCATTGACCAATGTCTTCCGTCTCTTCCCTGCCCCTGGTAATCCTGTCCTATTCTGGACTTCCACTGGTCAGCTTTTTCAGGTTTCTCAAATGAGCGATCTCATGCCATAATTGTCTTTCTATGCCTGGCTTTAAAATAATCTTATTTATTTTTTGTCATTGTCTGGTCGTGTCTGGTCTGGTCTGGTGTGGTTTGGTTTTTCAAGACGGGGCCTTACTATGTATTCCAGGCTGGCCTTGTACTCACTGTGTAAGCCAGGCTGGCCTGGAACTTATGGCAAACCTCCTGCCTCAACTTCCTGCGTGCTAGAATTACAGATGTCCACCATCATGCCTGGCACAAAATTTTACTTAGAAATAAAGAAGCTGTTTGTTTTCTGGTACAACTGGAAGAGGCTGGAGTAAGCATGATGCCTCCACCCAAGCCTCTGGGTCTAGCTGGGTGTGCCTGCGGCCACTGCTAGGTCACCCACAGAAGATTGCCAAGACCACAGTCAGTCTCAGCAGACAGAGCAACTACACATCTTCTTACAGCCCCAAATCCATGTCAACAGTGATGTCCCAAAGCCGAGATCTGCGGGCAGGTGTAAACTGACACCCTACTCTCAAACTTTGCTCCTGCCGGGAGAGTTCAGTGTCAGTCTGTTCACCACGGCCTCTGTAACAGACCAGCTGCTGGAGGCCTTCATTTGTTTGGGCACCGGGGTTCTGGGACCCCCATTGTCAGTGCATGTTTGCTTTTGTGTGGTTTTCTGTTTTCTAAATGTCCAATGATGAACGTGGGTTACTTTTATAATCAAGAAAAACTTAGCATTGGTTTTAAACGAATGCTACATAAGTAAAGCCTTGTCAGAAATTATCTTCTTTTCTGGCCAGCAATAAGCTTCCAGTACGTTTCATTTCTAAGCTGTTTGGAGCCTGACTTCCGATATTGGGTTCAAGGGCCTGGGATGGTGTGCTCGCCTTTCAGAGTGCGCTGCCTTCAAAGCCTTCTCTCTTCTTTCGGGTTCTTCCGCGACAGGAAAGCGCCTCGTGCTGCCAAAGGGCGCATAGTAACTTCCGGTGGTGCATCGTGACTTCCAGCGGTTCTTGGGCACAGCTCTTTGTCCTGGGGCCAGTGAGGAGCAAAGCGAGCTTTCTTTGCAATTCTTCCTCTATCTTATTTCCGTTTCTTTTTGCCTCTCTCAGGCTTCTTCTGCTTTATGCTTGCTCTTTCTCTCAATCTGCTTTCCTTGTTGTTCCACAAGCTCACCCATGGGAGCACACACACGCACACACACGCAGGTATGCGGCAGAGTCCCTTACTGGTGGCAGGGATGCGCAGAGCCACGTGGCTGGGATCCCTGGCCCGAGAACACCGCAGACACTTGGAGGCGCTCAGTTCTCCGCGCACACTCTGCTAGGACCCTTGGTCACCACAAAGATGCCACTGGGTCCACCCACCACCCAAGAGTCCAGATGCTTCAGGCCACCTCCCTGATGCCAGCCTTGACCGGGGCACAAGGTGTGGACACCACCCAGAGCCAGCCTGTGGGTCTGGGGGCTTCTGGACTCCGGCTGTCTTTGGGCCACACCTCTCCTTGATTACCTCATCCCCTCCTGTCTCTGGAGGTCCCTGTCCCTCCCGCTGTCCTCCCACAGAGGCCCTGAGACTCTGGGTGTCTCGTGACTGCATTCGTACACAGTCAGCATATTTTTGTGTGTGTACCAAGAGCTGGCTCTACAAAGACTCCTTCTTTTGGCATAATATAGCCAGCCGTGGGGAAAAAAAAGGCAGGTGGATTCTGCATTTGTTTCTCTTTTGATTTTTTGAGACAGGGTCTCACGATGTAATTCAGGCTGGCCTTGAACTCAGTATGTAGCATAGGCAGGCCTTGAATTCGCAGCGATCTCCTGCCTCAACCTCCCTGAGTGCTGAGCATGTACCATCATACCTGGGTGGATTCAACATTATGAAAAAGAAACCTCTTTCAATGCAATTTGAGCTTTCATTTGTGCTCTGGCCATATTGTGGATATATTCTTCAAGGTCCCTTGGATGGGAGACTAAGATTACCTCTGACAGCTGCAGCAGTTGTCCATAGAAGGTGCCCAATTAGCTTGCAGCATTTTACAATTTAAACAAATGCTTCTATTTGCAGATATTTAAAGTAGAGTATGTTTTACAAACCTTATCGATTTATCAAGAAATACTATTTTATTTCAGAAAATTGTTCTATCTCACTACCAGCTGCCTTTCGGAAATCTTTAAACAACTAATTCTCTCTCTCTCTCTCTCTCTCTCTCTCTCTCTCTCATCTGTTTGTCTCTCTGTCTTGGTACTGAAGGTCAAAGTTAAGGTCACTATACCACTGTACATCCCAGCCCCTTTGATTTTTTTAATTTTTTAAAATGAATTTTATTTCATCCCATGTCCCTCCTCAAGCCCCCTCCCCGCCTATGTACAAAAGCTTTGTTTTCATTTCTTGCTTCTGTTTTCACTTTTTTTTTTTTTT